>NC_139944.1:32928520-33528520 GCF_963454915.1 Gymnoscopelus microlampas
TGACAGCAGATTACCCTCATCCTGTGCAAGCATTGGATTTAGTGTAATAACATACAAGTATATAGGTGCTATAGGACCTGACAATCATGGCTACCTTTGTGGCAGCTTAAGTGGGGTATTTCCAAATTGCCTCTCAGCCACTGACACATCAGAGCAGCTCTGAAAGTCATGGCATTTTTCAGTGTGAATGGGGATCAAAAGACCATGAAGCATGCAGACAGAAATGCAATTATCAACTAAATGGAAACGGAAACTTAATCTGTGGCTCCACTCCAGGCCCCTTTTTCCTCTCTCTTTGTCTGACTCTATTGCATATGTTTCGTTGTCTCTTTCCATTCAACCTTCCTCATCTCCATTTATTCACCCCTTATCCTTTCCTCTCCCCTCCGTCCATTTCCTCTCCGTCCATGTCCAGACTACAAAGGCCTTCCTGCCACGGATGTTGGAACTGCAGCACGGCCATGTTGTATGCATAAATTCCATTCTGTCTCAGTCCCCCATCCCTGGGGCCATAGACTACTGTACCTCCAAAGCCTCGTCCTTAGCCTTCATGGAGAGCCTGACGTTGGGTCTGCTGGACTGTCCCGGCGTGGCCTGCACCACCGTGCTCCCCTTCCACACCAACACGGAGATGTTCCAGGGCATGAGAGTCAGGTGAGAAGGCACAGCACCCGAAGGGTCGGAAGTGAAAGTATCCTAGATCATACTGTTTTTGCGGTTGTTTTGTTGTGACACTGGCATTCTAGGAATGTATGCTTATCCTACTACTACTCTAGCAGTTTTCTCAAGAGTAGGGGAGGAAAGTAATGAATTTAAATTAATCTAATTTCTATATAAGTATTTTTTTGTGTCTTTTTACGCATTGTTTTTTATTTGTAATTTAGCTTTCCTGTATGTTTAAGTTGAAGTATTGTACAAAGTAGTGTACTATTTTACTATACTTACTATTGTCTAAGTATTGCTACATTTTAAATAACATCCATTGCAGAGTAAAAAAAATAAAAGTTTTTCCATAAACTGTGTGCCAGAAAGTGGCCATTAGTAAATAGGCCAACTGATGCGCCTGAGTCAGCAGCAATGACAGTTAGTCACACAGAAATGGACAGAACAAACAAGCTGGCATTATGTCAATGCAAAAGAGATGAACAAATTCACTCCAACTGAAGCCCCATAAAATCCGGCTGAAGTTGAAAATGTTCTGTTACCACAACAGTGGCAACGTTCATTTGCCTGCCATACTCATGAGAAATGTTAAACCAAGGTCCGAACTCACTACAGTCATTAAAAAACCCAGGTTGCCTGATGCTCCTGGACAAATAAGTTCCCAATAAGGTCTCTGACAGAAATGGTACAGTAATCATCCCTCTCCTTAATTGACTCTGGTCAGTTGATATGTTTTATTTGGTTAATGGACTTTATCTTCAATGAAAAATAACCTTGTTTTAACTATGTAATCCGTTCTGCGTTGCATGGGAAAGATGATATACAACAACTTTCATCTGTATTTGCTGGTTCTATTCCATAGATTTCCACAGCTCTTCCCACCACTCAAACCCGAAACAGTTGCCCAGAGGACTGTGGATGCAGTCAGAACAGACAAGGCCTATGTATACTTACCGTGGACCATGCACGCCCTCGTCATGCTCAAAAGGTAGGGATTCTTATGCCTAATTTCATCTATTATGTAGTGTGACGGTGTTGCTTACTGACCAGAATAGATTTTCAAGCTACAAATGCATCCTGATAGCTTGAAGATCAGTTCTTGCCTGCAAGCGGCCCATCGTACGATGGAGTATGGCTTGGTGTATCCTTCATTGTGCAGTCGCATGCTGATAGCTAATCTACAGGCTTGCAAGGTGCTGCGTTGTGAGCTTGTAGATCTGCAACACAGAGCGCAATAAAGCACGAATCAAGCTTTTCAATTAAGCTTCACTGATCATTTATAATAGGTTTCATTTTCAATCACGATGTGACACCTGACGTTGTATTGTATCTGCCCTCCAGCTTCATGCCACAAGCTGCACTCGAAGAAATCCACAAGTTTTCAGGAAGCTATACCTGCATGAACACATTCAAAGGCCGGACATGAATATGAACTTGGCAGGATGTCAGAGCCACCTCAACAACTCTGGAGTATAATGAAGGGAAGATTTCATGGACCATAGGACATTGAACAAGGGTGGAGGCCCTATGATGGGGAGAAGCCAAGTGTCCAGGGGATGTCCATGTAATGTTGTTGCTCCTGCATTAGACTTCATTTACAAGCTGCAGGTTACTTCCTGGTTCCATTTGTGATCTTGTGCGTGGAATGGATGATAGCTGATTGATTATATATGTGTACGTTTGTACATACGCGGGTGGGCGGGCAAGTAGGTGGTGTTTGCTTGTGTGTGTGTGTGTGTGTGTGTGTGTGTGTGTGTGTGTGTGTGTGTGTGTGTGTGTGTGTGTGTGTGTGTGTGTGTGTGTGTGTGTGTGTGTGTGTGTGTGTGTGTGTGTGTGTGTGTGTGTGTGTGTGTGTGTGTGTGTGCACGTAAGCATGCGCACGTGCGCGCACGTGTGCGTGTATACATGTGCTCTGTTTGCTGTGTTTTTAAAATCTCCCTTTAGTCTGTTTGTATGCCTATTTTTTATTCTACCTTTTATTTGCCTTTGAATGAAACCACAATAATAATAAAAAGTTGAATTTTAGAGTAACAGTTTATTTTTGTGTGTTTATGATGTGTAGAGAGGGTGTACTGTGTGGTGAGAAAACCATTGTTCTGTGTCTGGATTTGACTTCTATGGCAGTGCTGAAACAGCTCACGGTGTGAGATCACTGGCCATGACAGATGATGTTGTCAAAACATTAAATACATGCTCAAGAGGGCATGTGTGCGCCTGTTTGTTCTCACATGTCAGAAGATGGTACCACAGGATGGATGGTTTGACCATGAATACAAAACTGTCTGGGACCAACCTGCTTCTACATGAAATGCACGGAACGCTCGTAAAGACACACACTTTCACTGTGCCCTGAATACTGGATGGGCAATGAGACAAGCCATGACTGTCAATCCAACATGTTATTTCAGTGTAAGTTGACTAAGGAGGATATTTTTAATGTCTATAAAAATATCTGGGAAAAAAACTGGACTCAACCACGTCAAATGTACTGTAACATCCCTGGGAATGTCATAATAGGCGGAAAAGTTGCCTAAAATAGCCAATCTAATTGTTGCGATGCATTGTGAGCTTGTAGATTGGCTATTTTCGGAGCAGACATTGGGGGTGTGCAAGAAAAAAAGGAAGGGACAAAGTACAGACCCCCTAAGGACCCCTGGGGGTCAACAATATATAGGGTTTAAGTTGTTAAACTCCTATGAATGATGCCATTTTTGATTGAGGAAAACAAAACTAACAAAAGCTGTTCTTGCAGCTCAAGTACACACATAGGTGCACATGTACCCATGCTCTTTCTAACATCCCATCATCCAGTCTAGAGTACACTCTTGATTTGACTCCATCAGTCACCTTTTTCAGCATTATATTTTGTCATGAAAGTTTAATTATTTCAACTTTGAATACAACTGATATTACAATTTGTACCAAATGTATCTGATTTATGTTCAGATTTCCACACTGTTATTTCTTTATAAATTCAGTTTGTCTAGGACAACAAAGCTATATCCTGTTCAAAGAGATAAAGAAAATGATGTGACTATTTGCCAGTTGCGAAATTTAGATTTCGGAATTTATAGAACATTACTTGCTAAAACTGCACAACCAGGCAGGCTCAACAGAACTGCTGTCAAACTAAGCTGGTGTAGCAATGTGAATGCCCCCATCAGGGTCACCAATGTCCATGATATGTAATATTACCAATGATCATTAAATATGACAGATGAATACACTTTCATTGTTTATTTATGATTTATGATTATGCATTTAGTACCTATGGATGTCAGTGCTTTTCTCCCTCCTTTTTTGCAGTTAGTGTTGTAAAGATGTACTTTCATTTCACATAGCAAACAGAAAGGGAATATGAAAAATGCAAGGTGTGTACAATTGTAATTATTAGCCTACTAGTGCACTAGCCCAGAGCAATAAGCAATTATTTTGGGTGCAAACATGACTTAAGGCCTATCTTCCTCCCGGGACGGTGCTCAAGGCCCTCGAGCACTGTCCCGTCGGCAGTGGCAATGGTTTTGTCCTCTGTGTTCACTGTCAATAGGCCTACTTTTGTTTTCTTGGCATTGAGCTTGAGGCCGAATGCAAAAAAGAAAATGGTTTGCATTTCCACTAAATCTGTCATTTAACTATAAGTGCAGGCGAACCTGCTTCTTAGAGGTAGTGGGAGCCGAAACTGATTGCTTTAAATGACACCCAAAACACACCCATGATTAATTCAGGGGCTTAATACCACCACCGCGCACAGACCTTTGCGTCCAGATAAGTGTTTGCGCCATAGATCGTCTAAATAAAAGCCCTTCTAGCGGCCCCTAGAGGCCTTAGAGCTAATCACTCTTACTGTTATTGATATGGCCAGAGAATGATGCTAGAGGAAAAATTAAGGGGTCACTCAAATGGTTAGGATTCATCTTCTGGGGAGCATGAATGCAATCACCAAATTTTATGGCAACCCCCCCTTTACATTTTGGGATATCTTTTGAACAAATTGTCGTGCTAGAGGACAGGGCACATGGTCACAAACTCACTAGGGTGTCAGATGGACAAATGGATGGACTGACAGACATTGACATCATTAGTATGGAGGGCCAGAGCTGCCATATTATAAATATGCAATAAATAAATAAATAAAAGTGCAGTGTTAATTTGAAAATAAATAAATATGCGCATTTATTTCCAAATTTGGTAGTGTCACTACCGAAACGGGAAAAAAAAAAGTCACTACCAATCCACTTGAAATTGCCTGAAACGTACTCCTAACAGGTTTTTGGGGGAACATTTTTTTTTTCGTCACTACCAATTTTGTTTTCGTCACCAATTTTTTCGTCACCAATTTTTTTTTCGTCACTACCGAAACGAAAAAAAAAAATCACAAAAAAGTCACTACCAATCCACTTGAAATTGCCTGAAACGTACTCCTAACAGGTTTTTGGGGGAACATTTTTTTTTTCGTCACTACCAATTTTTTTTGTCACCAATTTTTTCGTCACCAATTTTTTTTTCGTCACTACCGAAACGGAAAAAAAAACCCACAAAAAAAGTCACTACCAATCCACTTGAAATTGCCTGAAACGTACTCCTAACAGGTTTTTGGGGGAACAATTTTTTTTTCGTCACTACCAATTTTTTTTTCGTCACCAATTTTTTCGTCACCAATTTTTTTTTCGTCACTACCGAAACGAAAAAAAAAAATCACAAAAAAAGTCACTACCAATCCACTTGAAATTGCCTGAAACGTACTCCTAACAGGTTTTTGGGGGAACAATTTTTTTTTCGTCACTACCAATTTTTTTTTCATCACCAATTTTTTTTTCGTCACTACCGAAACGGAAAAAACATTTCACAAAAAAAGTCACTACCAATCCACTTGAAGTTGCCTGAAACGTACTCCTAACAGGTTTTTGGGTGAACAATTTCTTTTTCGTCACTACCAATTTTTTTTTCATCAACCATTTTTTCGTCACCAATTTTTTTTTCGTCACTACCGAAACGGAAAAAAAAATTCACAAAAAAAGTCACTACCAATCCACTTGAAATTGCCTGAAACGTACTCCTAACAGGTTTTTGGGGGAACAAAATTCACAAAAAAGTCACTACCAATCCACTTGAAATTGCCTGAAACGTACTCCTAACAGGTTTTTGGGGGAACATTTTTTTTTCGTCACTACCAACTTTTTTTTCGTCACCAATTTTTTTCGTCACCAATTTTTTTTTTCGTCACTACCGAAACGGAAAAAAAAAAATCACAAAAAAAGTCACTACCAATCCACTTGAAATTGCCTGAAACGTACTCCTAACAGGTCTTTGGGGGAACTTTTTTTTTTTCGTCACTACCAATTTTTTTTTGTCACCAATTTCTTCGTCACCAATTTTTTTTCCGTCACTACCGAAACGGAAAAAGAAATTAAAAAAAAAAGTCACTACCAATCCACTTGAAATTGCCTGAAACGTACTCCTAACAGGTTTTTGGGGGAACAATTTTTTTTTCGTCACTACCAATTTTTTTCGTCACCAATTTTTTCGTCACCAATTTTTTTTTCGTCACTACCGAAACGGAAAAAAAAAATCACAAAAAAAGTCACTACCAATCCACTTGAAATTGCCTGAAACGTACTCCTAACAGGTTTTTGGGGGAACATTTCTTTTTTTCGTCACTACCAATTTTTTTTTCATCACCAATTTTTTCGTCACCAATTTATTTTTCGTCACTACCGAAACGGAAAAAACATTTCACAAAAAAAGTCACTACCAATCCACTTGAAATTGCCTGAAAAGTACTCCTAACAGGTTTTTGGGGGAACAATGTTTTTTTCGTCACTACCAATTTTTTTTCGTCACCAATTTTTTTTTCGTCACTACCGAAACGGAAAAAACATTTCACAAAAAAAGTCACTACCAATCCACTTGAAATTGCCTGAAACGTACTCCTAACAGGTCTTTGGGGGAACATTTTTTTTTCCGTCACTACCAATTTTTTTTTCGTCAATAATTTTTTTTTCGTCTCTACCGAAACGGGAAAAAAAAATCACAAAAAAAGTCACTACCAATCCACTTGAAATTGCCTGAAACGTACTCTTAACAGGTTTTTGGGGGAACAATTTTTTTTTCGTCACTACCAATTTTTTTTGTCACCAATTTCTTCGTCACCAATTTTTTTTCCGTCACTACCGAAACGGAAAAAGAAATTCACAAAAAAAGTCACTACCAATCCACTTGAAATTGCCTGAAACGTACTCCTAACAAATTTTTTTTCGTCACTACCAATTTTTTTCGTCACCAATTTTTTCGTCACCAATTTTTTTTTCCTCACTACCGAAACGGAAAAAAAAATTCACAAAAAAAGTCACTACCAATCCACTACAAATTGCCTGAAACGTACTCCTAACAGGTTTTTGGGGGAACAATTTCAAGTCACTACCAATCCACATGAAATTGCCTGAAACGTACTCCTAACAGGTTTTTGGGGGAACATTTTTTTTTCGGTAGTGTCACTACCGAAACGGGAAAAAAAAGTCACAAAAAAAGTCACTACCAATCCACTTGAAATTGCCTGAAACTTACTCCTAACAGGTTTTTGGGGGAACCATTTTTTTTTCGTCACTACCAATTTTTTTTGTCACCAATTTTTTCGCCACCAATTTTTTTTTCGTCACTACCGAAACGGAAAAAAAAAATCACAAAAAAAGTCACTACCAATCCACTTGAAATTGCCTGAAACGTACTCCTAACAGGTTATTGGGGGAACAATTTTTTTTTCGTCACTACCAATTTTTTTTTCGTCACCAATTTTTTCGTCACCAATTTTTTCGTCACCAATTTTTTTTTTCGTCACTACCGAAACAGAAAAAAAAAATCACAAAAAAAGTCACTACCAATCCACTTGAAATTGCCTGAAACGTACTCCTAACAGGTTTTTGGGGGAAAAATGTTTTTTTCGTCACTACCAATTTTTTTTCGTCACCAATTTTTTCGTCACCAATTTTTTTTCCGTCACTACCGAAACGGAAAAAACATTTCACAAAAAAAGTCACTACCAATCCACTTGAAATTGCCTGAAACGTACTCCTAACAGGTCTTTGGGGGAACATTTTTTTTTTCGTCACTACCAATTTTTTTTTCGTCAATAATTTTTTTTTCGTCTCTACCGAAACGGGAAAAAAAAAATCACAAAAAAAGTCACTACCAATCCACTTGAAATTGCCTGAAACGTACTCCTAACAGGTTTTTGGGGGAACAATTGTTTTTTCGTCACTACCAATTCTTTTCGTCACCAATTTTTTCGTCACCAATTTTTTTTTCGTCACTACCGAAACGGAAAAAAAAATTCACAAAAAAAGTCACTACCAATCCACTTGAAATTGCCTGAAACGTACTCCTAACAGGTTTTTGGGGGAACATTTTTTTTTTCGTCACTACCAATTTTTATTTCATCACCAATTTTTTCGTCACCAATTTATTTTTCGTCACTACCGAAACGGAAAAAACATTTCACAAAAAAAGTCACTACCAATCCACTTGAAATTGCCTGAAAAGTACTCCTAACAGGTTTTTGGGGGAACAATGTTTTTTTCGTCACTACCAATTTTTTTTCGTCACCAATTTTTTTTTCGTCACTACCGAAACGGAAAAAACATTTCACAAAAAAAGTCACTACCAATCCACTTGAAATTGCCTGAAACGTACTCCTAACAGGTCTTTGGGGGAAATTTTTTTTTTTCGTCACTACCAATTTTTTTTTCGTCAATAATTTTTTTTCCGTCTCTACCGAAACGGGAAAAAAAAAATCACAAAAAAAGTCACTACCAATCCACTTGAAATTGCCTGAAACGTACTCTTAACAGGTTTTTGGGGGAACAATTTTTTTTTCGTCACTACCAATTTTTTTTGTCACCAATTTCTTCGTCACCAATTTTTTTTCCGTCACTACCGAAACGGAAAAAGAAATTCACAAAAAAAGTCACTACCAATCCACTTGAAATTGCCTGAAACGTACTCCTAACAGGTTTTTGGGGGAACAATTTTTTTTTCGTCACTACCAATTTTTTTCGTCACCAATTTTTTTTTCGTCACTACCGAAACGGAAAAAAAAATCACAAAAAAAGTCACTACCAATCCACTTGAAATTGCCTGAAACGTACTCCTAACAGGTCTTTGGGGGAACTTTTTTTTTTTCGTCACTAACAATTTTTTTTTCGTCACCAATTTTTTCGTCACCAATTTTTTTTTCGTCAGTACCGAAACGGAAAAAAAAATTCACAAAAAAAGTCACTACCAATCCACTACAAATTGCCTGAAACGTACTCCTAACAGGTTTTTGGGGGAACAATTTCAAGTCACTACCAATCCACATGAAATTGCCTGAAACGTACTCCTAACAGGTTTTTGGGGGAACATTTTTTTTCCGGTAGTGTCACTACCGAAACGGGAAAAAAAAGTCACAAAAAAAGTCACTACCAATCCACTTGAAATTGCCTGAAACGTACTCCTAACAGGTTTTTGGGGGAACCATTTTTTTTTCGTCACTACCATTTTTTTTTGTCACCAATTTTTTCGTCACCAATTTTTTTTTCGTCACTACCGAAACGAAAAAAAAAATCACAAAAAAAGTCACTACCAATCCACTTGAAATTGCCTGAAACGTACTCCTAACAGGTTTTTGGGGGAACAATGTTTTTTTCGTCACTACCAATTTTTTTTCGTCACCAATTTTTTCGTCACCAATTTTTTTTCCGTCACTACCGAAACGGAAAAAAAAAATCACAAAAAAAGTCACTACCAATCCACTTGAAATTGCCTGAATCGTACTCCTAACAGGTCTTTGGGGGAACATTTTTTTTTTCGTCACTACCAATTTTTTTTTCGTCAATAATTTTTTTTTTCGTCTCTACCGAAACGGGAAAAAAAAAATCACAAAAAAAGTCACTACCAATCCACTTGAAATTGCCTGAAACGTACTCCTAACAGGTTTTTGGGGGAACAATTTCTTTTTTCGTCACTACCAATTTTTTTTGTCACCAATTTCTTCGTCACCAATTTTTTTTCCGTCACTACCGAAACGGAAAAAGAAATTCACAAAAAAAGTCACTACCAATCCACTTGAAATTGCCTGAAACGTACTCCTAACAGGTTTTTGGGGGAACAATTTTTTTTTCGTCACTACCAATTTTTTTCGTCACCAATTTTTTCGTCACCAATTTTTTTTTCGTCACTACCGAAACGGAAAAAACATTTCACAAAAAAAGTCACTACCAATCCACTTGAAATTGCCTGAAACGTACTCCTAACAGGTTTTTGGGGGAACAATTTCAAGTCACTACCAATCCACATGAAATTGCCTGAAACGTACTCCTAACAGGTTTTTGGGGGAACCATTTTTTTTTCGGTAGTGTCACTACCGAAACGGGAAAAAAAAGTCACAAAAAAAGTCACTACCAATCCACTTGAAATTGCCTGAAACGTACTCCTAACAGGTTTTTGGGGGAACATTTTTTTTTTTCGTTTTGGTAGTGTCACTACCGAAACGGAAAAAAAAATCACAAAAAAAGTCACTACCAATCCACTTGAAATTTGCTGAAACGTACTCCTAACAGGTTTTTGGGGGAACAATTTTTTTTCTCGTTTCGGTAGTGTCACTACCGAAACGGAAAAAAAAAATCACAAAAAAAGTCACTACCAATCCACTTAAAATTGCCTGAAACGTACTCCTAACAGGTTTTTGGGGGAACATTTTTTTTAGCCGCATGCTTGCAGCGGCTCTATAAACAGCAGTAGCCCTAGTCGACACCCGAGTGATAAAGTGTCGACACCTGAGTGTCATTGGCTGCCCTGGCTGTCCTTCACACTTCCCCCCTTTTAAGCCAATGGGGAGACAAAAATGTAATGGACACATTACTCAACGAATTAGACGAGACGAAAATGTTAGGGCGGGACGAATGGAGAAGAGATCCAATCAGAATTACTCTTTTTGAGGGACTAGTTGGGAAGGGATCCAATCAGAACCATCCTCATTGTTAAGTTAGGTTGAACCACCCGGAAGCAGACCATATTAGGGGCCAGCATGGACGAACACACATCACAACAAGGCAACGCACGGAGTTACACAGCAGAGAGAGAGAGAAAGGGAGACAGCTTCAGCCAGGAGGGTTAGCCTAAATGCTAGCGTGCTTCATTAGACCTAGTTTGGCTATTAAGTTATTATTTGCCCATGTTCACACTGACTTCAATCTCAGCTATTGTTGGGAAGACCCGTGTGGTGTCACAAAATGTTGCCACCACTTATATAAAAAACATTCGAGCGTTAATCTGCGACGCTAAGGCTAATGTTGCCAGGTTTGGCGAGAGAAACAAGCAATCCAAAAAACAAGTAATCAGGTCTATGAAAAGATTGGGGCCAAATAAGCCTGCCCCATGCGGCTTTATTATGACTTAGGTCATTCTTGTTTTCGTTTCGGTAGTGTCACTACCGAAACGGGAAAAAAAAAATCACAAAAAAAGTCACTACCAATCCACTTGAAATTGCCTGAAACGTACTCCTAACAGGTTTTTGGGGGAACAATTTTTTTTTCGTCACTACCAATTTTTTTTCGTCACCAATTTTTTCGTCACCATTTTTTTTTTCCGTCACTACCGAAACGGAAAAAAAAAATCACAAAAAAAGTCATTACCAATCCACTTGAAATTGCCTGAAACGTACTCCTAACAGGTCTTTGGGGGAACATTTTTTTTTTCGTCACTACCAATTTTTTTTTCGTCACCAATTTTTTTTTCGTCGCTACCGAAACGGAAAAAAAAAATCACAAAAAAAGTCACTACCAATCCACTTGAAATTTGCTGAAACGTACTCCTAACAGGTTTTTGGGGGAACAAAATTCACAAAAAAAGTCACTACCAATCCACTTGAAATTGCCTGAAACGTACTCCTAACAGGTTTTTGGGGGAACAATTTTTTTTTCGTCACTACCAATTTTTTTTTCGTTACCAATTTTTTCGTCACCAACTTTTTTTTTCGACAATACCCAAACGGAAAAAACAATTCACAAAAAAAGTCACTACCAATCCACTTGAAATTGCCTGAAACGTACTCCTAACAGGTTTTTGTCACCAATTTTTTTTTCGTCACTACCGAAATGGAAAAAAAAAATCACAAAAAAAGTCACTACCAATCCACTTGAAATTGCCTGAAACGTACTCCTAACAGGTTTTTGAGGGAACAATTTCAAGTCACTACCAATCCACTTGAAATTGCCTGAAACGTACTCCTAACAGGTTTTTGGGGGAACAATTTTTTTTTCGTTTCGGTAGTGTCACTACCGAAACGGAAAAAAAAAGTCACAAAAAAAGTCACTACCAATCCACTTGAAATTGCCTGAAACGTACTCCTAACAGGTTTTTGGGGGAACAATTTTTTTTTTCGTTTTGGTAGTGTCACTACCGAAACGGAAAAAAAAAATCACAAAAAAAGTCACTACCAATCCACTTGAAATTTGCTGAAACGTACTCCTAACAGGTTTTTGGGAGAACAATTTTTTTTTCGTTTCGGTAGTGTCACTACCGAAACGGAAAAAAAAAATCACAAAAAAAGTCATTACCAATCCACTTGAAATTGCCTGAAACGTACTCCTAACAGGTTTTTGGGGGAACAATTTTTTTTTCGTCACCAACTTTTTTTTTCGACAATACCCAAACGGAAAAAACAATTCACAAAAAAAGTCACTACCAATCCACTTGAAATTGCCTGAAACGTACTCCTAACAGGTTTTTGTCACCAATTTTTTTTTCGTCACTACCGAAATGGAAAAAAAAAATCACAAAAAAAGTCACTACCAATCCACTTGAAATTGCCTGAAACGTACTCCTAACAGGTTTTTGAGGGAACAATTTCAAGTCACTACCAATCCACTTGAAATTGCCTGAAACGTACTCCTAACAGGTTTTTGGGGGAACAATTTTTTTTTCGTTTCGGTAGTGTCACTACCGAAACGGAAAAAAAAAGTCACAAAAAAAGTCACTACCAATCCACTTGAAATTGCCTGAAACGTACTCCTAACAGGTTTTTGGGGGAACAATTTTTTTTTCCGTTTTGGTAGTGTCACTACCGAAACGGAAAAAAAAAATCACAAAAAAAGTCACTACCAATCCACTTGAAATTTGCTGAAACGTACTCCTAACAGGTTTTTGGGAGAACAATTTTTTTTTCGTTTCGGTAGTGTCACTACCGAAACGGAAAAAAAAAATCACAAAAAAAGTCATTACCAATCCACTTGAAATTGCCTGAAACGTACTCCTAACAGGTTTTTGGGGGAACAATTTTTTTTTCGTCACCAATTTTTTCGTCACCAATTTTTTTTTCGTCAATACCGAAACGGAAAAAACATTTCACAAAAAAAGTCACTACCAATCCACTTGAAATTGCCTGAAACATACTCCTAAAAGGTCTTTGGGGGAACATTTTTTTTTCGTCACTACCAATTTTTTTTTCGTCACCAACTTTTTTTTTCGACACTACCCAAACGGAAAAAACAATTCACAAAAAAAGTCACTACCAATCCACTTGAAATTGCCTAAAACGTACTCCTAACAGGTTTTTGTCACCAAATTTTTTTTCGTCACTACCGAAATGGAAAAAAAAAATCACAAAAAAAGTCACTACCAATCCACTTGAAATTGCCTGAAACGTACTCCTAACAGGTTTTTGGGGGAACATTTTTTTTTTCGTCACTACCAATTTTTTTTCCGGCACCAATTTTTTCGTCACCAATTTTTTTTTCGTCAATACCGAAACGGAAAAAACATTTCACAAAAAAAGTCACTACCAATCCACTTGAAATTGCCTGAAACGTACTCCTAAAAGGTCTTTGGGGGAACATTTTTTTTTTCGTCACTACCAATTTTTTTTTCGTCACCAATTTTTTCGTCACCAATTTTTTTTTCGTCACTACCGAAACGGAAAAAAAAATTCACAAAAAAAGTCACTACCAATCCACTTGATATTTGCTGAAACGTACTCCTAACAGGTTTTTGGGGGAACAAAATTCACAAAAAAAGTCACTACCAATCCACTTGAAATTGCCTGAAACGTACTCCTAACAGGTTTTTGGGGGAACAATTTTTTTTTCGTCACTACCAATTTTTTTTTCGTCACCAATTTTTTCGTCACCAACTTTTTTTTTCGACACTACCCAAACGGAAAAAACAATTAAAAAAAAAAGTCACTACCAATCCACTTGAAATTGCCTGAAACGTACTCCTAACAGGTTTTTGGGGGAAGATTTTTTTTTGCGTCACTACCAATTTTTTTTTCGTCACCAATTTTTTCGTCACCAATTTTTTTTTCGTCACCAATTTTTTTTTCGTCACTACCGAAACGGAAAAAAAAAATCATAAAAAAAGTCACTACCAATCCACTTGAAATTGCCTGAAACGTACTCCTAACAGGTCTTTGGGGGAACTTTTTTATTTTCGTCACTCACTACCAATTTTTTTTTCGTCACCAATTTGTTTTTCGTCACTATCGAAACGGAAAAAGAAATTCACAAAAAAAGTCACTACCAATCCACTTGAAATTGCCTGAAACGTACTCCTAACAGGTTTTTGGGGGAACAATTTTTTTTTCGTCACTACCAATTTTTTTTCGTCACCAATTTTTTCGTCACCAATTTTTTTTTTGTCACTACCGAAACGGAAAAAAGAAATTCACAAAAAAAGTCACTACCAATCCACTTGAAATTGCCTGAAACGTACTCCTAACAGGTTTTTGGGGGAACAATTTTTTTTTCGTCACCAATTTTTTCGTCACCAATTTTTTTTTCGTCAATACCGAAACGGAAAAAACATTTCACAAAAAAAGTCACTACCAATCCACTTGAAATTGCCTGAAACATACTCCTAAAAGGTCTTTGGGGGAACATTTTTTTTTCGTCACTACCAATTTTTTTTTCGTCACCAACTTTTTTTTTCGACACTACCCAAACGGAAAAAACAATTCACAAAAAAAGTCACTACCAATCCACTTGAAATTGCCTAAAACGTACTCCTAACAGGTTTTTGTCACCAAATGTTTTTTCGTCACTACCGAAATGGAAAAAAAAAATCACAAAAAAAGTCACTACCAATCCACTTGAAATTGCCTGAAACGTACTCCTAACAGGTCTTTGGGGGAACTTTTTTATTTTCGTCACTCACTACCAATTTTTTTTTCGTCACCAATTTGTTTTTCGTCACTATCGAAACGGAAAAAGAAATTCACAAAAAAAGTCACTACCAATCCACTTGAAATTGCCTGAAACGTACTCCTAACAGGTTTTTGGGGGAACAATTTTTTTTTCGTCACTACCAATTTTTTTTCGTCACCAATTTTTTCGTCACCAATTTTTTTTTTGTCACCAATTTTTTTTTCGTCACTACCGAAACGGAAAAAAAAAATCATAAAAAAAGTCACTACCAATCCACTTGAAATTGCCTGAAACGTACTCCTAACAGGTCTTTGGGGGAACTTTTTTATTTTCGTCACTCACTACCAATTTTTTTTTCGTCACCAATTTGTTTTTCGTCACTATCGAAACGGAAAAAGAAATTCACAAAAAAAGTCACTACCAATCCACTTGAAATTGCCTGAAACGTACTCCTAACAGGTTTTTGGGGGAACAATTTTTTTTTCGTCACTACCAATTTTTTTTCGTCACCAATTTTTTCGTCACCAATTTTTTTTTTGTCACTACCGAAACGGAAAAAAGAAATTCACAAAAAAAGTCACTACCAATCCACTTGAAATTGCCTGAAACGTACTCCTAACAGGTTTTTGGGGGAACAATTTTTTTTTCGTCACCAATTTTTTCGTCACCAATTTTTTTTTCGTCAATACCGAAACGGAAAAAACATTTCACAAAAAAAGTCACTACCAATCCACTTGAAATTGCCTGAAACATACTCCTAAAAGGTCTTTGGGGGAACATTTTTTTTTCGTCACTACCAATTTTTTTTTCGTCACCAACTTTTTTTTTCGACACTACCCAAACGGAAAAAACAATTCACAAAAAAAGTCACTACCAATCCACTTGAAATTGCCTAAAACGTACTCCTAACAGGTTTTTGTCACCAAATGTTTTTTCGTCACTACCGAAATGGAAAAAAAAAATCACAAAAAAAGTCACTACCAATCCACTTGAAATTGCCTGAAACGTACTCCTAACAGGTTTTTGGGGGAACATTTTTTTTTCCGTCACTACCAATTTTTTTTCCGTCACCAATTTTTTCGTCACCAATTTTTTTTTCGTCAATACCGAAACGGAAAAAACATTTCACAAAAAAAGTCACTACCAATCCACTTGAAATTGCCTGAAACGTACTCCTAAAAGGTCTTTGGGGGAACTTTTTTTTTTTCGTCACTACCAATTTTTTTTTCGTCACCAATTTTTTCGTCACCAATTTTTTTTTCGTCACTACCGAAACGGAAAAAAAAATTCACAAAAAAAGTCACTACCAATCCACTTGATATTTGCTGAAACGTACTCCTAACAGGTTTTTGGGGGAACAAAATTCACAAAAAAAGTCACTACCAATCCACTTGAAATTGCCTGAAACGTACTCCTAACAGGTTTTTGGGGGAACATTTTTTTTTTCGTCACTACCAATTTTTTTTCCGTCACCAATTTTTTCGTCACCAATTTTTTTTTCGTCAATACCGAAACGGAAAAAACATTTCACAAAAAAAGTCACTACCAATCCACTTGAAATTGCCTGAAACGTACTCCTAAAAGGTCTTTGGGGGAACATTTTTTTTTTCGTCACTACCAATTTTTTTTTCGTCACCAATTTTTTCGTCACCAATTTTTTTTTCGTCACTACCGAAACGGAAAAAAAAATTCACAAAAAAAGTCACTACCAATCCACTTGATATTTGCTGAAACGTACTCCTAACAGGTTTTTGGGGGAACAAAATTCACAAAAAAAGTCACTACCAATCCACTTGAAATTGCCTGAAACGTACTCCTAACAGGTTTTTGGGGGAACAATTTTTTTTTCGTCACTACCAATTTTTTTTTCGTCACCAATTTTTTCGTCACCAACTTTTTTTTTCGACACTACCCAAACGGAAAAAACAATTAAAAAAAAAAGTCACTACCAATCCACTTGAAATTGCCTGAAACGTACTCTTAACAGGTTTTTGGGGGAAGATTTTTTTTTGCGTCACTACCAATTTTTTTTTCGTCACCAATTTTTTCGTCACCAATTTTTTTTTCGTCACCAATTTTTTTTTCGTCACTACCGAAACGGAAAAAAAAAATCATAAAAAAAGTCACTACCAATCCACTTGAAATTGCCTGAAACGTACTCCTAACAGGTCTTTGGGGGAACTTTTTTATTTTCGTCACTCACTACCAATTTTTTTTTCGTCACCAATTTGTTTTTCGTCACTATCGAAACGGAAAAAGAAATTCACAAAAAAAGTCACTACCAATCCACTTGAAATTGCCTGAAACGTACTCCTAACAGGTTTTTGGGGGAACATTTTTTTTTTCGTCACTACCAATTTTTTTTGTTACCAATTTTTTCGTCACCAATTTTTTTTTCGTCACTACCGAAACGGAAAAAAAAAATCACAAAAAAAGGCACTACCAATCCACTTGAAATTGCCTGAAACGTACTCCTAAAAGGTCTTTGGGGGAACATTTTTTTTTCGTCAGTACCAATTTTTTTTTCGTCACCAATTTTTTCGTCACCAATTTTTTCGTCACCAATTTTTTTTTCGTCACTACCAAAACGGAAAAAAAAATTCACAAAAAAAGTCACTACCAATCCACTTGATATTTGCTGAAACGTACTCCTAACAGGTTTTTGGGGGAACAAAATTCACAAAAAAAGTCACTACCAATCCACTTGAAATTGCCTGAAACGTACTCCTAACAGGTTTTTGGGGGAACATTTTTTTTTTCGTCACTACCAATTTTTTTTGTCACCAATTTTTTCGTCACCAATTTTTTTTTCGTCACTACCGAAACGGAAAAAAAAAATCACAAAAAAAGTCACTACCAATCCACTTGAAATTGCCTGAAACGTACTCCTAACAGGTTTTTGGGTGAACAATTTTTTTTTCGTCACTACCAATTTTTTTTTCGTCACCAATTTTTTCGTCACCAATTTTTTTTTCGTCACTACCGAAACGGAAAAAAAATTCACAAAAAAAGTCACTACCAATCCACTTGAAATTGCCTGAAACGTACTCCTACGTCACTTGGTAGTGCCGAAAAAAAAATTGTTCCCCCAAAGACCTTTTGGGGGAACAATTTTTTTTTCGTCACTACCAATTTTTTTTGTCACCAATTTTTTCGTCACCAATTTTTTTTCGTCACTACCGAAACGGAAAAAATATTTCACAAAAAAAGTCACTACCAATCCACTTGAAATTGCCTGAAACGTACTCCTAACAGGTTTGTGGGGGAACAATTTTTTTTTCGTCACTACCAATTTTTTTTTCATCACCAATTTTTTCATCACCAATTTTTTTTTCGTCACTACCGAAACGGAAAAAATATTTCACAAAAAAAGTCATTACCAATCCACTTGAAATTGCCTGAAACGTACTCCTAACAGGTTTTTGGGGGAACAATTTTTTTTTCGTCACTACCAATTTTTTTTCCGTCACCAATTTTTTCGTCACCAATTTTTCTTTCGTCACTACCGAAACGGAAAAAAAAAATCACAAAAAAAGTCACTACCAATCCACTTGAAATTGCCTGAAACGTACTCCTAACAGGTTTTTGGGGGAACAATTTTTTTTTCGTCACTACCAATTTTTTTTTCGTCACCAATTTTTTCGTCACCAACTTTTTTTTTCGACACTACCCAAACGGAAAAAACAATTAAAAAAAAAAGTCACTACCAATCCACTTGAAATTGCCTGAAACGTACTCCTAACAGGTTTTTGGGGGAAGATTTTTTTTTGCGTCACTACCAATTTTTTTTTCGTCACCAATTTTTTCGTCACCAATTTTTTTTTCGTCACCAATTTTTTTTTCGTCACTACCGAAACGGAAAAAAAAAATCATAAAAAAAGTCACTACCAATCCACTTGAAATTGCCTGAAACGTACTCCTAACAGGTCTTTGGGGGAACTTTTTTATTTTCGTCACTCACTACCAATTTTTTTTTCGTCACCAATTTGTTTTTCGTCACTATCGAAACGGAAAAAGAAATTCACAAAAAAAGTCACTACCAATCCACTTGAAATTGCCTGAAACGTACTCCTAACAGGTTTTTGGGGGAACATTTTTTTTTTCGTCACTACCAATTTTTTTTGTTACCAATTTTTTCGTCACCAATTTTTTTTTCGTCACTACCGAAACGGAAAAAAAAAATCACAAAAAAAGGCACTACCAATCCACTTGAAATTGCCTGAAACGTACTCCTAAAAGGTCTTTGGGGGAACATTTTTTTTTCGTCAGTACCAATTTTTTTTTCGTCACCAATTTTTTCGTCACCAATTTTTTCGTCACCAATTTTTTTTTCGTCACTACCAAAACGGAAAAAAAAATTCACAAAAAAAGTCACTACCAATCCACTTGATATTTGCTGAAACGTACTCCTAACAGGTTTTTGGGGGAACAAAATTCACAAAAAAAGTCACTACCAATCCACTTGAAATTGCCTGAAACGTACTCCTAACAGGTTTTTGGGGGAACATTTTTTTTTTCGTCACTACCAATTTTTTTTGTCACCAATTTTTTCGTCACCAATTTTTTTTTCGTCACTACCGAAACGGAAAAAAAAAATCACAAAAAAAGTCACTACCAATCCACTTGAAATTGCCTGAAACGTACTCCTAACAGGTTTTTGGGTGAACAATTTTTTTTTCGTCACTACCAATTTTTTTTTCGTCACCAATTTTTTCGTCACCAATTTTTTTTTCGTCACTACCGAAACGGAAAAAAAATTCACAAAAAAAGTCACTACCAATCCACTTGAAATTGCCTGAAACGTACTCCTACGTCACTTGGTAGTGCCGAAAAAAAAATTGTTCCCCCAAAGACCTTTTGGGGGAACAATTTTTTTTTCGTCACTACCAATTTTTTTTGTCACCAATTTTTTCGTCACCAATTTTTTTTCGTCACTACCGAAACGGAAAAAATATTTCACAAAAAAAGTCACTACCAATCCACTTGAAATTGCCTGAAACGTACTCCTAACAGGTTTGTGGGGGAACAATTTTTTTTTCGTCACTACCAATTTTTTTTTCATCACCAATTTTTTCATCACCAATTTTTTTTTCGTCACTACCGAAACGGAAAAAATATTTCACAAAAAAAGTCATTACCAATCCACTTGAAATTGCCTGAAACGTACTCCTAACAGGTTTTTGGGGGAACAATTTTTTTTTCGTCACTACCAATTTTTTTTCCGTCACCAATTTTTTCGTCACCAATTTTTCTTTCGTCACTACCGAAACGGAAAAAAAAAATCACAAAAAAAGTCACTACCAATCCACTTGAAATTGCCTGAAACGTACTCCTAACAGGCTTTTGGGGGAACAATTTTTTTTTCGTCACTACCAATTTTTTTTTCGTCACCAATTTTTTCGTCACCAATTTTTCTTTCGTCACTACCGAAACGGAAAAAAAAACACACAAAAAAAGTCACTACCAATCCACTTGAAATTGCCTGAAACGTACTCCTAACAGGTTTTTGGGGGAACAAAATTCACAAAAAAAGTCACTACCAAGCCACTTGAAATTGCCTGAAACGTACTCCTAACAGGCTTTTGGGGGAACAATTTTTTTTTCGTCACTACCAATTTTTTTTTCGTCACCAATTTTTTCGTCACCAAGTTTTTTTTTCGTCACTACCGAAACGGAAAAAACATTTCACAAAAAAAGTCACTACCAATCCACTTGAAATTGCCTGAAACGTACTCCTAACGGGTTTTTGGGGGAACATTTTTTTTTCGTCACTACCAATTTTTTTTGTCACCAATTTTTTCGTCACCAATTTTTTTTCCTCACTACCGAAACGGAAAAAAAAAGTCACAAAAAAAGTCACTACCAATCCACTTGAAATTGCCTGAAACGTACTCCTAACAGGTTTTTGAGGGAACAATTTTTTTTTCGTCACTACCAATTTTTTTTTCGTCACCAATTTTTTTTTTCGTCACTACCGAAACGGAAAAAACATTTCACAAAAAAAGTCACTACCAATCCACTTGAAATTGCCTGAAACGTACTCCTAACAGGTCTTTGGGGGAACTTTTTTTTTTTCGTCACTACCAATTTGTTTTCGTCACCAATTTTTTCGTCACCAATTTTTTTTCGTCACTACCGAAACGGAAAAAAAAATCACAAAAAAAGTCACTACCAATCCACTTGAAATTGCCTGAAACGTACTCCTACGTTTCGGTAGTGAGACAATGGTGTAAAAAAAAGATTACTCCACCACAAAGTACTACCAATCAACTATAAATTGCATGAAACGTACTTCTAACAGGTTTTTGGGGGGACGATTTTGGCCTCCACACTTAGTGATTTTTCCGGATTTAACTTTCGTTTCGGTAGTGACACAAAAACGTTTCGGTAGTGACACAATGGTGAAAAAATAAATACTCCACTACAAAGTACTACCAATCAACTCTAAATTGCCTGAAACGTACTCCTAACAGGTTTTTGGGGGGACGATTTTGGCCTCCATACATAGTGTTTTTTCGGATTTAACTTTCGTTTCGGTAGTGACACAAAAAACGTTTCGGTAGTGACACAATGGTGAGAAAAAAAAATTACTCCACTACAAAGTACTACCAATCAACTCTGAATTGCTTGAAACGTAATTTCTCAAGAACATATTCTGCCCTGCGGTGGAATCTGTCGGAGGGGTTCGTCATAACGTGTGCGCATTGGCTACAAGTGGGCGTGCCTTCAGATCAGGAAGCGGGCCGCGCTTTACCCAATCAAATGTAGTGGGCGGGATTCACGTGTCCATCCCCCTTCCCCCCTCGAAACTAGCCGAAACTAATTTAACAATAGCGTCCTCGGAGCGGACAAAACCACGGAAAGATATTCACATTTTAACTTACTCTTTCATCATAGAAACAAGTGGGCTTATAACCAAAACCATCCATGTTCTCTGGGAGAAGTGGTGTTAGTGTTCCGTGTAGAAATATTGTTAGTGGGAATGAAAACGTAGTCGCACCAACCGGAAGTGATGCGCTGAAGGCAGACATGAAACCGGAGTTTCCCTGCGCACTGGTCTTCCATTTTCCTCCCGCCAGACCCCACAGACAATATCAGAAAACAGAGGTCGCTGTTTTTCATTTTCTGTGGGGTCTGGCTACGCGAGACTACTTGAAACGTACTCCTAACAGGTTTTTGGGGGGACGATTTTGGCCTCCATCCTCAGTGATTTTTTGGGATTTAACTTTCGTTTCGGTAGTGACACAAAAACGTTTCGGTAGTGACACAATGGTGAAAAAAAAACATTACTAAGTCCAGAGCTCGATGAATGTTAGGGACCAAAAAAAGTCACTACAAAGTACTACCAATCAACTCTAAATTGCCTGAAACGTACTCCTAACAGGTTTAGTGGGGGACGATTTTGGCCTCCACACTTAGTGATTTTTTTCGGATTTAACTTTGGTTTCGGTAGTGACACAAAAACGTTTCGGTAGTGACACAATGGTGAAAAAAAAAACTGACCCCACTACAAAGTACTACCAATCAACTCTAAATTGCCTGAAACGTACTCCTAACAGGTTTTTGGGGGACGATTTTGGCCTCCAGACTTAGTGATTTTTTCGGATTTAACTTTCGTTTCGGTAGTGACACAAAAACGTTTCGGTAGTGACACAATGGTGAAAAAAAGAAATTACTCCACTACAAAGTACTACCAATCAACTCTAAATTGCCTGAAACGTACTTCCAACAGGTTTTTGGGGGATGATTTTGGCCTCCATACTTAGTGATTTTTTTCGGATTTTGGCCTCCACACTTAGTGATTTTTCCGGATTTAACTTTCGTTTCGGTAGTGACACAAAAACGTTTCGGTAGTGACACAATGGTGAAAAAAAAAATGTACTCCACTACAAAGTACTACCAATCAACTCTGAATTGCTTGAAACGTACTCCTAATAGGTTTTTGGGGGGACGATTTTGGCCTCCATTCTTAGTGATTTTTTCGGATTTAACTTTCGTTTCGGTAGTGACACAAAAACGTTTCGGTAGTGACACAATGGTGAAAAAAAAAATAACTAAGTCCAGAGCTCGATGAATGTTAGGGACCAAAAAAAGTCACTACAAAGTACTACCAATCAACTCTAAATTGCCTGAAACATACTCCTAACAGGTTTTGTGGGGGACAATTTTGGCCTCCACACTTGGTGATTTCTTCGGATTTAACTTTCGTTTCGGTAGTGACCCAATGGTGAAAAAATAAATTGACTAAGTCCAGAGCTCGATGAATGTTAGGGACCAAAAAAAGTCACTACAAAGTACTACCAATCAACTCTAAATTGCCTGAAACGTACTCCTAACAGGTTTTCGGGGGGACGATTTTGGCCTCCACACTTAGTGATTTTTTCGGATTTAACTTTCGTTTCGGTAGTGACCAACTTTCGTTTCGGTAGTGACCAACTTTCGTTTCGGTAGTGACCCAATGGTGAAAAAATAAATTGACTAAGTCCAGAGCTCGATGAATGTTAGGGACCAAAAAAAGTCACTACAAAGTACTACCAATCAACTCTAAATTGCCTGAAACGTACTCCTAACAGGTTTTCGGGGGGACGATTTTGGCCTCCACACTTAGTGATTTTTTCGGATTTAACTTTCGTTTCGGTAGTGACCAACTTTCGTTTCGGTAGTGACCCAATGGTGAAAAAATAAATTGACCAAGTCCAGAGCTCGATGAATGTTAGGGACCAAAAAAAGTCACTACAAAGTACTACCAATCAACTCTAAATTGCCTGAAACGTACTCCTAACAGGTTTTCGGCGGGACGATTTTGGCCTCCACATTTAGTGATTTTTTCGGATTTAACTTTCGTTTCGGTAGTGACCAACTTTCGTTTCGGTAGTGACCCAATGGTGAAAAAATAAATTGACTAAGTCCAGAGCTCGATGAATGTTAGGGACCAAAAAAAGTCACTACAAAGTACTACCAATCAACTCTAAATTGCCTGAAACATACTCCTAACAGATTTTCGGGGGACGATTTTGGCCTCCACACTTAGTGATCTTTTCGGATTTAACTTTCGTTTCGGTAGTGACCAACTTTCGTTTCGGTAGTGACCCAATGGTGAAAAAATAAATTTACTAAGTCCAGAGCTCGATGAATGTTAGGGACCAAAAAAAGTCACTACAAAGTACTACCAATCAACTCTAAATTGCCTGAAACGTACTCCTAACAGGTTTTCGGGGGGACGATTTTGGCCTCCACACTTAGTGATTTTTTCGGATTTAACTTTCGTTTCGGTAGTGACCAACTTTAGTGACCAACTTTCGTTTCGGTAGTGACCCAATGGTGAAAAAATAAATTTACTAAGTCCAGAGCTCGATGAATCTCTCTCTCTCTCTCATCCATAATAACTCTTGAGGCACAAGGAAAACTGCGACTAAATAAGGACTATGGTTGCACGCACTTCTTTTGAAGACTAACCTCCATAATAAAACTTAACGAACAAATAAAAAAGTGATGAATTACGGAGTCTGGTGGCTCACTGTGTAAAGACGCTCTCCCCATGTTCCTAAGGTCTTGGGTTCAAAACCAACCAAGGATGGTCTCGGGACCAGGAAGAGTGATTTGGCTTATTGAATAGTATTCTAAGTTAGAATTTCTAAGATAAAATTGATCAGTGTTTTCCATGGCATGTTTAGACTGAGCTATCATCTATGGTGCTTCTAATAGTGCTTCCCTGTCTTCTATGGTGCTTCTAGTAGGGGTTGGCCTGGCATTTGGTGCCTGTAACCAGCCCGTTCATTACTCTGGGCCTGGGTACAGGCCTAAATGCTTGACCCCCTTCAGTGAGGGGGTCCGGTGGCTGTTATGCTGTAGGGGGCATGTTCCATTGTGTGGGTCCAAGTATTCCCTTGCATTGAAGAGTCATTGCAAATAACTATAATGTTATTCTGGGTGATCACCTTTATCCGATATGGGTCAGATTGGTGGTTCGATCTGGACAACTACCCATCCGAACGACCTCGAGTCCTCGCCGAACTACAGGCGGACACACAGAGATGTTGTGCATTTATTGTAAGATGAAGCTAGAACTGTAACACAGACCAGTAAATATGTTGTAAGATTCATAGCTTTCTATAGAGTAGCCTTTGCATATCAGATTCAGGAATGAAGACGCACCAATTAGCCTATACACACACATTTGTGTGCGACTGTGCGTGTATGCGTGTATGTGTGTGGTTACGCATGCACGTGCCCATTTTACCTAGAGAGAATCATGTCAACTCCTCATAATAAATACATTAACGGGACAGTTCACTCAAGAAACAACTTTATTTCTATCGATTACTTACCCCCTGACGTTTGGAATACTAGGCAAATGTTCGTCTCTATAATACAAATGAAAATTTGCTACATATTCAAGACGTCAAGGGGTAAGTAAACGATAAAGAAATTAAGTTGTTTCTTCTGTGAACTATTCCTTTAAGTGATCTAGTTTATATTTCCAGACACCACTCTTTAGATTAATCTAACGTCTGAATCTGAAAAAACAAAGGCACCCTGGCTCTGAGTGCAAACGTTAAGACAAGCACGTACTGTAAATAGCGGAATAGCTACAGGCCCACAATACGAGTGGCTGTAAAATGCAGGGATAGTGTCTGCCCTTTGGCTGCCAGACAAGGACCATAAACTTTCATTTGAATCCATGAACCATAAATGCCCTCCTGTGTGGCTCACGATAGGGCCGCACATTGTGATCAGTAGGTGACCCACACTAAAATGCAGGCTGCTGTGTTCGGGGCTGGAGAGAGAGAGAGAGAGAGAGAGAGAGAGAGAGAGAGAGAGAGAGAGAGAGAGAGAGAGAGAGAGAGAGAGAGAGAGAGAGAGAGAGAGAGAGAGAGAGAGAGAGAGAGAGAGAGAGAGAGAGAGAGAGAGAGAGAGAGAGAGAGAGAGAGAGAGAGAGAGAGAGAGAGAGAGACAGAGACAGAGACAGAGACAGAGAAAGAGACAGAGACAGAGACACAGAGACAGAGGGAAAGAGGGAGGGAGAGGGAGGGAGAGGGAGGGAGGTAGGTAGGGAGGGAGAGACAGACAGACAGACAGACAGACAGACAGACAGACAGACAGACAGACAGACAGACAGAGATAGCAAGAGAGAGAGAGAGAGAGAGAGAGAGAGAGAGAGAGAGAGAGAGACAGAGAGAGAGAGAGAAAGAGAGAGAGAGAGAGAGAGAGAGAGAGGATGTGATCTGCTGCTGAGAGTGAACATGAGCCTCCTTGGAGAGCCTGTTTCTCATTCTCTCGGTGTGGGTTGTTGCGAAAGTAGAGGGAGAAGAAGAGGCATGTTGAGATGGAACTGGGTCGAGGAGCCGTGTAGCGCACGTATGCTTCGGAGAGGAGGGCTGAAGCGGTTTGAAATCTCATGGGGGAAGGTTCAGAGCAAGGTTAGCCAAATACTGAATAAATCAAGCCTCGGAGAAACTTCTTCCCTGCTTCAAGCTCTCAGCTTTGGGGTGACTGACCGGGCACAGGTGGACGCAGTGGACTTTGGTATAGCCACAAGGGGCAAGAAATGGGGAGGATAGACAGTAAAAGTCTTGAGCGTTAATTTAACTCAGAGTGTAAAAATTGACCCTATAAAAAGTGACAACCAAATCTGTGTGAGGCCATCTGTGAATTCCCACCTTGTTATTAACAATCACTGCCTTTTACTGCTTTTATGTTATCAGATGCACTCTTGTGTTCCCCTCTTCTGTGCTTCACTTTAAATGAGATAAAAAAGCCCAGGGCGTTTATTCATTTATTTATTTTATCCCTCCCCCCATATGCTCTCCAAACATTTGTAATCCTAACATAGGGGCTCAGAAAGTCAGCCTCCAAATGATCCATTAAATATGTTATAGGAGCCCCGGATCTGGAGTCCATTTGGCTTGTTGTGCAGTGGTGCCGAACGCATGTAAAATCCCCGGCCAGTGTAAGGATGCACTCGTTATTCACATCCCATAAGCTGGCTGATCCACTGACTCCCACTTTCCTGGCTCAAGGTTCCTTGAAGCCTTGGCATGGCCTCGCTCCGTATGACAGCTTTCATTCCCAGATTTAAAAAAAACACAACCCCCCAATACACACACACAGCTCAAAATCTGAATGAATAGAATGGAGTTTAACTAACTTCCAGCTGAACAAGCCCTATATGTTTGTTGTACAACGAATAGCAAAAATAGCCAATCTAGAAGCTCACAGAAGCACATTGTGACGCATTGTACAGTATATCGTCTATTTTTTACATTGTTGGAACATGCCATGCCAAGGTTAATGTTGTTAAGTTAACCGCTGTTCTTTTGAAAAGCAACCCCTAATTCTGTGGCGTCGACCACTTTATGAGAGTGGGTGTCACCTTGTTTTCAAATATGTTCGAATGTCAACTGCATTAAGGAATGGAAAGCGTCACATCATACATCACACCGCCTTGGGCTAACAAGCTCTTCATAAGTGATATCATGGTTGGAAGACGGGGCCATGAGCGATGGCATTAACCCGCAATAAACCTCATAACTCAGTGTGTGTGTTTGTGAATTGTCAAGGCTAAGTAGTGTTGAGAGCCAGGAGGAACCAGAGTTCAGCAAGGTGTTATTTGTTACAGTGTCTTATCCACTTTCTCTGAACTACACTGTTAGCCTTCTCTCCAGTTTGTTGCTGCCTTCATCCATCATGGTGCAGGTAGTGTGATAAAAAGGCTAGGCCCTAACCCACAGCAAGGGGCCAGCCGCGATGCCTCAGTTGACCTGTCAAACTGCAAGAATTATTGTCCACGGTGGTGTTAAAGGTCAAAGGGACCAACAACCTCAGAGGGTGTCAGTCTTCACACACACACACACACACACACACACACACACACACACACACACACACACACACACACACACACACACACACACACACACACACACACACACACACACACACACACACACACACACACACACACACACACACACACACACACACACACACAGCTTAGAGCTGATAAAATCTATGGATTAAATCAGTCAGTCAAACGTTATTGTCACATCACAGTTAGAAGGTAAAAGTGGGTGAAATTCTTGAAATAATAGGGAAGAGTGAATAAATAATAGAGGAATAGCAGCAGGTTTATAAAATAAATGTCATGTGGGTTAAAAGTCATAGATAAAATGTATAAAAGGAGCATCGGGTATAAAACATAATTTCCACATGCATGATTAAAAGCAATTCTATATGGCGTCAAGGCTTAGCCCTTGTAACAGGACTTGTTGAATGTTTAGCGCTCACACCCAATTTAACCAAGAGAAAGTTTACTGCCGTAGTCCACACTGAGCTGTTTGCTCTTCTGCTCAGGGCTTGACAGGTTATGCTAGAAGATTTCCATCACATGAGACTCACAAGGACTTGCTAACTTTCAACTACATGCTGCATGGCTGATTCTTTCTGTGGTGTCTATTTGATTCAGTTGTCCCTTTCATGTGGGTATTTATGAGCAGCAAACAAGACAGAGCAAACGACTACGCATTATTTACTGTAGCAGCATAGCAGAGTGGAAAGTATTAGAATAGTTTCACAGAGTTTAATTCACAAACAATTAAATATGCAACCACTTTAGCTGCTCTCTTCATCCATTGGCTATGCATATAGAAGTCAGTTTTGCCGATAAATACTGCATACATATGCATTAAACTGGCTGGCAAAGTGGTTCTACAACACAAGGTCCGACACTTTTGAGCCAGAGCATAACTCTCCATAAATTCTATTCATTATTGGCTGCCTGCCAGCCATATCTTCCACACTGTGCAGGGCAGCACACACTATCTATATGGTGATCTCCTAAAGGAAAAGGTGTTTCAGTGCTATGCAGAAAACTTCCTCTGTTCCCTGTCTCCTGTTTTTCATTAAGGTTCATTTCTGGAGCGCCGTATCACGGCGACACATCTGATCAGGAACAACAGTAGATCAGAGGGACA
Source organism: Gymnoscopelus microlampas (assembly GCF_963454915.1). Lineage (NCBI taxonomy): Eukaryota > Metazoa > Chordata > Actinopteri > Myctophiformes > Myctophidae > Gymnoscopelus > Gymnoscopelus microlampas. The sequence continues at coordinate 32,957,331 of NC_139944.1, forward strand.
CACACAGGACACTCTGACAAGAGACAGTACAAATTTGAATTAAACTCATAATATCCTGTGTTAAAAAATACAAAAAATAACGGTGCGTGTGTGCGTGCACACACACAAATAAATACAAACATAAATCAATAATAGCCAATAATAATAATAGCCAAATGCAAGCCTTTTTTTGTGTTTTGAAGTGAAATCCTCTTCATGGTTGTTGTGATTCAGCTTTCTTGTTTAAAACTATACAGCATACTTGTCTATACAGTATATTCACTTGTTGCACTTTTCTTCCTGAGATGTAACAGACAGAGTTAACACAAGATCTTCCACACGTCCAGTATGATATAAAAGAATTCCCGCTGGGGCCTCCTACACTGTGTAACTGAGTTCTGTTGTGCATGTGGTTTACAGCGTTCTGCTCTTGAACCCTTGACAGTTAAGTGGGAGGTAAGCGCTCAGGGACAAACAAAGCAAAGTGAAGCCTGCTTTTCAGCAGCAAGGAAAAGGCAAACAGTCAAAAGGGGAAGGGTGTGTGAGGGTGAAACACAGTTCACATCGAGCTGATGGGCTCAGGGTATTTATAAAGCCCACCAGGCATCACGTCAGGAGGCTCTGCTGGAAAAAATGTTGTTCCCAGATGGACTGTCTCAGGCAGGATTTATTTATGACCAAGCTGCTTCCTCATAGGGTTACGCAACGGTGTCGTAGCACGAGTGAACTCTGCAGCTTGGTGTCTGTTGCCAGCGGGCCTTGCCTTGATCAAGGTGAATCAGATGTGGGTCAGAGGGAGGGCACTTTTATCTCTCAGCTGAAAGGGGGGAGGGCAGTATTTAAAATATATATATATCCTCCTAAACACAGTTGTGTGCTCGCTGTGACTGAGCGAGACATCAGATGTACAGGTCGCAGACTCCTTTTGGGTATCACAAAACCACGGCCTGACAAGAGCAACACAAATAAAAATAGATGAAATATCAAGTCATATTTTCTTGGCTAATGAAAAAAGGCAGGCCGATATTTGAGACAGTCTTTTTACAGCTCTCTTGGCATGGAGAAGCCCACGATCTATCACAAGGCAATATTACATAAACAAAGGCCTCCCCAAGCCCAGAGCCTGCATGCAAGTGATCACGTGACCAGTGTTGGCGGCCTCTGTGAACTACACCTGAACTTAGCTAAATGGAAACAGACCAAACACACACAGTGTGCGTCAGGATGAAAGCATCTCTCCAGAGTGCTGTTACTGAGCGTTTGGAGGAGAGGATGTGGGTTATCAAGCTGAGCAGGAGAGCTGAATAGCGCTCTCCTTCTAAAAGATTGAGTCAGCATGTGGCTTAGTAGACATCTGAGCTAAAATCACACTTAAAACCTAGCCTACCCATCACTGAAGTGCACTTGATTTTTTTGCCATTGGACTTTCAGTAGTTATAGGCCTCATGATGGGGCTGATACCTTTAATTGCTCTCAGTTATTTCTCTTCTTTATTTACAGATGTTTGTCCTCCCTAGAAGGTTGGTTTTCACCTCTTAATCAGTTAATCTCTTTTATGAATGCAAAGTAACCACTTAAACGCTTAGTTGGCGGAGTCCTCCAGGGCTCTGTACTTGGCCCCCTCCTGTTTTAGCTCATCAATAAATATCTTTGCCAAAAACAGCTGATCTACAAGCTCACAACACATCACAATACGGTGCATTATGAGCTTGTAGATCTGCTATTTTTGCCAAATGTTATTTAAAAAATATATATATATATGTTTGCCTTTATTGATGGAATACAGTAGACTGACAGGAGATGGGGACCGAGAGATAGGGAGTGACACGCAGCAAAGGTCGTCGGAATCGGGAGTCGAACCCGAGACACGCTGTCAGACAGTATTAGCAGCCTAGGTGCCCGCACTGCTAAGTCAGCCGTCCGGGCCTATTTTTGCCAAATGTTAACCCCAGAATAGGGATGCTAGGTTTCACGTGGTTAATGATCCTTATAAAACCAATTCATAGCACTGGAATGCTCTCATCTCTCTTGTGTCTTGTCCTCATTATCGTGTTTGATTCAAAGACAATGGGAATAATATCAGGTCATCACATCTCCACCCTGGAAATACATTGTCCACTTGTGATATTGTTGAAGAAGGAACTGCAAATTACGGTCACTTAGTTAGAGTGAACATCTCAAATATAAAATGGATCTTGCCCTTTGTCACTGCACACACTTTGGTGTGCAAAAATCTAAAAAGCTCTTTCCTTGAATAATAAAACCTCAAACACCCCCATCAAGTTCAGAGCAATACAGAGCAGGGTGTGGGTTGCAAAGAAAGAGCATCCACGCAGATCCTCCTACACATGATATACTACTGAACCTAGACGTGGTACCAGCCGCTTGTCTGATCGTAGGTGTATCTGTGTGTATGTGTACGTGTGTATGTGTACGTGTGTGTGTGTGTGTGTGTGTGTGTGTGTGTGTGTGTGTGTGTGTGTGTGTGTGTGTGTGTGTGTGTGTGTGTGTGTGTGTGTGTGTGTGTGTGTGTGTGTGTGTGTGTGTGTGTGTGTGTGTGTGTGTGTGTGTGTGTGTGCGTGCGTGTGCGTGTGCGTACGTGTGTGTGTGTGCGTACGTGTGTGTGTGTGTGTGTGTGTGTGTGTGTGTGCATGCGTGCGTGTGCATTCTTCAGAGACAGAGAGCAAGTCTAATAGTTTGTGTTGTGGGTTTGCACCCTTCACGCAGAAGCCAAGAAGAGTAATTGCCTGCTCAACACCTCCGAGGTGAAAGGTTGTGCTGGGAAGGCAGGAGGGGGTCATACGATCTGTAGTAATTAGCTTGCAAAAGGACAAATGAGTCTCCCACCAGATAGCTATATGAGTATGTCAAACTTGGGCCCTGAAAGACCTTACAAGATTATCACGTCCCCCTGAGACACCTGATTATACGACAGGTCCCTCATCTAATGAGGACAAGCCTGCTATGGGGTTAGACAATCCGCCCACAACTTGGTTCATTGTGTCTGCCATTTCAGAGAACTTGTTTTGCATGAGACATTATCTAGCTGCGACAGATGAAAGTATTTTTCTCTGGCAGCTGGCAAAATAGCTCTAATGGTGTACATGTATGCCAGTTTAAAGTATAATATAATTTAAACTGGAAATACCAGATGTACATGTGTATAGTATGTAGAATCTGCATATTATACAGATTAATAAAATACTCAATGTTAATTAACGGCAAGAGTGTAAGAATTTACCCAAATTAAGTCTCCATGTAAAAATGAACCGTCCATTTTTTAACTCCCATTTGATTGTACTGTGAAGCACACAGCAGAGTCAGCAATACATCTGCCTTCACCAGTGGTGGGGGATTTGATTTTTTTTCTTCATGAAAAGGATTTAATCAAAAATGACGACAGCAATCCACTGACCTGGTTTCAATTTCCATTGAGATCAGAGTAAGAAAGCGGCAATTTTTGCACGATTTCCGGATTAGGCTGGTTCTACCGTATGGCGAACGCAACGTATGAAATCTAAATCTAGCGGAGTTTAGATTGGGTCTCATATAACTGTGTAACTAACCACAGCTCCACTGCTGCTGCTGGGCTTAGATGAGCCAGACTGGACTGAGATTGAACTGAGCTGAGGAATTCCAACATCTGGCTTGTATCTGCAGCTTACGGTCATTTGGATGCAGTTGATGGTTTCCAGTAGATCCACAAAGACAGAATTGTTCTGCGTTTGGGCCTTGTCTGCCTTGGACTCTGAGGGCGCGGTGCTCTGGCGCCTGACTACCACAGCTGGGCCTGTCTGTCAAGGCTCTCATGTGACACACACACACACACACACACACACACACACACACACACACACACACACACACACACACACACACACACACACACACACACACACACACACACACACACACACACACACACACACACACACACACACACACACACACACACACACACACACACACACACACACACACACACACACAGAACTGAGTTGTCCCCTGCCTGAGAATTAGGAGAGGGATGAGATGGGGGGTGGTCACAGTCACATGACTAGAGGGGTTTTGTCTGAGAGGTGGGAACACATATTAACCTAATCACCAAAGTAATTATGTAAAAGAGGGATTGACAATTGCACGATTCACAGCCTATTTTTCTTCCTTAACCACTTACTGTAAGCCTTATATACTTCGCCGTACAACAAGCATTGAACACATTGTGAGTTTGTAGATGTTATATTAACTGTATTTTTTTTTTAAATAAGGAAGAAATGTGTTTTTAATATTATGGCATGCCCAAAATAGGTACGCCAGGTTGAAAGCTGTCATTAGGCTCAACTGAGCTGTATGTCACTCTGCACAACTGTTTGAGCCAGGGACCTGAGATGACAAACACTTGCCTAAGTCAGCTAAACCACACTGAAGCCTCTCCTCCCCCACCAAGGTCCCACACTACACTGCAAGTTTGACAATTGGGTTCAACACCAGGTCAAGCTCTGGGTTTGACAATGGGCCAACCAGTCTTCAATGGGAGTAAAGCAGACAGCTTTCCCACAAAGAGCTCGCTCACACAGAGGGGATTCTGGCTTAGTGGCCTCTCCTATTTAAACCATACTGACTGGAATTAGAGAAAATCTTTCTCACAGTGTAAAAAAAGAAGCTTTCTGGTGTTTTTGCTGGCTATGGACACTATCGGTTACAGTCTCAGCGGTTCACTGGATCTGTTTACTCAGAGAGGGAAGCCGTTCTGCTTTCCTTATATGTATTTATTTTATATCTGTCTCTCCTACATAAACTGTGTCATGTGGCGATATGAAAACAACATGTTTTTCTCCTGTGTATGTATACGTAGCATGCAAGACTTTTAGTTGTTTGCGTGTCTGTATGGATTCTTGCCCTACGCAGTCAAACGAGATGGACATTATACTAAACATCCTGTGCATTTCTGGAGTGGATGTATGTTTGCAGAACTCCTATTTGTCTCCGTATATATGTATCTGTGTAACGCTATACACGTGTGGAGCTCTTCTGCATTGCTGTGTGTGTGTATATGCTGGTGTACGGCTGGCGAGTGCTGACTGAGGGACATGGATCTTGCACATTGAGTGTATGAACTCTGGCTGAACCCCTGGGTGTACTGTTTCAGGCACGCTCTGACAACCTCGCCCCAATGACCCGGCTCGCGACTGCACAGTTCACGGGGAGGTCCTCTACTCACGCACAGCCCACCCACCCCACCCCTTTCTCTCCCTCCCCTTCTCCCCTCTGTATCCCCCCCCTGCTCCCTCCTTCACCTCCCAAACCCTCCCTTCTCCTCTCAACTCCTTTCAGTGTCTCCTCTCTGTCTTCATGCTGTGTTTTCTTTTTTCCTACACTCAACCCCTCCTGGTTTTCCTTCTCTCTATTTCTACCAGGCCGTTGTCAACAACTATCTGTCGACTGGCATCTCGGAGACGGCTCTCCTAGACATGACGGCCTAGGAGAAGACGCCATCGGGCTCCCACATCACACTCATTTAATAACTCCCCCCCCCCAGGTTCATAAGTTCATGTTGTGGGTATTTACATAACTTTTGCATACTTTTACATTTCTGTATTTACATAGCCTCTACATACAGTAAACCAGACACTTTTCAGGATGGAAAAGATGGATATAAAGTCTCTTTGAGGGGATTAAACGTGCAAGACAAAATGTTCTTGTTATTTATGTGACTCTAACCCACTCAATTACCTTCCGCCTTGCAAACATCTCTATGCCTGTTAGTGAGGAACAATCAGTGGCCGTCAAATTTACCACAGAATTACATAACTGTTTATGTCTTTACAAAGGCTCAAATGCAGATTTTCTCAAGTTATATAAAATAGCCTACTTTTTGAACTCTCTCTTTAATACAATAAAATAAAAGGCCTGATGTTCACCAACAGACTTGGATCGATGAGTTGGGGGAGTGAAACATACAGTATTATTCAGTTCTTCTCCCACTTTCATAACCTCTAGTAAACCATGTAATTGTGAAACTAATGATGTTTTTGTTTTGAGCGGGCGGTTGTGTTTTGAAATCAACTTCCTGGCACTATTAAAAGCCCCCCCGGGAGACTTTAGACCCTACTTTGAAAACTTTGGAACTAATCACCCTTGAAAATATGTTTTTTCAAGCTTGTTTTGAGAATCAGTCTGTCCTCAATAGGCTATATTCTTGGGAATTCATTCCAGACCTGCAACACTGACAATATAGATAAGATAGACAGTGCAATTGCTGATGCCACAGTTGCAATCAGTAATTTTCCACACTGAAAGTGGGGTAGATGACCAGATAAGTTCAGGGTTTTTCTACACCAATTTCCCTGGGCTATTATGATCAACATGTCTGGGTACAATACATTACATCAGCAATAATTTCACTGTCGCCTGTGATGAGGTTTTGATCATATTGTGTGTCTGTTTAAAATATTTCCTTTCTTAATCAGTGTGGTGTTGAAGTGTGGGTGGAAGTAAATCTTCTTTCCTTCTATAAGAGCATTTTCATGAAGCAGATTCACAAACAAAATAATGGGAATATGATGACAAGTCTGATTGCAATGCAATTTGCGAGGTAAGTTGTTCTTAAAGGCTGAGCAAGGTATCATTATTTTCTCAAGGCCCAGTGGGCACACTGGTTAAAGTGTGAGCTATGATTATTGTGAATAGGAATGGGTTGTTCCTCAGGCCTCAAAGCAAAAGGACAGAGTCCTGATGCTGAGTGCTCTGGATAAGATTACAGTGTTTTTCCCTCCGTCAATGAGTCATAGGCAATTTCAACATAGCCCTAAGTGGTTTTGGTCACATTGCTTGGGAAATGTGATGATTCAGTATTTGTTTCGCTATTGTGCTCATAGTGACCGATGGCTCCCTGAGCTGTCACTATGCCAACACTCCGCTCATCAGTAGCTGTCATATTAGTTTGAAGACTGAAAATTAAAAGTAATTTAAACAGAAAAGTTTTTACTCTGCAGTTTGTTAGTGGGAGGAATGAAATGCAACCAATATTAAGCCCTTTATACTTTGTTGTACTGTATGACTAATGGCAAAAATGGCTAATAAACGTGTCACAAGCGTGTATACTGTAGATTTATTTATTTATCATTTCTTTCCAAAACAGGTATAGGTGCAAGGGTTAATATGTCGTTAAAAAATTAAAGTGAAAACATTTTCTTTGAACCTTATCCTTCATATGACTTTTTAAGATAAAAAAGGGACAACCTATCTCTGTCAGTCTTGGCAGTACGTCTTGTGTGTCCCAGTGACCATCTGAGGTGACTGGGGATAAACAAACACTTCATAAATCTTGAAAGTCTTCAATCTCTATCAATGTGTGCCTTGTGCGCCGTCTGCAGGGCCTTCAAACCTCTGAATACTGATCACCCCACCAGTCATCCCATTAACTCCCTGCCAACCTCTCCCTAACCCGTGGTACAGCCTTTACTCTTGACATTATGGGAGGGACCACTTATCCACTCAAAGGACCCATGCTGTGCTTTCTGTGCAAACTGCCTGATTAGTTGGCCACCCCTGACTTGCTGTTGGTTCTGTGACTGTCGAATGATAGATTGTCCCTCATTTGTCTCTTTCAAAGACCTCCATGGTCTCCATCTGCATGGTTAGCATATCCAACTGGAGTGTGTGTCATTTTGAATCTCATTTTGCGATTGTGAGGAGTGAGGACTCATCATTCTATTCTCGTTATATTAACAGAATTGTACCTGTTAACAGAAGTGCTAGCTTGCTTAGAGAACTTTACCATACGCAAAATAAGTCATCTAAAATGCTTGAAATGAAATTACTGCAGTGATCTAAAAAAAAAGTTTTGTCATTGTTCACTTTGCCTTGAAAATGACAGATGGAGTCTGATTCTGACTAATTTCCATCCAACTGAGAGCATGATTTAACACTGAGAGAGTGTAAAATAGGCCTATAAATGGACCCCTAAAGGTGGACATGGTAGAGTCAATTTTTCCACTTTTAGAGTTAAATTAACACCGGGGATTTTACTGAGTACGTAACACGAGAAGACTTTACGAAGACACACACAGAGGGATCTGAGAGCTGTAAAAACAAAAGCCTCATCGGTCAGTCGGGGCAAATATTTATTGGCTGGAGCGAGCCCACAACTCCACTCCTCCTCCACCCCCGCACAAGAATGACCTAAGTTTACCCAGGGTGAGAGGAGCCCCCCCCCCACCCCACGGTGCACCAGCCCCCACCCCCAAGAGAACTCCTGCTGGAAACCGGGTTTGTGTTACAGGGCCCCTGGGAGGGGTTCCCAGCAGGGGAGCTGGAGGCCGTCAAGAGCAGTAACCCCCTCAGCCACGGACGGCCCTCCTCCACTCTCGCAGAGTCAGCGAGGGAAAGACCTGAACTTGGGATGACCCCACCAAAGCAGAGTCCCCATTGGGTTCATCCGCAGGACACAAGCTCCGGTTCCCCTCACCCCTTAAATTTTCCTGCATGCTCTCGACTCCCCTCCACCCCCCCACACCCCCCCCCACACCACTTTTTTTCCTCCTTTTTGGACCTGTTTTTCCAACTAGGCCAATACATTTTCCAGAGCAGAACCCCCCCCCACCCCCCTCCCAAAACCACCACCCCCATTGCCACTATCACTCTGCCCCCACACACAGAGTCATCTAGTTAACAGCATACCGTATACCAGGTTCTCAAACTTTTTCCTGTGAAGGACCGCCATATATTTGGCCGTGGACCCACATCTGAAAATATGTTGTGCGAGGGACCCCCAGAAGCAAAGATTTGTGTTAAAAAGGTTTGCTTAAAAGAAAAAAAATATTCAAAAACTTCCACTGATGTTCAAGATTTTAGAAAAATAGCAAATCTACAAGCTCATAGCGCGGCATGAAATGACGCGCGATGAGCTTGTATATCTGCTATTTTTGAATAGCCAAAGTATAAAAGGTTGAAGTGGTTAAAATGAGTGTGACGCTATATTAACACATTTTGCTGGGGTCCCCCTGGAATCTCCCCAAGGACCCCTGTGGGTCCCCGGACCCCACTTTGAGAACCAATACCGTCTACCCTCTATACTTAGTAAACTAATACTTAGCCGACCGGTGTCGGCTCTGTACTTGGTCCGCTCTTTTCCCCCCCTCTACACCAAATATCTTCACCAGAAATAGCCAATCTACAAGCTCACAGCTTGTAGATCGGCTATTTTCAGCAAATGTTCCTCCCCAGAATAGGGATGGTATAGGGTTCAAGTGGTTAACTTTCCCTGCTCCCTGCTTCTAAAGAAAGAGAAGAGAGCTCTTTCAAGTTTATAGCCCTACACCATGCCCCCCCCCCTCCTCCTGTACATCCCCGTTGTGATGTGTTGGGAGGGGGGCGAGTTCTGTACCAATATGCTGTATGCATGTGATGTATACCATTGGTTCTCAAAGCGGGGTCCGTGGACCCCCAGGGGTCCTTGAGGGGGTTCCAGGGGGTCCCCAGTCAAATGATTGATAGGAACCAAATGAACTCTTACGGGTCCATTTGGTTCCATTTGTACACTCTCAGAGTTAGATTAACATTGATTTTACAGTGTATATTGGGGTCGCAGAGATTAAAATGCCATCAAATGGGGGTCCATAGCCTACTAATGCATATAAAATTGGGTTCCTTGAAATTAAAATGGTTCGGAATCACTGCTATAGCCTTAAAATAGGGTTCCTGGCATATCTTTTTGAATGGGGGTCCGTGGGCTGATATGTATCAATTTAGGGGTCCTTGACATGAAAAGGTTTGAGAGGCACTGATGTATACAGTAGTGATTCTCAACATTTTCAATTTCAAGGACCCAAAGTTTGATATGCAGACCCCCATTTGGTAAGGTTTTCATCTCTGGGAGTGGGATCAGTGGGATCAGATAAGGTTTTCATCTCTGGGAGTGGGATCAGTTCCAGATCCACGAGGGTCCACTTGTTTCCTAACTCTCAATCATTTAGCTCGGGATCCCCTGGAACCCTGTCAAGGATCCAATTGTGGGTCCCTAGACCCTACATTGAGAACCCGGTGGAATAGTGGACTATATTTTATGCATGTGTACTAAAAGTGTGAGTGCGTTGTGTAGCTGTGTGCGTGCGTGCGTGCGTGCGTGCGTGCGTGCGTGCGTGCGTGCGTGCGTGCGTGCGTGCGTGCGTGCGTGCGTGCGTGCGTGCGTGCGCACACGTGTGCACACGTGTGCACACGTGTGCACACGTGCACATGCAGGTACATAATATGCATGCATGCATATGTGCATGTGTCATCCAAACAGACTTGTGTAATAGAGCACAGTCAGAGCAGGACGGCAAGGACAACTGACTGCAGCACTGTTAATGATTAACACATGTGGATAACACCAGCTATCAATTCATCTGCACTACTAGAAGAGGTTTTTAGCCATATCGAATGTACCCCGACACCATCTTTAAGTTTCTACTGCATGTAGGGATTTCAGCAATTTCCTCTCCCTTTCCACTGAGGGACTTCACTTTTCAATCTGGGCGTGTAGTTTAATTTACTAGACCCCAGAGAATTACAGTCACAGAAGCAGGAAAAAACCTTCAGAAGGTGGAGGGGTTTCAAGCTGCAGTACTGACAGACTATATAGCATTTTGACTGCTCATGAACAGCTCTGTTCTGCTTTAAACCAATTTCATCATTCAACTTATCTAAAATATTAAGGGACCACAATCTCTCTCATTAATAGAAATGAATATGATCCCTTGAAGATAACGTTCTATAATTTATTGTGGATCAGGATCCCTAAATGAGACAGATTTTCCCGTTATTTATTGGGTGGAATGAATAATGTTTTGTCTTCATCAGAGTCATTGTGCAAGGTGTGGTATTACTATATTGTGTGGTATACCACTTCACCAATATAAGTGTCAGCAATATAAGTACGACTACTTAAGGTACAGGAGTATTGCATGTATTCCTGACTTGGGCATGTATTTCCGACTTGCATCGTTCCTGTGCCTATAGGCTTAGTAAGTCTAGTAACACGCGCACACACACACACACACTCACACGCACACACGCACACGCACACGCACACACACACACACACACACACACACACACACACACACAGACCAAAGAGAACATCCCATAACCTAGGACATTACAGATATGATCTCCTAATGGGTGCAGTGCCACTGCCCATTAACAGCTACCGGCAGATGTCAGTGTGCCATCAACAGGTGAATGATCCCTTTTCAGTGTCTACATTCCTATTCCCTACCAGTTCAGACATGTGTGTCTTACATAAAGCCTGATTTATACTTTGTTGTAGGCTACAACGGTGTGGCATGCCAAAAACAACCGATCTAAAAGCTCACAACACATCGAGGATGCAATGAGCATGATTAAGTCTAACCTACATTTTACAAAATGCAAATAATTCCAAAGTAGCAGATTTTTCCACTCCAGTCCAAGAGTCTGTGTGCTCAGAATGGATGGGCTGGCAGAGACCCAGCTCAAGGCAGTGGTAGTATAAAGGCTTAGAGACAGACATGGCACTGGGCAGCTTTTCCGAATGAATTTTGCATAATAAAGTCCATAACACTCAATATCCTCAGTAGTCTTATACCATTTATGATACCAGTGAGGAGTCTGGATGGATTTATGGGTATTAAAATGCCCACCCTCTCTCCCTGAAAATTGGATTTCCATTAAATGCTGTGGTAAGGAATTTTAACAAGGGAGACTAATTTGTTGGCAGGAGTTTGTCTTTTTTTCCACTCACTAAAAGCGAGAGGGCCTGGGTGTGCAACAGAAGGGAGATTTGTATAAATCTCCCAGCTATCCCTCCGTCTATTACAAAATAAACGTTATGTAAATCAGTGGATGTTTTTTTCACAGTCATGAGCAATGATTTGTTTACAGAGAAGTCCTCAAAACCATCTCAATTAAATCTTAGAAACCATAGAGTATTATTACAACAGTCAACCATAGCACTTCCCAACTTACCCCTTGAAATATTGATGCATTTGCACCCCCTTGTGGTAATATCATAACATTACACAGTGTAACTAAATTACGTGTTTTAATGAGAGAATACCTCTCAGAAAAGGAATTAATATATTTGACCTTAAAGTGGTCTAGAACAATCTCATCAAAATCTATGAACTATGAACCACAGAACTGCAAAACCAGACATATCAAGCTTTTGGCATCACAGTATCACGTACAGCAGCAACACTCAATCTGAGACCTACCCCTTTTCTGTAAATTGGCTTGTGGATAATCATAGATGACCCTATAAAGATGAATGAGGGTAAAACAGCACTATTAGAAATATGAAAATAGTAATAATGTTATAATGAGCAGCTCTCTTAGAAAGTAAAAAACAACAACAGAGGAAAACACTAAATTAAATTGTGGTAACCAGAGGAGGGCACCTGAGCAGTCTGATTAGTCAATTTAGTCTGTCCTTCAGAAGATTAAATTGTAATCAGGTTGTAAGAGCTGAATCGGCTCCATTAAAAACTAATGGTAAACATATTCTGCTTACAGCGTAGCCGTAGGCCATTGCATTTTTATATCAAGTTGAACTTTATTTGGTAAAGTGTTGAACCCGACTCATCCCTTATATGCTCTGTTGGCTGAAACATGTGTTAATATAACTGTGTTACATTGTTTTTTGGAGGCAAAATAACTCAATTAGTAATGTCAACCGATTAACATAAAACTAATTGCAAAATCAAGCACTTTAAGAGTATAACCTTCAGCAAGCCTGCTTACCAGAAGGTTGTCCCAGCTGGACAGAGGCAGTATTCCAGATCTAAAGTGAGTTGTGAAGGAGATAATACTTTAATCTCAGCTAAGTAAAAGGGGACCTTGAAGATAGTGAAGGATTACACTGTTTTCTGTCCACTGACTCTATGACATTGTTGACAGTCTCCAAAAAGGATCAGAGGAGAAAAGAGAAGTCAGCCTACATGCTTTGTCTAAATACTTTGTCTTCCTGTTAAAGATCAAAAGCTATGGGCTACTTCATTTTATTTAAATTAATATCACATACTGTAAGCAGAGGTGGGGAAAGTCAATACAACTATTGGTATCATGACAGTATCATGGTCAGTATCATGACACTGACCACGATACTGACATGATATTGACATGATGGCACATGTCAGTATCATGGTCAGTATCATGGTCCTATCATGTCAGTAAACATATGGTCAGTATCATGTCATTAAACATGGCCAGTATCATGTCAGTATCATGGTCAGTATCAGTATCATGAAACTGACTTTTCGTTGTTAAATTGTGTTCTGTGGATATTGATACATTGTTAACAGTCCTACTTTTGATGAATTACAGTTATTTCATATATTTTTTCTTTGAGCGTTTAAAAGAAAACATTAAAACAATGGGCAAAAGTCTATTATTTTCTATTCTATTCTCTGCTACAGTATATGAATACACCATGTTAGCACCCTTTACTGACTCATTCTTTTTTCTTTTGTTTTTCATCGCTGCTAGGTCGAAAGGCCGGGAGGCAGAGATTATATTTTCGCACCTGTCCACCTGTGCATGTGTGTGTCTGTCTGTGTCTGTACAGCTAATCTTGGACACCGCTAGACCGATCGGAGTGAAGTTTTGCATGCTGTGGAGTCTCGCTGGGCCGCCAGACAGGTAAGCACCCCAGCGAGGCAAAAATGCCATTTTGGCTTTTGCAAATACCGTCTCTTGTGTGTTGGTTTGGTCAGTCGTCACAATGCACACTCCCAGTATGCCTAGAAAGAACCTCCACCCCAAATGTTTCACAAGGGGCGGGGCTCTATACCATGTACTTCCAAAAGCGCTTTCACTTCTGCCCTTAACGCCGGGTCCCACAAACGCAAACAGTTGCACGTTACCATCTGTCGTTCATTATCTGTTTCCCCCCGCAGCTTCTTCATAACAATATAGCCTACTTTACTCTCATTTACAGTCGGTGGTCAACTCCTATCTGTGTCACGTTGCCTTTTTAATAGGGCGCTGCTATGAAACACGATACTGTAGTGTATATCTATCATTGTTATGTAGACAGACAGACAGACGGACGTTGTAAACAGTCCTGGCTCAATTAGTACTCACATATACATACATACATACATGCATGCATGCATGCATGCATGCATGCGCACACACACACACACACACACACACACACACACACACACACACACACACACACACACACACACACACACACACACACACACACACACACACACACACACACACACACAGTATATGCACACCGTATATCTAATTTAGGTGTGCCCTGGGATCTTTTGGCTATGCCAGGTGTGCCTTAGCATCAAAAAGCTTTCAATTAACTCAGTTCAAACAGGAAGTTGCCCTGTGTGACTGTGTGTGCCGAAAATAGCAAGCTCACACAGCATAAATTATGCATTATACAGATACGCAGCGATGGGTACATGCAATGAGGTGCTTGGGTACAGCAACTATGTGAGTATGCAGGCTGACTGCACTGACAGTACTACATCACTAGATGGCAATCACTGACTTCCTTCACTCAATGACTTCCACAGTGGAGATAGGGTGATAAACAAATAATAATAATAAAATATAAGGATGCACATTTTAATGATTAAATCCTGGGGTGAATACATAGCATTATGAATAGTTCCAAATGCAAATGTACTTGGCTGTTTCATAATAGACTACAGTAGATCTACTGTAATCTCAGGAACAATATTTATAATTTGTCCTTTCCTAATAACAACTTAATGTGTGATTAGTGCTTTAGTAGACACATGCTTAGAAGGTGTCACAATGCACACGTAAGGCATTAACCTTCTCCGGCTTACAGGCCTGATTTGTTAGAGGTTTCACACTAACTGAGGCTTGACCTTCAGCCAGCGTTACCACTTATTGGAAGTGTAATAAACGCTTCAGCGCGTGACATTTCAACAAAAATGCTGACCTTGTCTGCTGCTGATTTTCAAACTATGAGCAATCTCCACCGTTCTATCCAGTTACACAAGATGAAAAGGAGAGGAAAATAACTGGAAAATGTAATCTTCTGCACAGGGTCAAGCACAACATTTGAACACATGGGTTGTCAGTACGTCCTGTGAAGTCACAGAATGTATGTATGCTGTCAGACTAGACAGGCCTTTGAGCTACTGATGTTTTGTCTCTTACCAGCACTTCTGCTCTGGTTGTTTTTGCTATACTCCTTCTCTTCCCTCTTCCTCCGCACACAGTCCTCCGTCCTCCTCCACAGCAGAGGGGTCTGACTTGTCTCCTGCTGGCTTGTGGTCTTCCTCTGACTGCCTGCTCCACTCCTCTTCCCTCCTGCACACAGTATTCCATCCTCCACATCAGCAGACATAATGTTAGGCCTGATTTCAGCACTATAGTCAGTGATGTTGGCTCACTAGGCCACACAGAAACTTCATCATATGCTTGCAGCTGCTACTCGATGTTGCTGCTTGACACAGTGTAGACAACATCCACGCTAATACATTTTTATCAACAACAAAATTCTGTTGTTGTTTTTTACCTCTAGAACAGACTTCTGAAAACACTGCTGATCCTGTTGTGCTATGAAAACTCCACAGCATTTAGTCTGGACGGGCGGGAAAGGAGACTTTTGAAAATTATGTTCACTCCTTGATTGGGTCCAAGCCAAGGCCACATACAGAAAGGAGCGGAAACGTTCTACGCCATGGCAATGATGGCATGTGCCTGGGTAGCTCTGATTCAGAGCGTTAGTGAGTTCCCTCTAACGCTCTGGCAGACCCCTCGCTCTGCGCATGTACAAGGAATTCCACTGCCCTGCCAGCGTTCAAGTGTAGTGAAAATAAACAAAACCATTTCGCTACTCACCGAAGCAAAGGCTGTTTTGTGTTGTTGAATGTCTATTCTCAAACCCCGAACGCCTAAACGCAGTGGAATTCCTTGTACATGCGCAGAGCGAGGGGTCTTCCAGAGCGTTAGAGAGAACGCACTAACGCTCTGAACCAGAGCTAGTGCCTGGGATGCAAGCTGGTAATTCAATGGAATGCATTTAAGTCAATGAGAGCCGGGTGGACAAGCATATGAACAAACAATATGTTTTCATGATTGGGCCCTTTGTCAGAAAAAGAAGATGTATCTCAGAGTGTCTTGCTTTCCTATTGATCTTGTTTAACATGCATGCTGGCAGCCATTTCAGCAAGAAATTGGCCCATAGCTTACTTCCTTCACAGGTGTTACCAATGATACTAATTAAGGCTCTGTTCCATTTAGTGTAGCCTGTCCAGTGAGTTAACATGCACAATATTAGCGCTGACTCTTTTGACCAGAATGGAACACAACCTTAAAGGGATTCTAGGTAACTTTAAGCCTAAATGTAAAAATATTTATATATATATTTTTTTTTTCCTTTTTCCCCTCTATCAGCCACTATATAATGATGCTGGGGTGTTTTCCTGCATTGAAACACAGTCCTCTTTCTGAAATCCGTATTTTCAGTATTATTTATGTTTTGACATCCGGGTATCCAGCTCTGTCCGGGACGTAAATGAAACGCACGCATGTGCGCGTCCGTGCGCATCCGTGTCCGTGTGAACTGTGGACAACTAATCTCTGGCACCGTTGGCCCGGTCGCTGCGAAACTGTGCACACACACTCCCTGGATGCCAATTCAGAACCTCTGCCCCAAATTTTTCACATGGGCCTGTAATAGCGCCACCAGGAGGTCAATTTGTGCAAAACCATTTTTTTGTATTACTCCTACAGATTTTATCCAAACGTCATGCAAATCGGTACACAAGTATCTCTATAGTCATGTGATGAACACGGATCTGTCTGATTTGCCATACTCCATCCTCATTGGCTAAGGTTGGCTTCCAAAGTTTGCAGGATTGCTCCGTTTTGAACAAAATGCCTCAAATTATGCACTCAGCTTGCGATTTCCGTGAAATTTTACACGCACATTCCCACTAGGCTGAGGAAGAAATGCCACCCCTTTCACATTGGCCTGTTATAGCGCCACCAGCAGGTCTAATTTAGCAAAACACATTTTTGGAACAAAATGCCTCAAATCATGAATGCAGTGTCCCATTGCCGTGAAAGGCCTAAGAAGAAACGGGCACCCTTTTCACAATAACCTATTATAGAGCCACCAGGAGGCCACAATAACGTACCTGACCTGGCGGAGACCTGTGCTCCGAGGAGCACTTTTTCTAGTTGTCTATGTTACCAGCTGTTCTGCTGATAAGTTCTGCATTTTATAATGGTACTATTGCCTACATGTGATACATTGCTTCCTTATCTTTATTCTTTATCCCTGCCCTGGTGACTTTGATCCTCCATTATACCAGCAGAACATATGTATGTATACTTATACGCACGCACACATGCACACGCACGCACGCACACGCACACACAGCTCATTTTGCAGCGAGCCTTTGAGTGCACATAGATCATAATGAAATAACTTGAAATGCATTAGATTAAAGCACTGTGTCACAGCCTTACCTTGCCTGCATGACTGCCTGTGAATGCAGTTTATAACTTGTCACCTTATTATGATGTAATGTGACAACTACTTCAGCTGAGTCAGAGGCTGGCCTTTACGATGTTGCAACACAGACTTGAGATTTAACAACCCCTGACAAAGAGTCTTCCTTCTTAATGGAGAATAAGAATTACTACAGAGGTCCTTCTTAAGAACCATATTCTGGGGCTGAAATACCAGACAGTGAGGGAAAATCTAGGGAACATAGACCCCTGGGGGACAGTGGTCAACTATATAGGGTTTAAGTGGTTAAGTGGTTAGCAAACAGGCATGAACCTTATTCATCAAACAACAGGGGGTCAGATAAGTCGAGTGCAAAGAAAAACTATTTAGTGCTTCAAATAAACTAATATACCAGGTAAACATCAAACCCAGCATCTGTCTGTATGTCAATTTATTATGTATTGTATCATGTTTTTATGTTGTCTGTAGTGTATCTTGTAGAAGATTAGCTGCTGTGCTAGGCATCAGCTAATGGGGATCCATTAGTACAACTAGCATCTATCATGATGCACCCTATGCTAAGGGTTGAGGTGGAGTCTGACGGTGTCTATCATGCCGGGTGGATCATAGGAGGTGCCATGCCCTTGATTGCCTTGTAGGTTATGACCAGTATTTAGAACTTGGTAGCTTGGTAGCAGCCAGGCAGCAACCGGAAATGCAAAAGGGAATGCAAAAGGTGGGAGAAATGAAACCAGGCGTGTTCTGGCCTCTTTTTTGCACAACAAAATGTGCAGTGTCTACACATTGACTTTGGTTGGTATCCAACTGCCATGTGTCCACCAGAGATGTGCCACTCATAATTATTCTCTAATTATCTCTAATCTAATGGTCACGGAGAGTCGGCCAGAATGACATTTCATGCCTCTCTGAAGCCCATCCATAAAGCAAATGGTTTAATAAGAATGTAGCAAATCAGCAGAAAGAAGGCCAATAATATAATGGACAAACGACAAGAATATGTACCACACTGTGCATGGTAAAATCCTGAGTGTTAATTTGCCGAGTAGGCTAAGGAGACCTTTGGCTAGTCTGGTAGAAATATAAACAAGGGGACAAGGAGAGAGTCTATTTGTTAGAAATAAGACATGGGTCACCACCCACAAGTTCACATGTAATACTTTATTTGTTTTTCATTCTCACTAGGTATCATTTATATTCACACACACAGTAAATATATGCATTGTTTTATTAAAATGGAAAACCCAATAGCAAAAATATGCCATGCATTATTCAACCTCTATTCTTATGCTAATGTCACCAGCATTCTACTGCTTGATAAATGTTGCAATGACAGTAAAATGCTTGTGGGACAACAAAAGTATATTTTTTTAGAAACAACTGCAGTATTTACTTTTCATTATATGAAAGCCAACTGAATGATATGCTCTACAGAAACATCTTGAAACATGCTGCCCTGTTCACAACACAACCAGTGTGATGATGTCACTGCTGCTACTATTAGTTAGAAACAGAAGCCTTTGTGCTTAGTGACAACCTGTCTGCTCCTGGGTGACACCATGTCCTTTCCGTTTAAGGACAACTGTCATCAATGGCTGTGCAAAGCATACACGTGGTTATATTAATACACTGTGTCGTATTAATTAGTCACAATTATGTTTGCTACTGCCCCTCAGCTGCAACTTACACAACATAGAATTGTTGCATAAAAAAAGTAAGAACCAAGATATCAACATTTGACTCAACATCCTGGCTCTTTCTCTGGCCAAATGATTCCGTATGAATCATAAACTGTCAGGACGTTCTATCACCCGCTACAATTGATGGCACCAGATCCAGTGACCAGAAGGCTGACTGTCCTTTTCTGTAAACACAAGAACGGGCAATTTCACACAGAGTCGTGCAATATCACACAGGCTCAGCTCTAAATTAAATGTTTACAGTGTAAATCATCAGATGATCTGTCTTAGATGGACCTTCCAAGGGCTCTCTGTGAGATTTGAGGTCCCCTCTGGTTCTCTCCTGCATTGGATAAGCCAAACAGATGTGGACTTTCCCCAAAACTCCACCCCCATCAGTGTGCCCCCTCACACATCAAACTAATTTATTCTGCCTGTGATAGCACAAGAGTATAGGCTACCATCTGCTCTCTATGCAGGCGGCTCCCACATCTGGGCCCTGCATGTCATTTCGCCTCCTACCAACGCTATTACTACAACTTGCTCTGTAAAAATCCTTTAATTTTATGTGAGTGTAAAAATCAACCTAATACACTCAGAGTTAACCACTAAACAATGATAATAGCAGAAATAGACAATCTCACAATGCTTTGCGTTTGCTATTTTAGCTATTTAGAAAATTGTTGAAGTTTGTTGACATGTTAATGTTAATATGTTTTGCCCAAAACACGACCATGACTAATTCAGAGGCTTAATACAACCGCTGTGCGCATAGCGCCAAGCTTTGTGCCCAAAGAACACACAATTTAACTAATGAAATTGGAGGTTGGACACACTACCAATGCAATTGCTTCTAGTGTGTTAGAATAGATCATGTGCCACCATGCGCCATGGGTCGTCTAAATAGGGTCGCTAGATGCTGAAACTGTAAAAAGGAGGCAATTTCTGAGATGGAGGAGGTGACTTGGTGACGGGCATTGACATTATTTACCACCAGCATCACTTCCACCATAGCTTAGAACACACACACACACACACACTCACACTCACACACACACACACACACACACACACACACACACACACACACACACACACACACACACACACACACACACACACACACACACACACACATCCAGTGGAAAGTTCCAGGTGTCCCATGGAGAGACCTTGGGTTTTTCTTCCAGGGTCTCTGTGTGTCAGCGGCCCACGTTTCCCTTCCTCTTGCCAAGATACCAACCATGCATGAATTGCCCCAGACACACAGACCCAGTGAGACAGAACAAACAAGGTTGACCTTTTCCAGGTGAGTACTGCTGCAAAATGTTTTTTTTATTTATTTCATACTCGTTTCCCCCCCTCTCTTAAGCCTATTAGCCCTGATTTATATGTATATATATATATATATTTATAGTTAATTTTGTATAGTGGAGTTGGACAGGAAACAGAAAGAGAGAGATGGGGAGAGAAATGCAGCAAAGATCATCAGGATCGGGACTCGAACCTGCGATGTGCTGTCAGGCTACATTAGAGCCTCAGTGCCCGGACCGCTAGGCCAGCGATCCGGGCTTTATATTTAAGGTCGTTACACACCAGGAGCGACGTGAGTGAACGATATACGAAACTGCATCAAACTTTCATCAACCTCATTCATACAAGTTGATGATTTGATTTGCACTGAAAAATTGACCTAATAAAAGAAAATAATTACGTTGCTTAATCACGATGTTATAATGGCGCTCTGTGTGCATGTACTCATAACACAAACAGCAGTTTAGATTAACGCATTTTAATTGCACTAAATAAATGCTCCTGGTGTGTACAGACCGACAAAAGTAGCTGATCTAAAACTCACAACGCGTCGATTTTTAGTGTGAAACTCAGTTCTTGTCGGCAAGCAACAGCGTCACACACTATGGAGTATAATAAATGAGACTTCATCTGCACTGTGAAAGCGGGCCAAATGCACAGACACTAACCCCGGGTGAGTGATCTGTGTGTAGGCTACTATAGGACGAGGCAGGCCCTTGTCATTGTCTGTCAGCAGCAATTCATCTCGTGCCGACTGATTCCTGGTGGTGTTTAATCAGTATAATACAACCATGGAAAAAGCTGTCTAGGGTTTCATTGCGATCACAGTTTAGATCTCACCTTGACATTTTACGGTGGTGTGACCGACAAGCAGATGATAAGCGACAACGTTCCAATGACTGAAGCAGTGAGCAAATATCGTGTGGAAACCTTGAATGTCCAAAACCCGTTACTTTTCAGGAAATGTAACGGACATTTTCAGATATGAAAAAAAATTGCAGATCTACTTGTTGATTGCCTATTTTCACTGCCTTTGCTTGACACTCTTGTACAACGAAGTAGAGCCCCGGGAGGGCATTAAAAAAAACATAAAAAGTTCAAATAGGGAGATACAAGGTTTCTGCCAGACAGTGTCGTGACTATGCAATGTCTCCACTCTCCAGAGTCCCATTTTTCCACTTACTCTCTCCAGTCCTGCACTTTATTGCTGCCTCAACACAATCCATCGTCAAACCTCTAAGTAGGCCATACAGTACGGAAGCCTGCATTTATTTATAGTACGTCACTAAGCCACGGAGTTCTCTCTTTGACGTACTATCTACACCACTATGAATCACTATTTGATACTCTTCCCTTTCTCAGGGGCTTTCTCCATGCAGTGCTGCAATTAGTCAAGGTTTTGGACAGGCTGAGATTCATCCAAATGTCAACGATTAGCCAAATAATCATCAACTAAAAATGTTACCTTCCTGTGTAGTGTGGATCTCATTTGTTGGGATAGCCTGACGCTTCATATCTTCCTCCTCTACTTGCTCTAATGTGACTTAGAAATGTACAGTAGCCTATAAGCTAATGGTTCTCAAATGTTTTCACGTCAAGATCCCACAAATTAATACTGTAGGTATTTGGCCGCAGACACTGTAAAAAGGCTCTAACGGCCAAGGCTCCAAAAATTGGACCAGTCCAGGAAAGCAGATTTTTTTATATTTATTTACCTTCAGGGACACCAATAAAAGGCAGTGCAATAATAACTTGACATACAAAGAAACTGTCCAAAACACTAAATGAACACTTCAAAGTGAACTAAGGAAACACAACAAACCAAGAACTTGAGACACTATTTAAACAGGCTAAACCTTACATGAAGGCCCTGGCAGCTCTCCCTTGGTCTTGTTACCAGCTTAGCCCAAGTCAAATGGCATCTCTCAACCTGGAGCCTCCTTTTTATAACAGGTGGTACAAACCATTAACAATTAGTAATTGGCAACTGCTTAACTCAATTATGGTAAGGCCCATGAGTTATTTTACACAATTAACTAATCTTTTACCATAAAAATCATATTCCTATCTGGGTACCCATACATTCACAAGACCAAGGTTTACGAACAAGACCAACATTTACCATAAGACCAAACATCCCTCCTCCTCTACAGTACTTGGCACCTTCCAATTAACAGGATTGCCAGCACAGCAGAGGAGGAGGCACAGGTGACTATAAGCTAGTTTAAAATATGTGCTGTGCCACGGATCCCTAAAAGAGCTTGTAGATCGGCTATTTACAAATATCCAATGTAATGTTCATAGCATTAAGTTGTTAAAAGTGTTTTTTATGCTATATTAACACATTCTGCTGGGGACCCCCTGGAACCCCCTCAAAGACCCCTGGGGGTACCCATACTGCTCTTTAAGAACCACTGAGCCACTAACTCCATATAGCTCATATTGTTAATGTTGTTTTCTCAATAGCCTGCAACTTTTTTTGCATGGTCATACTGTAGGCACAGGAATATTGTCACAGGACACATCTCTGGTCTTTGCACTTCTTATCATTTGTATTAATTTAACTCAGTGTGTAAAAACCTTTGGTAAAAATGTACATTCTGGATTTTACCACAGTACCTACTGTATGTACACGTTTTTTTTTGCGGCGCTAGCCTGCTCTATACCTGACTTTGTCCGTGTTCACCGTCAACGTTCTGATTGGTCAGACCCGTCAACGTTATGATTGGTCAGACCCGTCAACGTTATGATTGGTCAGACCCGTCAATGTTCTGATTGGTCAGACCCGTCAACAAAGTGATTGGTCAAGCTTCACGTGACACATGGCTATAAACACATTATAAACACATATCGATGACATAATGTATCAAAGGCGCCGCTACCTTCACACAGGGTGTGATTCTTTTTTTTGTATTAGGCTATTTTAACTATATATTAATAATTAAATGAATGTAAAACTCTATCCCAAAAGCAGTAGCCAAACCAAAATAAAATAACACCCTTGTGATTCCTTTGGATATCATCATTTATCTTCAGCACATTTCCATATCAGCTCAATACTTATGTTTTCTCTGATACTGTGCCAGTCTATCGGCATTGTTTTGATGAACGGGCAAGTAAGTAACCAAGCTGAATTAGCAAAACACCCATTAAATGCAAACAAATAAATCTCCTTTGGATGCTATAAATCAACGGTTGGCCATTATGATAGCCACTATCACTGTCTTTGTGATGTTTCATGCAAGAGCATCATTGTGGCAGGAATGTGATGAATGGGCAATAGATTGACCTCATTAAAACTCCAGCGAGTCATTGTAAATTATGATTAGAGCCAACTCCTCCTGTCGCTCACCGCGACCTGCAGGACCCTCATCCTCCATCTATCTGTAATGCATTTGCCTTGCTGGATATTTCTCCAGATGAACAAACATTAATCACACAATGATATCCCCGAAATTCAGTGGGTCATTAAAGGTTTTGGCACATTTGTGTTTTGGGTGTTATAACCATCAGCATTTTTCTTCTATATGAACACATAGCCAGTGAGAGGGTCATACAGTACAGTACAGTACAGTACAGTACAGTACAGTACAGTACAGGACAGGACAGACAGACAGACAGACAGACAGACAGACAGACAGACAGACAGACAGACAGATAGATAGATAGATAGATAGATAGATAGATAGATAGATAGATAGATAGATAGATAGATAGATAGATAGATCATTTCATGGGATATATTATATATTATGATGTTAATGTTCCAAGGATAAGGCAACCCATAAACTGTTATATAGTACAAGTCTTATTGTGTAACAATTTATGTATTATGTACAGTATGTGTTTTTCACTGCCCTGTTGTCAACAGATACAATTCCGCATAATTGTACAGTATACGTGTGTCTCGTGGCTGGAGGACAGCGGCTGGACGCTGGTGCTGTGCATATCATCCCACATGAAATGCATTGTAAAGAAATCATGTGAGGACAGAAACGCTCTCCCACGTTTGACAAGTGTTAAATCAGAGTCTGCTGACATAAACCACCGATGCATGAAAAATCCTCAGATGTTTATGAGGAACGTAGATTTTATTACCCTCGTTATTATTCCTTATTCATTATTCATCCTTCCATATTCAACTACTGATATATAGCATGTGCCCTGTGCAGTATATGGCTGTCTCCATATACCAAGCATACAACATGAGGGTAAGGGACACTGACAGAGTGCCAGCCAGTGTTTTGGTGCAGTGGATGAACCGTTTGCCACATGCATGCATTGATGCCCATGGCTGCCCACAGCAGCAAGGTCCTCTGTTTACCCTTCACCTCTCCACCATGAGAGACATTTTAGTGTGGCGTTGAATATGAATTATGCTCAGACAATCCTGGCCTTCACGGCCATCTTCCACACTATCTTAAAGACGAGGACCAAGATAAGACCTTGTTTACGAATTCTTATAGCTGACTTGTGATTTGTTATTTGTTACTTTACTTAAAGACATTATTTCAGCCCCACTTGTATCACTACTTTCCCTGTGTGATGGATAGAAATGTATATTTTCTAATATTCCAAATATTGCACTGATTAGTCTTTTTCAGAGCAATTTAATGAGAGTGAAGCAATAGTATGCGCTTACACTCCAACATTGTGAACATTACAAACAACCAAAAGCAAGGAGTTCTAAGGTCGAAGCTGCAGCAGCCAAAGAATAAATGTAACTCCCACACTATAGATGTAGCACACACTCTTGTGCTTCTGGAATTCTTGTTTACAGAGTCCTGCAATGAAGCTAGAATTGGCACATTCACATCCAAAGCGTTGTAGATTAATTTAGCTGCAAGATCATTTTATATCATTAAAATATAGATGATTCAGTATTGTCATTTTTTCATATGATATCCTTTAGTAATTACATTTCTGCCAGGGAAGGGCCAAAATAGATAAAAATGTACAACATGCAAATACCCCCAACACAACTGGATCAATATAAAATACAAAGTACCAATGTCAAATGTGTATATATATCATATGTATATTCTAAATACTACAGAATGCACTTCTCAGACATCTCCATCTGCAATGAATGGCAATTTATGGCAATTACCTACATGCTAAATGCTCTTAGTATTCTAAATGGTTTAAAGGGGAATACCACTCATTTTCAACATTGAACTGTCTTTAATACACCTTAGAGCTGTTGTGTGGAACCCCCCCTTCTATGTTGCCTAGAACTGGATCATTGATTGAGGTCATGTGATCAGTGACATACGCAGGGTGTACTTTTGGCTGAGGGGGCAATGTTGAAAATGAGTGGTATTCCCCTTTAAGAACAACATTTTGAAGACCTTAGATGGGGACACATTTGAACTGATACACTGATGAAAGTAAAGGTTAACATGTTGTGAATTAGGTGCTGTTGCATCATCTGTGCCCAGTCTGCCCACTACATTTACTTATCTGATGCGTGCCGTGTGCTCATTGTACTGAGCTGCATATAAAACTCTTGTCATGGTGATGTGAACTGTGTAGTACAAGTAGTCCAGAACTTCCTCTGGGAACATCAACACGCATGATCTGCAACAAAGGTACAGACAGACTCATATTTCATTCTATGAACTTGCTGGTTATCAATTATTGAAATGACCAACATAAATACTTAATACTATTCCTACAAAGCTGAGGAGGAAATTTAACTAACTACTATTTAACCTATTATTCCTTTTGTTTTTTAACCAAAAGTATTTTGGAAAATACCACAATATTGTTCTCAAAAGTAATGGAAATAGTTTAATACATAATTTAACATAAATATTGACCATCTCTGTAGACATTAGACAACCACTCTGAATGGTAGTAACTTTTTCTCCAGTGCTGGATGTTTCATTTTGGGAACACAAAGATCCAATTTATGTTCCATAACTGGGCCAGAGTTTAAGAGTTACGCGCAATTTGTCAATCACAGAAACCAGGATAAGCACGAGGCAAGGCTCTTCTTGCACTCTGCAACCTGACGCCTCTTCAGGCTGCTCCTCCCCAAAGCTATTATCCCTCTGTGAGCCACAGGTCCATTATTCATTCAAAGCTTCCTAGCTCTCTGAGCGTTGGCTTACTTCCCTCTCTGTCCTTCTGGCTTCCTGTCTTGGTTTCCAGGTCACGGAACGGAAAGCACTGTCCCTGTTACTTAGTAAACTAGGTAGAAACATGCTGGTGTATTTTCAAATGGTGGAATAAAGCTCTTCCAATGATCACTGCCAGAGTGTTTGTTGCTTTGGATCAAAATATCTATTCTATCTGTTCTATATGAGATATTGGTAAATAGAGATGATTGCATGTGCCATGAGCTGAAATCCAGACTTTGGTAGTGTAGCAGTAGTAACAGGTGTTTCAATCAGAGACGTAGAGGTCAGCAAAGTCTGATGACCAACTGGCTAATACCGTAATGTCATGCAGAAAGATGACCGGATAGGAGACCTTATAGTCAGGGGATATTAGCAGAATATTTTCCAATCTTGGAATAAATTCCTTACCAGAAAAAATCTTCACCAATGTGTTTGCAAAGGTGTCTAGTAACACATCACAACTTTATTGAAATTAAGTATCCCTAGGAGAATTTTTGACAGCTCCTTAAAGTTGGAGTACCCACCATAACCTTGGCTAAAAAAAAATTAAAAAAAAAAATCCAAATTTAATTCTGTTTTAAGTAGCATGTGAGGGGTCAAACTAGGGTGTTTTTATGATTCTGAATCCATTGCAATCATTTGTTTTGCACCAAAACCACTCCTTGGGCTAAAAACGTCCATAGCCATGTATACTTTTTGTGTAAAAAGCCCATTAGATTGGGCCGTTTTTAGCCCAAGGAGTGGTTTTGGTGCAAAACAAAAGATTGCAATGGATTCAGAATCATAAAAACATCCTAGTTTGACACCTCACATGCTACTCAAAACAGAATTAAATTTGGATTTTTTTGGGGGATTTTTTTTTTAACCAAGGTTATGGTGGGTACTCGAACTTTAAGGAGCTGTCAAAAATTCTCCTAGGGATACTGAATTTCAATAAAGTTGTGATGTGTTACTAGACACCTTTGCAAACACATTGGTGAAGATTTTTTTTGGTAAGGAATTTATTCCAAGACTTTTTTAATATCCCCTGACTATTAATCAAAAAGTGAACGTTTAGTTCTAAAGTCACAGATTGGTTCACAAGGGCATGGTGGTGTTTTTTTGTTTGTTTTTTCCTTTTCAAATGCCAGGTCCAGTTAGTTGATGGATTCCCAACAACATGCCACCCTCTCTCTCATTTCCGCCTCAGCTTCCAAGAGCTCGGGCCGCCGGCTGTGTAGCCATGGCAACCAAATGAGGTTTAATGGTTGCAGGAGAATCCTCAGCACCACTGACACACGTGCATGTTCTCGCATTCTGACTCCCTGGCCAGCCTAAATTTACATATTTGGGTTTGCCAACTTTCTATGCCCTGTGCTGTAGCTCTTGGTGCCTTTAGGCCGTTGTTATTTCCATTCAACTCAGTCTCTAACAATGCTCTTTGACCTTAAAGTAATGATTCACACAAAAATGTGAATTCTGTCATTATCTAACCTCATGCCAGTTGCAATACGGATAAAGTTTATTTGTTACACAACACACAAAAGGTTAACCAGCCAAATTTGGAGCAACTTTCTGCAAAACAACTAAAGTCAATGGTGCCCAAGCCATTAGAGATCCAAATAGGGCAAAAATGTATCGTAAAGTTACTCCATAGTCCATACAGTTTATGCAGCATAATCCAAGTCTTCGGAAGGCAAATGATTGTGTGCTCATGCTGTGCTTGAGAAGAACGGAAATCTCCCCCACATTTACACTGGAGAGACCCACATCACACAAATCAAAATGGATCTCAAGCGCAAATGCTTTTTTGGAACGGCTGTATTCAAAATTTACCCTCACAGTAAGATTACTTAGCTTCAGATTATGTTAATGAATAATTGATGAATGTATTATATAATGGTTAATATTTCTAGTGCTGTTACGGTCTCCACACAGTACTACATAAACCAATGGCTCGAGGTGGAGACCCCAACATAAAATGGACACCAAACAATTTGCAAAGATTTAAATGTTCTTTATTACTTCCCACAGAGGGAATAAGGAAACAAACAATATAAGAAATACTTTACCAAACTGAATGAATGAACCAAAAGGAGGCCTGGAGATGCCGGCAAACAAAATAGAATGGAGGGGGGACCAGGCCACCCCCTATAGGGACGCCGAAGCTGCTCCCCCCTCCCTACCTAACAAAATAGTAATACTAAACTAAGAACTAAACGAAAACAGGGAACTGCCGGCCATCTCCAGGCCAAACTAAAGTTAACAAACTAACTTAAAGAAAAGGCTCTATAGCCAAACAAAGGAGAGCATGGGAACTGGTGTGTTGCTGGGTCTGTGTCTGTAGAAGGACTGAAGCTGGCTGTTTTTTATAGTGCCTTGATTGGGGCGGCAGCAATTACAGATCAGCTGCAGGTGTGCCAGCCTGAGTGAGAGGAGAGACAGTGGTGTTTAGTGAATGGTTGAGTCAGTGATTGAATGAATGATACATGATATGTCATGGCCACACGCAACACCCCCACCCTATGATGGCGAATACCGGGAGTGCAACGTGAGGTCATTCAGCAATCAGAAAAACACCGTGACAATGTGTCGGCCAGGACATTATCCTTGCCACGGATATGCCTAACCTCCACATTGAAATACTGCATGAAAATAGACCACCTCATTAACCTTCTGTTTGTGTTCCGCATCTGGTTCAGGAAAACGAGAGGATTGTGATCAGTATATACGAGCGTAGGCTCGCTAGAAGAGCCTACATAAACCTCGAAATGCTTTAGTGCCAAAATAAGCGCGAGCGCTTCCTTCTCAATTGTGGAATACACACGTTGATGGCGATTGAATTTCTTTGAGTAATACGAGACCGGGTGCTCAAGCCCATCATCTCCATCCTGGAGTAGGACCGCACCCGCCCCCGCATCACTCGCATCCACTGCAAGTTTAAATGGCCGCTCGAACATGGGTGCAGCAAGAACTGGAGCATTAGTTAACAAGGCTTTTACACTATCAAAGGAATGCTGACAGCTCGGAGACCATTTGTAACGCACTTTTGGGCTCAACAAGTCGGTTAATGGGGCTGCGACGGCAGAAAAATTCTTACAGAAACTTCTATAGTATCCTGCCATTCCTAAATACCGCATTAGACCACGGCGAGTGACAGGAGGAGGAAACGAGAGGATTGCTTCTACTTTAGAATGGACAGGCTTAACTTGACCACGACCCACAATTTTGCCGAGGTATGTCACTGTAGCCTGCCCAAACTCACACTTAGCTAGATTTAAAGTGAGATTGGCCTCACTCAACCTGCCCAAAGACATTACATTACATTACATTACACTCATTTAGCAGACGCTTTTATCCAAAGCGACTATAAGTGTACAATAAGTGTATTCAACATAGGTAGGGAACGAAAACTACTAATCACCAGAAGTTTTAAGTACATTTCCTGCTAAAACAAGCAACCAAGAGTATACCTAGCGCTAAGGTAAAAGTGCAATATATCAGCTACCTACTTTCTTAAACAGATGAGACAAAAATGGCAAAATCAAATGAGCACGAGCTAAAACAAATAAGTGTATCGACTAAACAAGATCCAATAAAACAATACAAAAAATAAAACAAGAGTTTGTACAACTAGTTAACAACAAGTAGGCCAGGCAAAGAGGAAGGATAGTGTTTCCTGAAGAGGTGGGTTTTCAGCCTGCGGCGAAAGATGGGCAGTGACTCTGCTGTCCTGACTTCAGTGGGAAGTTCATTCCACCACTGTGGGGCCAGAACAGAAAAAAGTCGTGACCGTGTCGATCGACCAGAAGGACCGTTGAGTGGCGAGGGAGTCAGTCGCCCCGAGGTGGCAGACCGGAGTGGTCGGGCAGGGGTGTGGGCATTGACCAAAACTCGGAGGTAAGAAGGAGCTGTTCCTTTCACTGCTCTATAGGCTAGCACCAGGGTTTTAAACTGAATGCGAGCTGCTACGGGGAGCCAGTGCAGAGAACGGAGAAGGATAGTTGTGTGGGAGAACTTGGGGCGGTTGAACACCAGACGAGCCGCAGCTTTCTGAACAAGCTCCAGAGGTCTGATGGCTGATGCCGGAGCACCAGCAAGGAGGGAGTTGCAGTAGTCCAGGCGGGAGATGACAAGAGCCTGGATGAGCACCTGGGCTGTTTTCTCCGTGAGGAAGGGGCGAATCCTCCTGATGTTGTAGAGGAGGAATCTGCAGGACCGTGTCACTGATGCGATGTTAGCCGAGAACGACAGTTGATCGTCCAGGGTCACACCCAGATTCTTCGCAGTCCGAGTTGACGTCACCACAGCATTCTCAATGGTGATGGCCATGTCTCGGTGAGGACAGCCCTTCCCCGGGATGAACATCAGCTCGGTCTTGTCCAGGTTGAGCTTCAGGTGGTTCGTCGACATCCACTCCGAGATGTCAGCCAGACAAGCAGCAATGCGTGCCTCCACTTGTGTGTCAGAGGGGGGGAATGAGAGGATCAGCTGGGTGTCATCGGCATAGCAGTGGTAGGAAAAGCCATGGGAGTGGATGACAGCACCAAGAGATGTAGTGTAGAGGGAGAAAAGAAGAGGACCCAGAACCGAGCCTTGGGGAACCCCAGTAGTGAGCCTGTGTGGTTCTGACACAGACCCTCTCAGCATCACCTGGTAGGAGCGACCCGTCAGGTAGGATGCAAACAGGGAGAGTGCAGAGCCTGAGACACCCATCCCCTCGAGGGTGGAGAGGAGGATCTGGTGGTTCACTGTGTCGAATGCTGCAGACAGGTCCAGGAGTATCAGGACTGAGGAGAGAGAGTTCGCTCTAGCGGCATGGAGCGACTCCGTCACTGCCAGGAGGGCAGTCTCTGTCGAGTGACCCACTTTGAAGCCCGACTGGTTGGAGTCCAGGAGGTTGTTCTGGTGGAGGTAGGAAGACAGTTGTTTAAAGACAGCACGTTCGAGAGTTTTAGATAGGAAGGATAGAAGGGAAACCGGTCTGTAGTTCTTGATCTCAGAGGGGTCAAGTGTGGGTTTCTTCAGGAGGGGGGTGACTCTGGCAGTCTTGAAAGCAGAGGGAAAGTAGCCAGACGTCAGAGAGGTGTTAATAAGGTGGGTTAAGAAGGGAAGGAGTTCAGGTGCAGAGGACTGCAGCAGAGGGGATGGGACCGGGTCCAGGGAGCATGAGGTGTACGAAGCTGTTCAATGTGTTCCTCCCACGTTTTGGAATAAACGACAATGTCGTCCAAATAAGCCTCGCAGCCCGATAAACCCGACAGAACTGTGTTGACTAAACGCTGGAACGTTGCTGGAGCGTTTCGAACACCAAATGGCATTACGGTGTACTCTAGAAAAGCGTCAGGGGTCACAAAGGCAGATATAGCTTGAGCCCTAGGTGTTAACGGCACCTGCCAATAACCTTTTAGTAGGTCGAGTTTTGTAACGTACTTGGCACGGCCAACATTATCTACACAGTCATCTATCCTAGGTAGAGGATAACAGTCAGGTTTTGTGACCCCGTTCACCTTTCGATAGTCGGTGCAAAACCGATCCGAGCCATCAGATTTCATAGCCAAAAGACAGGGTGAACTCCAAGCACTCGTGCTAGGTACAGCTATGCCGTTTTCCAACATGTAGTTCACCTGTTTTTGGAGACGAAGCCTTTTTTCAGGATTAACGCGATATGCGTGTTGTTTAATTGGCGGAGAATCATTAACATCAATATCATGCTGCAACACATGTGTGCGAGTCGGCACATCTGAGAATAGAGTTAAATTAGAGCCAATTAAACCGATCACATCCTCACGCTGACACTGAACCAAATGCGGAAGACAATCATCAAGGTTAGCAAGCATTTCTGAGTTTTTAAGTCGCCCATGAACGACATCACTGGATATACCTACAATATCATCTTGATCGTCCTGAGATTCAGGAAGAGGAACACTGGCGTCGCTAGACAGTGCCAGAGTTACCTTATCACCACTGGACAGCTCCGGTGCCACACTGACCTCTGCACCGTCAGTGGGGATGGAAACAGACTGAGACTCCCTGTCAAAATAAGGCTTCAACATGTTAATATGACACAGCCGACTATGCCGTCGACGTTCAGGGGTGTCAATGATGTAGTCTCGATCGCCCACCTTCTTCTTGACTAGATAAGGGCCACTATAGCGTGCCTGCAAAGCAGAGCCGGGAATGGGCAGTAAAACCAGAACCTTATCACCAGGACTAAAACTCCTGCTTTTTGCATCTTTATCAAACCATCTCTTCATTTTACCCTGTGCAACTGTCATGTTTTGTTTTGCCAATTCACAAGCGCGGAGAAGTTTGAAACGGAATTTTGAGACATAGTCGAGTAGATTCTGAGGCTTGCTATCACCCAGCCACTTCTCCTGCAAAAGTCTAAGGGGCCCTCTCACTGTGTGTGCAAAGACCAACTCCGCGGGACTAAAGCCGAGGGGCTCTTGTACCACCTCACGAGCGGCAAAGAGGAGGAGATGGACACCCTCATCCCAGTCCCTGTCAAACTCAAAGCAGTAGGTACGCAACATAGACTTCAATGTCCTATGGAAACGTTCGATGGCTCCCTGACTCTCTGGGTGGTAAGCGCTTGAACACACATGGGTGATGTTAAGTTGTTTCATAACTTGCGCAAAAACACGTGACATGAAGTTAGTTCCTTGATCAGATTGTACAATTTTGGGTAGGCCGAACACAGAGAAAAACCTGACCAAGGCCTTAACAACAGCTGGAGCCGTAATTGAACGCAAAGGAATGGCCTCTGGAAAACGAGTCGCCGTGCACATGATAGTTAAGAGGAATTTGTTACCACTTTTGGTGCGAGGCAAAGGCCCAACACAATCAATTTGCACACGCTCGAACGGTTCACCAATAACTGGAATCGGGTAAAGTGGATATGGAGAGATGAATTGACTCTTAGCAACCTGGCATACATGACATGTTTTGCAATGGTGACGCACGTCACCTTTAAGCCCTGGCCAGAAAAGGTACCGCAAGATACGATCAAAAGTCTTATTAATTCCAAGGTGACCAGAAAGTGGGTTATCGTGAGCTAGTTTCAAGATTTCACTTCGGTATGTTTGAGGAATAACGATCTGCTCCACCACCCCCCAACCATCATGGGCAGACAGCTGCGGAGGTGTCCACTTACACATGAGCACGTCACTTTTGAGGAAAACCCCTGTTGACAAATCCTCTAACTCTTCTCCTGAAATAACACATTCAAAGAGAGGAGCTAGTGTCGCATCCCGTTTTTGATCGGCAACTAGCTGTTCACGTGACATGCATATCTTCGAGTCAAGTTTAGGCAAAACAAAAGAATTGGCAGGGGCCTCCGGAGAGGCAGGTGGAGAAGCTGAACAGTCAACCAGAAAACTGTCAGACAGTTCCACCTCAGCATCCAGTTTCTGACGCTCGGCCATTGCCCGCGTCACAGCACAGACTGAAAACACTTTTGGAAATCTTAACGCCAAATCGTCTGAGTTTTCTGGCAGAGGAACAGCAATTACCTCTGGATTAATGAGCAATTTCCCACCAGCCAAATCATTACCTAAGAGAAGAGTCACCCCCTCAATTGGGAGTTGCGCACGCAGCCCCACCTTAACACATCCCTTGACCAAATCAGAGTCAAGATAAATGTTATGGAGTGGCAGGCCTACATACTGCATATCAAACCCCCTCACCAACACATCTGATTTAGCTGCAGACTTTTCTGAAAATGGCAACACATGCTCTAGAATTACAGACTGATTGGACGCAGTGTCCCTGATGATACTAACAGGTACCTTTGGGCCTCCCTCTGTCAGAGAGACAAAACCTTTCATTAGAAATGGCTGAAAGTCAGGGTCAGGAACACGCACCGGCTCTTCTGAAACAGAAGGCAACGGAGACTCACTTTTAATCAACACAACCGCTTTAGGTGGTTGAGACTTGTTTTTGAGAGTGTAGCATTTGTTTATGGTATGACCAAGTTTTTTGCAATAGCTACAAGTTGGTCTTTCCTTAGCCCCCTCCCCACTATCTGACTTCTCCTCAACCTCCCGTTTAGCAAATGGGACAGAAGTTTTTGGGGAAACATTGTCCGAGTGAGAAAAGTTAGGTTTACGCCATGAGGAAGAATAAGAACTTCGATCCGAGGACAAATGAATCTTATCAAAACTGTCCTTGTGGGTGAGCACATACTCGTCCGCAAGGACAGTTGCATCTGAGAGAGTAGAAGCCTTTTGCTCATTAACATAGGTTGCAATCCTATCTGGTAAGCAATTCCTAAACTCCTCTAGTAGGAGGAGCTCACGCAACTGATTGAACTCTGTTACTTTTGATGACTGACACCAGCGGTCAAACAAAGCTTCCTTCTCCCGACCAAACTCTGCAAATGTGTGACTGTCTGACTTCTTGTACCGGCGAAACTTTTGCCTATAGGCTTCAGGAACCAATTCAAATGCTCTGAGCACTGCAGCCTTGACTTTGTCATAATCTAGACTGTCACCTGGTGACAAAGATGCATATGCCTCCTGGGCTTTCCCAGTTAACACGCATTGCAGTAATAATGGCCAAAACTTTTTGGGCCATTTCAAGGCATCAGCCGTGCGCTCAAACAGACCAAAGTAATTATCCACATTTTTAACATTAAATGGAGGAATCATTCGAATGCATTTGTTAACATCAAAATCAGATTTGGTACCACTTGAATGTTGTGGAGAGGGCTGGTTTAGCTCTAACTCTTTTAGGCGGATTTCCCTCTTAGTCTGCTCTTCCAACTCCATCTGCTTAAATCTCAACTCCTGCTCTTTAAGCTTGGCTGTCGCTGCCCTCTCATTCTCCTTGTCCTGCAATTCTATTCGGCGCATCTCTAACTCCAATTTCCTAATACTCTGATCAGGAGCAGCCTGTTTTGCTGGTGAAGCGGCTATACCAGGATCTGGCAACATGCCTTGCTGAAACAATGCAGTATGCACTTCATGCTTTACAGTTTTCTTTGCTTGAGTCTTTGAGACTGTGACCTTGTAGTGATCAGCAATAGAAATTAAATTATCCTTGGTACATTTTCTGAATGCTTCCAGGGAAGGCTGTTTGACAAAATCTTCCAGCTTAAACTCCATTTTGAAATTTTACTTTTAACCTCTCTGTATTTAAACGTTATCGCAAAGCGACAATAAACAAGCGGAAAAATTGCAAAAAAGCAATATTGGCCTAAACCACAAAACGCTTGAAACAAAATACAAATTAGGCAAAAAAGCCAACGCTTGATGAGACACAGACAGACCAGCAAGTGATAAACACTGCCCAACACAACACTCAGCAAAAGTGGTGTCTTAATAAAGTGGTGTGTACAAACTAGGGTCTACCAATGCAAATAACAAATCTATCAGAAACTCAGTAGTCATAAGCCAAATTAACTTAATGCTGATGCAACTGATATACTTTGCAAACAAATGTATCCGAAACTCTAAAGTCATAAGCTAAATTAACTTAATGCTGATGCAACTGATATACTTAGCAAACAAATGTATCCGGAACTCAGTAGTCTTAAGTCAAATTAACTTAATGCTGATGCAACTGATATACTTTGCAAACAAAATATAGCCCAAACTAATTCAATGAATTTAATGAAGGTGGAAAAAATAAATCCAAACCTTCAACTTAATGTGCACACCAACAAAGATCAACTGATCTTAATCAATTATGGAGAAAAGAAAAAAAAATAGTTTTGACGAGCCCCCATTATGTTACGGTCTCCACACAGTACTACATAAACCAATGGCTCGAGGTGGAGACCCCAACATAAAATGGACACCAAACAATTTGCAAAGATTTAAATCCCACAGAGGGAATAAGGAAACAAACAATATAAGAAATACTTTACCAAACTGAATGAATGAACCAAAAGGAGGCCTGGAGATGCCGGCAAACAAAATAGAATGGAGGGGGGACCAGGCCACCCCCTATAGGGACGCCGAAGCTGCTCCCCCCTCCCTACCTAACAAAATAGTAATACTAAACTAAGAACTAAACGAAAACAGGGAACTGCCGGCCATCTCCAGGCCAAACTAAAGTTAACAAACTAACTTAAAGAAAAGGCTCTATAGCCAAACAAAGGAGAGCATGGGAACTGGTGTGTTGCTGGGTCTGTGTCTGTAGAAGGACTGAAGCTGGCTGTTTTTTATAGTGCCTTGATTGGGGCGGCAGCAATTACAGATCAGCTGCAGGTGTGCCAGCCTGAGTGAGAGGAGAGACAGTGGTGTTTAGTGAATGGTTGAGTCAGTGATTGAATGAACTAGAAGCTCGCCCCCGCTACGCGGGGGCTCGCGTCTAGCCCGCGGCCACGCCCACGTAGCGCCCGCGGCCACTTGGCAACTCATATAAGTGGCGTAGCGTCATGAGGGCCAGTGGGGCCGTCGCTCGGTCAGTGAAGACCCTGTAGTGCGGATGATATGTGGCATAGAGGGGCAGATTGTAAATCCCCAGAGGAAACATCCGTGGGCTACCATTGGTTCAGCGATGTGTGCGGTCGCCCTGCGGCCCCTCCTCCTCCACCAATGTGCAGTATTGAGAGCCCTGACGTCACAACAATTGGAGCGATGGGCACTGCACTCTGGTTGGTTAGGGTACACCTAGGGCCCAGGTAGAACCCAGTTAAAGCCTGCATGGGCAAACCCAGTTAGGACCCGCCTTGGTCCCACATAAACATGGCTAGTTGGGGCCCACCTAAGGGCCAGGTAGAAGCTACTTATAGCCTGCATGGGCATCGCAGTTGGGACTGAAGTGGATGCCGCTGACATTGCTGACATGGGGTCCATATGGTTTAGCCCACCTTGAAACCATATGGGAACTACGCTGGCATGCTGGCTGGAATGCAAACGCTGCATCATACCTGTAGTGTTTAGTTTGATGTTGTGTGTGTAGCAGATATACCTGCAGTGTGTCGATCAATGTCCATATGAAAGTCAATGCCCAGCATTTTTTTTTTTCTCCAGCAGAGTTTCTAGTGTCTCTCTCTGGAAGAGGTTGCACATGAACTCTGCAGCCGCACTGAGGCGCTCCAACACAAACACTCTGACATTAAGCTGCGTCACACAACAAACATCAGCACCACGCTGCTGTTTGTCCAAAAGACACAATATCTCCTCTCCGACCGACGTCATGTGTTCATGTATCGACAGCCGTACAGACTCCTTTTGACACATTTTACCTCGTTTATCCAGCTCTCACTGACTCTCCACATCGGGCTGTTATAGCGCCACCATGAGGCTGATTAGAGAAATCTCAAGTGGAATTTCTTCCTCGGCATAGTGGGAATGTGGGTGCAAAGTTGCACGGAAAGTGCATGCTGTGTTCATAATGTGAGGCATTTTGGTCCAAACGGAGCAGTCCTGCAGACTTTGGAAGCCATTTTAGCCAATCAGGATGGAATATGAAAAATCTGAGAGAGCCTTTTTTTTTAATGACTTTGGAGATACTGTGTACCGATTTGCGTGATGTGTGGGCAAAATATGTAGGAGTACTGTGAGAAAATGTGTTTAGCAAAAAGCGGCCTCCTGGTGGCACTGTAACAGGGCCATGTGAAAGAAATAGGGCAGAGGTTCTGAATTGGCATCCAGGCAGTGTGTGTGCACAGTTTCGCTGCGATCAAGTCAACGATGTGAGAGATTAGCTATCACAGACGGACGGACAGGGGGTGAAACATAGTCTTGCGCCATGCCTTTCGGCCTGGCGGAGACAATAAAAAAACGAAAGTAAAGGAAATGACCATTTCTGCAACAAAAGTAGTCAACAAACTATACTTTAAAAACATGGGCCACATTGTCAAATAATCTAAGAAAGAGGCAATCATGTAGAAAATAGCCGATCTACAAGCTTACAAAGCCTCTCAACGTGAGGCGTTTCGAACTTGTAGATCGGCTATTTTCACAATATTTACTTGTGGAACGGAGTCAAACAGAATGGGGGGGTCCCCAGATCAAGTACGTTTATTTGGGGGGGGGGGGGGGGGGGGCGGCCTGAAAGGGTTGATAAGCACTGCTCTAATCGGAGCGAAATTATCTGAATTTACTACATGACCATAATGCAGCCTAACATGCGTAGCACGGGGCGGTCTAGCCCTGAAACATGACTGTCATTCCATGACAGTCATGGTGCCAGTTGCCCCTGGGTTTTCGCGGATTTCTTTTTGTTTAGATTGCCAACTCTCACATGTACATAAACGTTCAGATTTCAAATATAAAGTGCTTACCACAGAGCCACGGATGTTACCTCGCGATGCGGACCACATTAAGCACCCTTATCTCCCGTATTGTTCAATAAAAAGCATTTTAATCCGATCGCCGGCCATTTTCTCCAAATTTTCTCCGATACTTTCAACCATGCGACACCTAATGGTTGGGAGGTGTATTGCACTCTGATACATTTAAAAAAAAAAAAACCTGAAAAAAGGAAATGGCCGGCGACGGGCTTAAAATGCTTTTTATTGAACAATACGGGAGATACGGGTACTTAATGTGGTCCGCATCGCGAGGTAACATCCGTGGCTCTGTGGTAAGCACTTTATATTTGAAATCTGAACGTTTATGTACATGTGAGAGTTGGCAATCTAAACAAAAAGAAATCCGCGAAAACCCAGGGGCAACTGGCACCATGACGCTTGTGTATACAAGCGTCATGTGAACCATGGCTAGGGGCGGTCCTGCCATTACGTTAGTTACTGTAGTTGCTGTGGAGCTACATAGTTCTCCAGAAGACACACACAAACATACACCATCTACAATGGACTAACTGAGCAGCAATATTGACATTCACCACACGAACGTGCATTGTTGACAAAGTGATTGCACAGCCGCTGCAGGCATGACAACCACGTTAGCGTTAGCGACATGGCAGCCATCACAGCGCCCTGTCCGTCTACAGCAAGCTCTCTGAGATGCCATTGTCTGGAGACTGCTCTTAGCGTGACACGACCAATGAGAGTGAGTGCTGTAGTTGTTGGTCATAGATATAGAAACCTAGATACCTCATTGGCCTCTGCAGTTCATTGTAGCGACTGGTATCTCAATACAAGGCTCTTCCGCAGGGCTGTTTGACTACTGATCAATCACATCGCGTTAACTACTGGCCAATCACAGCGCGTCTAACTGACTAGTTGCTGCGCGGCTGCCTCTTAAGAAAAGACCCGCCCCACCTGCCTCTGATTGGCCTACCGAACGCCCCCTTCTGTGACGCACACGGAAGTTTCCAGCTTGCCCAAGCCTTATATGGGATAGCCCTGCGGAACAAGGAAGCGCGCCCGAGATACGAACGCTTCAGAGCCGAAGGAGGCGTCTACCTTTATATGTCTATGTTGTTGGTAAGATACGGTGGCGTCTCTGCCCCATAGCTTGTAGATCTCTCACGCATGATTGGCGTAGGCTGCGTTGCCAGGTCTGACTGTTTGTATAAGCGATTGTGGGCTTATTTGGGTGCACTTTTGGTCTCGTCGTTTCCATAGACCACGGCAGTGCTTATTTCTTTCCCGTGACCGATGTGGCAAGAAAAGGTGCAAAACGAACCATCCGGAAGTAGATTGCGAGATGAAATATATAGCACTTTTTGATTATTAGAGAAGGAGACACATGTGAAGGTGGAAAATTAAATGTAGGAGATTATATAGTTTTTCATGAGGGATTTTTGTAGCAAGTTGTGAGAGAATTGGGCTACTCCTGTGGGCGGGGGGCTGATTAGAACCATTGGGGTTTGAAAGGAGACGCTCTCTGTTTGAGTGGAAAGATGATACATGATATGTCATGGCCACACGCAACAAGTGCATATACAGTATGTGTGTGTGTGTGTGTGTGTGTGTGTGTGTGTGTGCGTGCGTGCGTGCGTGCGTGCGTGCGTGCGTGCGTGCGTGCGTGAAAGTTCATTCATTATGGGGGGAAATGCTTCATTGAACAATATCTTAGGCTAGTTGATCAACAGAAAATGAATCAAATGAACTTTTAGTAATCAAATGATCGGGTTAGCGCTGTATCGTGCAAATATTTGTTATTTATAACTACACCAAAACGTTAATGTTTTTATTGTCCAATTGCATTGTACTTGAACTGGGGTGAATTGTAACATGTCTAATCAACTGTAGACTGAGAGAACGAGAGCAATCCATGGTCTCGAAGGGCGGATCCAAACCCAGGCGCCCGGAGCAGGCGCGTCCTCCGATTGCTTCACCAATCTATGTCCCCGCCTCCCCCCCCCCCCCCCCCCCCCCCCCCGGTCTGTGCACGGAGCAGGCTGACGTCACCAAATTTAGAGCGACGCCCCTCTGCACTCTGGTTGGTTAGGAGTTAACAAGGTCCTAAGACCATCGTTCCTGCACCGTTCGCCCAGACGTTTTTCTTTTGAAACAAAAAAAAAGGCTGGGTTTCCGAGGCTAAATCAACTGTAACATTAGCACACGCTAACCATAAGATAAACATATAGTTTTAACATCTGCTGACTGATCGAAGTTTCTGACAGTAAAACAAACATGTGACTATATAATTACCAGGTTTCTTCAAAGCCTTTCCTTTTTATGTAGGCCACATGCTGTGTATGCAAGTGGATGGTGAAGTAAACCTTCAGATTTCTCATAATTAACGCCCTTTCCAAATATATAGTGTTCTTCATTTGAATACCTGTAGGTGTGATGATGCAGATAAGTGCAGGATGACATGGTGTACAGGGGTGTTGAGAGTCGAGCCCGTCTCAAGGCTGTGTGCTTCACTTACATCAAAGGCCCACCTTTGCCATTCTGCTGTCATGTCACACAGCACGTACTGGCTTAAAGGGGAACACAACAATTTTCAGCCATCAAAGATGCCTCACCCTGACGCTTTGTTTATTGTGAACAGAGCTGGAGTCAGTCTAGAAGTGCTGCCTCGTGATATGTGGTGTCATGCTGGTGACTGGTACACTGCTGCAGTGTTGTAGTGTGGTTCTCAACTTTTTCGGGATCAGGGCCCACTTGAAAATCTCGAAAGCGTTTGCGGCCTACCCATCTGTCCACTGTCCACACACGGCAGCTGAAAGACTGCTGTGTTAAGTGGTCAGATGGGTGGGCCGCATGCATTTTCAGAGCAGTTTATTTTAATGATCAATCAAGCGATTGTGTTGCGGCTTGGATAACTGGAACTAACATTGTATACTTTATTTCTCTGTATCATAATGAATGTTATATTATTAATAAAATCAGAGTGTTTTGTTAATTATTTGGGGGCCCACTTGCAATATCGTCATGGCCCACCGGTGGGCCTGGGCCCACAGGTTGAGAATCAGTGGTGTATACAGTGCATAATTGTATTACAGGACTGATTAATGTAATTTGAAGTCTGTGTTCAGACAACGTTAATTAATACATTCATTAATATAACACATCCCAGATTACATCTCCATTATTCAAGGCTGTAGATCAGAGATAATTTCAAACTTAATAATTGCATTTCATTTCACAACAGATAGGGATATGTTATTTCAATGTCCACATTTGTGGAATGGGAAATGAATAAAAGAAGACAGAAAATATGACTTAGAATGTATATATTTTTTTACTAAACATTGCTGTACAGATACACATAATACTCTCTGCTCAAGTTTTTCCATGACATTTTAAAATTGCATTCATCCGTATCAACACCTTCATGCTGTCTCTCCTCTGTCACTTCAAAAGAGGTTGAGTTATTCTGACAGTTTTCTGACCACAAAAAAATTATTAAATAAAATAAAGTAAAATAAGGACAACAGTAATAATAACAAAAAAAAGGAAACATGTCAAGGATGTGTTTTAGTGTCAATGGAGCAAATCAACCACTGGTGTCCGTGTTTCCATGGGATGTGATAGACAGAGATTACTTGAGGACTAAATAAATGCTCCATTCGTTGATATTTGATAGAAAAATAGACATGAATCTGAATCATTTTGGTATCCTCAAAATTGCATGCTTCAAAGTGCCGATACCTGTTGATATTTAATTAACAGAGTACGAGAAAGTAATGTCATGCTAACATATGCTTGAAGCTAACTTATCCCTGTGTAATGTAATAATACAATAACTACATAGTAGTTGAAAATGATATGTATACAAAATATTTCTGTGACTCTTAGGCTAATCTGTTAGCATTCTGATATATTTTGGAATAGCCCATCAAATGGGAATGCCATTCAGTTGAATTATGTGGTTGTTGAGGGATTTGATAATTTGATTGGCATGGTATTAGTGAACACACTAAATTGTGACAAGGAATAGGAATCTTGGTTTTGAACTACCACCTGTGTTTCAACTCTGAAAATGTACTGCACCTCATGGGGAGCTCCAGAAACAGAAAACACCATGAAAATACCCCACCCCCTCAGTGTGATGTCACAGATTAGGCAGTGAGACAAACTCCTTCCTTGTCTGTGGCTATGGGGCACTGTAGTGAATGTTTACTACAGATTCATCTTTGATATGGTAATGGTTGGTATATTTTATGTGACATTCAGTGGCATTCCCATTTTACAACTGTAACTAATGTGATCTGAACCCTTGCTAGTAGGAACGGACAATATTTGCCACTGGGTCTATGCCTTCAAAGCATCCTGCATGTAATACAAGTTAGAATTTTAGATCAAATCAAACTGAACAGCATGCACAATGTGTTTGTGAACATGAGCAGGAGTCTTCATTTTACATGAAATCACTGTGCTTTTCATGGGTGACTGGTGCTCATTGAAAATGACTAACCAACAATAAGGCCACATGTATGTCCTAAATTTCCCCCGCAATCTTTACACGTAAAAGCAATCTGCATATTATAGTATAGCTCTAGTGAAGAGAAGCATTTGATATTGATATTTTTCTTTTTTTGCTAACAGCAGAGCAGTAAATAACTGCTTTCGTCATGGATGCCTGCATTTGGAGGCTTGAAATTCCCTCGGCGTCAAGACTCAAATCTGTTTAATTACGCATGCCTTATTAGAATTCCAAGAGACAAAGCAACACACCTTTGCTCTGGAAGCACAGGAAGAACATAATTCAGCTTCGTGCATTAGGCATCACGATTAAAGCAGATCTAATCATACATACTGCATACAAAATAAAAAAGTGTGTGTGTGTGTGTGTGTGTGTGTGTGTGTGTGTGTGTGTGTGTGTGTGTGTGTGTGTGTGTGTGTGTGTGTGTGTGTGTGTGTTTGTGTGTGTGTGTCTGTGGGGGCATAATATTCTGTATGCTGGTTTATTAGGATTCTGAATGCTCTGCATGGGTCACGCTGGTGAACATTTGAGGAGTTTATTTACCATGTTCATGCAGCAGTAATCTGAGTTCCCAGAAGTTTTCGCCAGCTCTGGCGAGGAACTTCTGGGCCACAGCCCTGGTATTTGTGGGCGGGATGTACGTCACGCTCTGAATCTGAGCGGACACGCCTCTTACCGGTCTGAGAGCTGTGCAACTCGTCTAAAAAGTCCGACGAGAGGCAAACAGCAGTACACAACAATGGCGGCCGAAATTTCTCAAGGGGAAATTGCTTCCCGTCGATCCTATTTAGATGCATCACCCACTGCATGTGGATCCCGCCCCCTTTTCTTCATTGGCTGTTGATTTGAATCACAACGCAGTGGCCGCGCCCCTGCTGTCCAAGCTCCGACGCTAACCCTCCCAGACTAATGCAGCAGCTACTCATTCGGCAGATTTAGCATTTACGTCTTACTCGACGGTGGGGTTTCTTACTGAGTATGACATAAGAGCAAAATGACTACTGTGTGAATATGGCCAATTGATACAGCATGAGACACCAAATCGGGACATTGAATGAGAGTTGAATACTTTAAACTCAGTCATTGAACATCTGGCAACTAAGTTCAAATCCATATAAGAGTGCTGTCTTAGTAACAATATTAGCTACACAGATTTGAGGAGGGGGGCGGGGGGAGGAAAAAAATATATATATATAGACTTCATTGTACAATACAGTATGTGTTCAAGAAGTGTGTTTTGGCTGTATTGCTGCCATCAACTATAATGTGGTCATCTCAGTTATTTTACAACACATCCGCACGGAAGTCCTTATCTAGACCTAATCTTTGGCAGATGTAGACAACACCAGTCGACTTACAGTAATACATTTAGCAGCCTGCCAAATTCGGGTACAAACTTAACCATTTAAAGTGCAGTATTTGACACATCGGCTCTACATAATCAATACTATGTTTGCCATCATTTTCCAAGATTATAGATATTCTCTGGATACCTGTTTTACACGATTCACAATTATCAATCTAAGTAACACATATTGTCTGGATATTGTTTATATCATTGTCTAACATTTTTCTGATATACATTGGTT
Organism: Gymnoscopelus microlampas; assembly: GCF_963454915.1. NCBI lineage: Eukaryota > Metazoa > Chordata > Actinopteri > Myctophiformes > Myctophidae > Gymnoscopelus > Gymnoscopelus microlampas. The sequence continues at coordinate 33,002,241 of NC_139944.1, forward strand.
TATTTGGTATATAAATGTGTGATTATATAATAGTTATTCTGTAAAACAAAAACAAAAAAACAAAAGAAAGAAAGAAAGGAAGAAATGCAGACCTTTTTGGTGGAAAGTCTGCCTGCATATGAGATATGGTACAATTGTCATTATACCATATCGTTGCTGTTACATTGAGTCTGCCCTCACTGGACTGTAATCACCTATGCAACAGAGGCAACGGTGTCTTCCTTTGCTAATGCTTGTGAGACAATTGTCAAAAAGTGAGGCATTCCAAAAGAAAGATACTGAAGATGGCAGGATATGTGCCAGTCTACAATGTTTTGGTAGGCAGTCAAAATTGTGATCATACATTATTTCCAGTCTCTCATGCTTAGTGGACCTGTGGACACATAAAGGGTCATGATATTGTTGACTGATGTCAACTTACATGACTTCAGACTCCAACTCTGGACATCTAATGAGATGCTGTTGTTATTGGCTTGTCTAAGAAGTGCAGTATGTGGCAGTCCTGTAGCAACTGTGCGGTATCTCTCTCATTTGCAGTGACCATAAATGAACGACCACAGGCTCTGACTTTTCCTAACATGGTGTGTGCATGAGAGCACTACTTGCTTACGTTCATGTCTCAGGAATGTCCACTGATGCCTGCTTCATGTTTCACTCATCCATGTGCAAAAGAAAACAACTTCCAGAATACTTATAAGACAAAGAAAAAGTATCCTACCATGTCAATATTTGTTTGGTGTTCACAATGGGAACAAGTGCTGTAAAACCAAGACTCAGTCCATCAGTCAATCGCTCTTTGAGCTCTCCTCAAGCAAGGGAGGTGGCAGGAGCCGTGCAGGTCAGAGTTCAGGCACATCTCTGAGAACCACCGCCCACCAGGCCAACATGTCACTCCTCGCTCTCTTCCTCGTCGCCTTTTGAGCCCTTGCTCCAACGCTGGAAACAATGAACGGTGGAGGCCAGGAAGAAGCTGGTCATGATGGCCACCACAGACACTGAGATGCCAGAGAAAATGATAATGAGCAGATCTGTTAGGGTGAGGGTGACCTGGCACTCCCGGAAGCTGTCCTTTGAGAGCTGGGTCAGGGACACGCGTCTGCCGTCCATAGGAAGAGAGCACTCCATGCCGTCCACGCCTGCAAGGAGAGGAGACGTGACATTAGACACATTTCATCCACATTTCTATGTTTCCCCTCAAGTATGTTATGTCATTATGTTATGTTATTTGTTATATGAGATGCCGTTATGTTATGTTCCCTGCAACGTAACATAACATAAGAGAGGACAACTTTTATTTTATGTTTTTGTATTAGTATTCAGATAGGAGACGGTAGAGAGGAGAAGCAACATGCAACACAGGACTGAACCAGCTTCCGGCTGAACCATGCGGTCGACGCACTAGCCGGTGAGCCACCTGTGCACCCTGATGACATATTTTGTCTTGCGGTGGGATGGCATGCTAGCATTGTCAAGGTCAAACCTATGACATCACACGGTTAGGTATCTGGCTCTGTTGTATGCATACTAATTGTCTGAACCAAAACAGCCTATTAAAGGCCCTTAGTGTAATTGTTTATTGTTATATGATATGATATGTCTTGCACGGTCCATTAGCGCTGTGCCTTATGTATATTGTTGTCCTGTAATGTGCATGTATACACAGGCTGTGTATTGATTTTCTATCTATGACAATTTAATATATCCCTGAACAGTCATTATCTTAAGCAAATGAAGCAATATTCATTCTGCTTCTTTTGTAAGAGAACAGAAATTTAAAGCATGGATTATTTTCATTTAAAATTCTAGGTGCATGATATCTGAGCATGCACGTACAGTACTGTTGTATCACTTTGTTATTACCGTAAATGCCTTCTCCTGGATGCATTTCAACAACAAAATATTCTGTAGGTTAAAAATAAATCAATTCATGTGAAAAGTTACTCAAAATAACCATTCTGTCTAAACCTTGTCTGAGACACAAGGTCACCTTGACTGAGTACATCAGCAAATGAAGGATAAATCAGTGAGTCATGTGCTCTGGTGTCTGTCACTCTCAAGGTAGTTTATTACTCAGAAGTCATTCAAATGAAAAAGGACATTGGCAATGGCTTATTGGATTTCAAGGGTACTCTATTGTGTTTCGACAAACACGTGTCTTGCATTACGAAGGGACAGGACAGGAAAGGACAATACTGCTAACCTCTCCCCAATTCAAGTCATGATTATTGCCAAATCCCCCGAAATAACTGCAGATGATTGTTGCACAGGTTCAGGTGCTGATGTGCCATCACATTGTGCTGTTCTGATGGGTTGAAATTGAAGACACAGCTTCCTGGATTACGGAGCATGATTGCAAAAAATCTTACCTCTACCTCCATTTTTGTAAAAAAAAAAAAAAAAGCTTTCAGGTCCACAACATTGCATGTGAGAGGAATACTGTATCTGTTCTGTTGTCAGCTGGCAGAATGATCCTAATTCCGTAAGTTTGATCATTCATTCATTTATTCATGGAACCATCATTCACAATGACACTCTCTCTCAAAAACTCTTTTGTTAAAATGACCTTGTTGACCTTAAAATAAAATAAAACATGTTTTGTATCCGTTACAGAGCAACATGCTGTGCACTTAGAGTGTCTGACTGATCTTTTGCAACACACAGTACATACAGTAGCATACACCTACATTTACAATGCACTTGGTAAGACAGCAACACATAGAGCGCAAATATATATTTCACGTGTACTGTATATGATAACAGTAATCCCATCTTTCTTTCCACTGTAAAAAGCAGTCCAACCTCTATCAAATCTATTATATTTTGTTGGTAATTCATTTGTTTAAGCATAATAGTCCAATCCTTTGGCACAAAAAATATAATACTTTTTGGATGAAAAAATTATGATCACTGAACAGCAATCAATTAGCAAAATGAGTTTCAGTTGAATTTTTTAAAATGATCTATTCTTTAAATTCTCCAAATAGCTCCAAACACATAGTAGATGATTTTTGCAACAAAATTAAATACATAATGGAAAATGCGGATGTAATTGCTATCCTTGACCTTGTCCATCCATCTACTCTACAATATTAATCAGTTTGTAACTGAACTCTTACTGAGGCTTGATAACACTCAGCGAGACATCACCCCGATACAAATACATCCAGATTTCAAGTATTCAATCAGGTTGTTCAATTATGGAGAAGTCAAAAACACTTCTTTCCATAAGTAATGGTCCTCCTCAAATGTTCCACGGGTCTGCACACACACACGTGCGCACACGCTCACGCACATGCACGCACACACATACGCACACATGCACAGTCACTCTACTCACTCATGCATACATGCACAATCACACACCGTTGAATCCACTGTTCTGCGCGCGCACAGTCGCACGTGCGCGTACACACACACACACACACACACACACACACACACACACACATAGAGAAAACATACAGCTTACACACAACACTGCCCGGCACAACCTAGATTTTGGCATAATAGAGCGCAGAGTACAACATAAACAAGAAGGACCATCACAGTGGGTGGTTGAGTCAAGACTCCTTTCAGGATACACATGGGTGACACAAGCACACTGACCACAACCACAGCATGCACAGCATGCAGTAGAAAGTCCATGCTGGACAAGCTCCTCAGAGATATCAAGTGCCCATGTGAGATGAGATGAGGCATGGCCATTGGCCAACATATCAACTCAATATCACAGCTGTAGGGGCAGTAACCTTGTATCTCCATATTTTTTATTTTTTTTTAATATTAATTCATCTCCTATTTTGTACTTTATCGTATGACAATGTCGCACAAAAGTATCAAAAATAACCAATCTACAAGCTTGGTTATTTTTGTTTTTCATTTCCTGAAAACCAACTGTATTGGACAGGTTTCCACCCAACAGTGATGCTATATCAACTCAACTTGCAGTACTGTATGAACTCAAATAACAAATGCAGCACCTAAGATTTCCCTTCATAATTTGGAAGGGGAAATGTGGCTGTAGGCCTAAATGTAACGACATACAACAGATAAGGGAAATCCTGAAACGAGGAGGAAAGGAAGGGAAGTTCTCACACTGTAGAACATTTATCTAGTAGTACAAACAACGTTTCGACCACTGTGGGTCTTCATCCGGTCTGATACATTACATGAAGAGGGTGTGTTAACAGGAGAGGAACGTCACAATCAGACGCAGCTGTAGTGGTGATTAACCAAGATCTACAAGCTCAGGCTGAGTAGTATAGAGCCATGCTGAGAACTTATAGATCTGGGAAAGATCGACTGTCGAAAGCCGATTGTCTTGAAAAAAAGAGAACAATTCTCCAATTAAAGGGGAATACCGGGTGGGTGGTTATAAGGCCAACAGTGTAGTTCACTTGCAATACAATGCCATTTACAGCTAAATGGCCAAATACAAACAGTATAAGTGCAGCAGATGCAATGTAAAAAGTATTATAATAGAGTACAAAATGCAAAAAGATAAATATACACAAAGTTAAAAATAGTAATAGAAGAATCACAGAAATGGCTTAACATCAAATTCTTCTTTGAGCCTACAGGGAGACATAGTATTGACTGTGTAAATATAAAAGGCTTCACGTTGGAGCAGTAAACGGTTATGCTCCCTGTTATGACTTAAACTAAAGTCAGACAAAGAGGAGACCACACATGACTTCAGTTTCAATAATAAGTATATTTATTTAGAAAAGTAGCAAATAAAGTAATTGGAATCAACTTAATAAAGTATAGGTTATCAGTGATGTGTGCAAGTGTATGAATGTGTATGAGAAAACAAATCAAAACAACAAAACAACTCAAAGGATCTAACTCAAGCAAAGCAACCAAACCAAACCAAGGGGAGAGAGAGACAGAGTGAAGGCTCATGCCCCATTATATAGGGTGAGCAATCACCCCACACAGGTGTGCAGGATTCCCCACTAATGAGGGGAGCCCAAGGAACTCAGACACAGATCTAAGGCCAAGGGGCCGTCACATCCCCCTCACCAAGAATGAGGTCCACCTCATACATTGAAAACAACCAAATACAAATACTACAATCTTCTCTTTTCTTTTTTTTTTTTTTTTCTTTTTTCAGGATGAGCTTTTATATAGTATTTTCAGGTCTAATCCCCCACATCAAAACCATGAGAAGCCCACATTCTAAACAAGGGATCCTCTCTCTCTATCTCCTGGAGGAAATAACCCTGCCCAACTTTCCTCACCTGAGACCAAGACAAAACTAGGTCATACAAGTCTTTCAGAGACTGGTCTTCTCGCTGTGCTTTCACCAGTTCTGAACGCGAAACATAAAGATAATTTGGCAAAGTAAACATGTTCACCTCTGACACTGCAAGACTATCCTCCAGAACCGCCGACAGTGCCTGTGTCAACACACAAACAGAAGACACATGGTTCTCTGCCTCAGAGAGACATGGCTGCTCTGTGGCCTCTGCCTGATCTAGCTCAGGGTCCTCTGGAAGATCTAGACATGAAACACAGGTCTTTATATCATTTGCCCAAATACAGGAACCTGCCAAGTCATTTCCCAAAATGATATCAATTCCGTCAACTGGCAGTTCGGGGCGAACACCAATCTTCACATCTCCCTGCACCAGATCACAGGACAGAAACATTTTATGCACCGGCACCAACAGAGTTTGCAGGCCCATCCCTCTGACTGGAATGCAGACCCCAGTATCCGAACCTGGAGAAAAAGGCAGTGCTGCCTCTCTTACGAAACTTTGTAAAGATCCTGAGTCCCGCAATATTCTGACTGGAACCTCCTTTTCACTCCCAATTAACTTTGCCACCCCATCAGACATGAATGGAGCATACCCCAACTCAATCTCTGAAATGTCTATTGGCTTGACATGCATTTGAAACGGAGCCACCAGTTCTGCTGCCTCCCCAACAATGGGATTATGAATGGATGCAGCCAAACCAACTGACTTCACATATGAACTTTTCTCTTTTAGCACAGGACATTCTTTTAACCAATGTCCCTTTTCATGGCAATAATGGCATTGGTCTGAGTTACTTCTACCATCAACCTGGCGTTCCAATTGATGCACTGCAGAATTGGGTTTCTGGAATTTCTCCACATTTCGATCCCCAAAGATACGCTTATGTGTTAAAACATATTCGTCCGCCAACACTGCAGCCTCACTGGGACATTTGACTTTGCGTTCATTAATGTAGGTTGCAATATAATCAGGAACCGATAGTTTTAACTGTTCCAGAACTACCAAATGACCTAAGTCCTCCAAAGTTTTTACTCCAGATGAGGAACACCAACGGTTAAAATTTGACAACAAATCCCTTGTAAATTCCACATGTGTCTGTCCCCCATTTTTACGCCCTTCTCTGAAACGTTGGCGATATGCCTCAGGAACTAACTCATAGGCCTTCAATACAGCTGCCTTTACCTTGTTGTAGTCTTTGCAATCCTCTACAGACAGTGCCGAGTAAGCCTCTTGTGCTTTACCCGTAAAGACACACTGCAACATTAGAGTTTGTTCCTGCTCAGGCCAGCTTCTGGAAACAGACACACGTTCAAACATACAAAAAAATGTGTCCACATCCTTTTCATTGAACTTAGGCATTAACTTTAAGTTACTTCCAACATTGAACCGAGAACCAGAGGATCCCTCGCCTAAAGCAGTTGCAGACATTTTCCCTTCTTTTATCAATCCTATTTTTTGCAGTTCCAAATCCAGTCTCATTTGTTCCTTTTTGTATTTCATTTTTTCCATGTCCTTCTCATGTTCCATTTTTAACATTACCATTTTTTCCATGTCCTTCTCATGTTCCATTTTTAACATTAACAGCGCCTTCTGTTGTTCAAATGTTAGCCCAGCCATCTCACTTTCACCACCCTTACTTCCCTCCTTCACCAGTACCCCAGAATCTTCCAGGTTAGCCCGTATGATACTTTTAATGGTTTCTTTTGTACGCTTGGTGTCAATGTCTATAGAATAATGTTGAGCAATATTATTCAATTGGTCCTTAGTAAAGTGATCCAGTAACTCCTCAGATGGAGACTTAAAAAACTCTTCTACACTGGCAGCCATACCAAACCAAAGAAAATAACAAAAAAATCAGACTTGAGGCAAACTTCATAACCAAACTAGTGGCTCCAAATACCAGTTCTCCCTTTCCCCCCCTCTTCGTACAGATACTTGCGGGGGGTATTTACTCACTGTAACCTCAGGGGTTGGAAGGCAACTGTATACACAGCGACCCCCAATAAGCCCTGAGACGTGATCCCGAGCCGATGTAGGGAAGGGGGTTTTAGGATGCTCTACCCGCGTTTTCTCTGTCACTGCTGCCCCCGAGGAGAACCAGTTCTACCTAATGCCACTCACAATTTTAGTTTATGTTATCAGTTTACCCCAACAAGCCCAAAAAGGATTAGTTAAACCTCCCCATTTCATCAAACTAACCAAAAATGCCCTCCAAAAAAAAACTACTGCCATGTGTGATACTCCACTCCATATGACCAAATTTGTTTTTAACAAGTCCAAATTTGTTTTGACGAGCCCCCATTTGTTATGACTTAAACTAAAGTCAGACAAAGAGGAGACCACACATGACTTCAGTTTCAATAATAAGTATATTTATTTAGAAAAGTAGCAAATAAAGTAATTGGAATCAACTTAATAAAGTATAGGTTATCAGTGATGTGTGCAAGTGTATGAATGTGTATGAGAAAACAAATCAAAACAACAAAACAACTCAAAGGATCTAACTCAAGCAAAGCAACCAAACCAAACCAAGGGGAGAGAGAGACAGAGTGAAGGCTCATGCCCCATTATATAGGGTGAGCAATCACCCCACACAGGTGTGCAGGATTCCCCACTAATGAGGGGAGCCCAAGGAACTCAGACACAGATCTAAGGCCAAGGGGCCGTCACATCACCACCACGGGGGGTCTGTCTACCTTTTCTATCCCCCAATAGCACAATGAAGTGATCCTGAAACTACACATTAGAACATATTGACTGTTTATGTATTTATGTTATTGCATTTAGAGACCAGTTATTCCCACATCCGATATCATAAAGCCCATGAGACAACGGCAAGTATATTAAAATGCAGAAATCTACTGGAAGAAATTGCCTACATATTGAAAATATAGAGCGATACATGATACTTGGTGAAATACAAACTGTACTATGCAAATATTAGTACAACCCTATTACCAAAATAACTTTGCTTTCCCCAAGGTGTGCAAAGTTGAATAAACTTGAAAGATTCGATGCATAGCTTGGAGAGCCCTGTCTCATCTGCTTGTGCCGGAGATTAATGGACACTATTTATATTCACAGTGATCTCAATGCATGTGGCGAAGTAACTCATCACCTCTGAGACTTAGCCTTTGCCTCTGAGATGGTTCTGTTTGGGTTTGTCTTGTCCCAAAGGCTTGATTAATGAGATAGAGACAAGAGTTTGCTGTGAAAACGTGGCCCCTGTCGGAGTTATGGTAATAATGATAAAAGTGGAACAGGAGAACTATGTTCAACAAACTATGAATGTTATTTAACTTGAAGTGAGAGTCGGTATTCTAACTTATTCTGATACTGTCAAAGTATGGCTAAAGTACATGTCTCACGGTTTTACTGTGTAAAATGTATTTCCATTCTCAAAAAAATGTTTTTCTCTTATTGTTTGCAGTCCATGCACAGTATCTGTCTTTGGATTTTAATTCAAAGACCCACTCCCCAAAAATCGGAAGTATGCAGAGAATTCAAAGGATATGGAATACTAAATAAGAACACAGATAGAACAAAGAAAAAGGCCCTGTAATGTAATGCTCCTTTAGGGACATTTTTGGGGGGAGAAAAATACTTCTTAAATAAATTCAAGCACAAAGTACAATTCAACCCTTCTTGTGAGCAGATTTGCGTCTCTGTAGTTAAAAGTGAAGAGAGGTTTAGACTTGCTGAGGTGCAACTTTCATATGCTATTCACAGTGACATAATTTGTAGCCCTTGCCAGCACAGCTATACTACATCAAGCCCCCAAATGACACTACAGGAGAGGCCACACAGTCATTATGGGGGGGGGGGGGGCTAGAACCCAGGCTAAACCCATGACAGGTCTTTTGTATTACATTCCCATCTGTTGCAAAAAGACCTTTCATTAGGAGAAGACATCTTACAACGATGCATGATGTGACCTCAGCAGTAGAAGATGGCTGTGCAGGCTACTTATAGTAAGTTGTTGTAGGGTGAGGAAGCAACTTGGAGGCTGAATTTGAATACAACTCCCGTCTTTTGAATGTATTTATTGAAATACACAATGCTTTTACAAATGCATGACTATCCTCCTATAATTTGACAAACCTCTATAGTGGTGTAGTGTGTGGTGTAGTGGTGAGGCCAAAATTGGTTCTGCCCGTTTCTCCTCAGTGGCTGGAGCAATTGATTGTTAGGTGCTCATTACCATGTGCACCTAACAGCGAAGCCCATTTTCCGATTACACGCAATCTCAGCTGTTTAATAGCGCTTTTGTGTTCGCTGGCTCCCGGGTTGCCAGATCATGTGCGCATATACCCCCACGGGTATGGTCTAGTTTACATAATTTGCAGACAAAGCAGGCGTGCCGACAGAAGCAGACTTGAGCAGCCTGGCAATCTGACCAACCTCCTTATGTCTAAAGGCCCTGACTCACCAAGCCCATACGCGACCGATCAGATCACTTTGTGTCACCTCCTGTTTCCTGTAAAAGTTGCACTGGAACACACTGCAAACACTGCAGCTAGCTGATGACCAACTTCTGCACCTGCATGAGAGGAAATAACTCTCTATACCTAGAGGTTGGCAACAGCCTGCCTGCATCACAGCATATCTAGGAGAGCCAAGCTCCAAAGCAAGGATTTTATGGGCCGTTTCATCAATACAAGAATGCAAAGAAAGGATTTGACGGGAATATCTGTTCTTAATTTAAATTCAATTTGCCATACACTGTAGCTACTGTATGAATCTATCCACTATTGCCGTCAAAACCTGTGATTTTTTAAATGCAGATTTAAGTGCTTAAATAACAGCTGATTAACTCGCTATTTGCATTAAGTGATTCTCTAATATTATCAATCAGTTTCACTTAATATAATTATTCTCATAATATGCTTGAATGGTACGGGGTTATTCACTGCACCACAAAAGAGTCTATTTGTGCCACTCTCAATATTGCTTAAGTGTGCCCTTTTTTTAATAAGTCATTGGCTTGATGCTCACTTCTCATGTTCTGATTTGCTCAGGCTGAACAGCCAAATGGGATCTCCCTCACCAACGACGACCTTCTGCGCCATGTACAGTCGGGTGAACGGCCACTGCTAATGGCCAATTACCGCCAATGGCACAGGGCACACTGCAAAAAACTATTGTTGATTGCCGGCCCCACACGCTGAAGGACGGCTTTTCAGCCGATGTCGGCTTGGTGTATCAGGGCCTTAAGTGCAACTTCACCCGACCGACTGCGGACAGGACTGAACTGTATAACTCCACTTTCCACAAGGCTGAGCATTTTACATTTCCAAAAAGTACCTTGACTTTGCAGCAGAAGGTATAAATATGAATACACCAAACAGTGAAATATGCATGGTGAATTAATAGATGAACAATTACATAATACAGAAGAAGGCTAAAATACTTCAAATAGTCCATCAGTACAAAAACATTAATACCATACTGTTGTATATTAATAACCCTGCCATATTAACTGACGTGTCAACCTGTACATATATGTCTGAGTGTCTTCACTGTCAACATAAGGTATTAATAACTTAACTTTGTGATGCTAACGGGCATTGCTAGCAAGTTAGCTGCACCTGGCTCATGGCACCTCACAGGCCAGTGTGTTGAGTTACAAATGACTGAGATTACAGAGTGTGATTCCAGAATATCATATGGCTACTCCAGCAAATCAAGGCCCTGCAATATCAGGTGCTATGTCGACCCACCCGCACACAGGGTAGATTACAGCCCCGGTGTACAGACAGTTGATGGATTACATTTAGGATTACTGCCAGCCTGGGGGATAGGCTATCCAACCAGTGGCACACACCCTGTCTCCAGCGAGATTGATCTACCTGGCTGTGACTGATATCGGAGACTTGTCTCTCCTTCTTCCCAATAACGCCATGCTGCCCATCCTGATTGATCGCAGCACCGATTATCATGAGCAGCCCTCATCACCGTCTTACTTCCACAGGCCCACATCGGAAACAACTTATTGGCACTCGTGTTTATGCTCACGTCAGGCTCACAGTCTCGTGGGCGTTATCTTTACACACTTTTGGTGTGGGCCATTGTCTCAAAATCTGACAAGGAATCCAGTGGCACGCTGGTGTCAGTGAATGACTCACAAAATCAAATCACTCCTCACCTCACGATGTTGCACGGGACGATTGTGCCACTCAAGGCTTGTGCTATGCAGTAGACAGAAAGAAACAGAATGAGACAGAGATAATTACATAGAGAGATGGGGAATTATTCAGTCGCAGTCACAGAAGGAGAGTCTAGGGGGAGGCGTGGAAACAGCACTTGCAAATTAGGAGAGGGACAAGTGTGAAAGTTAAAGACAGAGGCAAACAGAGAGGGTAGACAACTGCATGAATGCCTCAAGCACTTTAAACCACATGAACCCTACAGCATCCCTATTCTGGAGCGAACATTCGGCAAAAATAGCAGTTTACAATTTACTGTAACAATGCTTTGTGTTGTTACAGTAGATTGGCTATTTTCTGTGAAGATATTGGGTGTATAGGGAAAATAAGAGGGGGCCTAGTATAGACCCCTGACGGACTCCAGTCAACCAAGTACTGTATAGACCCCTTAACAGACGACGTCACACTGGCTGCACGCAGCCAGTATGCGCGCAACGAAACCCATTATATCAGGTCTCGTTAGGACGCGTCTCACTAGCCAACACACACAAGAGGGGGTTGGGGTGTGCTGAAACCAGTGCACCCCGAAACAGGTTGGGAATTGATTGCGTGAAACAATCACCTGTGCGTCCAGGCTCAATGTTAGTAAACAAATAATTGGTCTATAGGGCGTGTGGTTACGCCTAGTCCGTCACACGAAAAATAGCAAATATACCCAAACAAGCTCACAGCACATTGCATTGGTTATTAAAAAAAGGAAAAGAAAAAATGTTTTTAAAAATGGAACAAATGTTTTGAAACTTTTTGCCTATAATTACATGTCCAAAATAGGGCCGGCAAGTTGAAAGTGGTTAGCTTAAAGGGGTAGTTCACCCCAAAAATATTTTCTATCAATTACATACCCCATGAAGCATTGAATTCATTGAGATTCTTTTGTTTTTTGTCTCATTCCTAAGCCAATAATTTGGTTACCGGCGATAAGATGCTAATGTCTCCGGTAGGAGACACAAAGGAGACTCTTTGAGTCTCCTACTGGAAATACACCCGGTCAACAAATTATTGGCTTAGGAATCCGATAAAAACAAAGAAATCTCCATGAATTCAATGCTTCATGTGGTGTGTAATTGATAGAAAATAAGTAATTTTTTGGTTGAACTATTCCTTTAAAAGACAAGCATTCGCCTGACAGTGGGAGGCGAGTGTCAATCATTAAAGAGGGATTTCCTTCTAACATGAAGCCAAAGACACAGTCTATATAGGTTGTGTATATCTTTTGCACCAACGAATTTGCAAACCATGCATCATCGGTGCCCCCATCGCGTCTAGCTAATAATGTACTGGTATTAATAATATTCCCTTGATTCATGCTTCATTCAGTAATTACAAAAACAAAGAGCACTTAATAAACAGATTCAATCTTACAGGGTTACACAGCACCGCCATAAAGATATTTCTCACATGGGCAGAGTGTTTTTCCAGCACTATAAATGCATCGGCTCATACCATCGTGCACTGTAATTCTGTCAACACCCTCTCTCACCCCCCGACTTTAAATAAACATTAGAATGAGGGCAAGGTAAAAGAAGCCTTCAGCTCATAAAATTGGAAAATATATTTTTCGCATCACAAGCCTGTGGGCGGCAAAGATAGCAAGTAATGCAGGGCAAATGCCATCATATGTGTGCTACACAGCACAGGGCAATGGCATCATATTTTCAGAGGGTGCTCATGCCGCACAGTAGCCGGTCACCTGGGAGCAACTCAATAGTCTGTGAAAGAAAATTCAGACTTTGACCCCGTCACATGAACTGGTCTTCTGTACTGGAACTTGTGCATGCAATGATGACTATGGCATTGATGAAAGTAGTGCTATTGGGACCCCAGTCTCTGGTCTCTCATGGGAGTTGGCCTGCCTTACCCCAAGGGGCAGCTCTGGCTCCGATTACCCTGCCCAATGTGGCGTGGAACAGTGTTGCTGTGAATTATTCATGGCCTTTGTTCAACCATAACCCATAAGAGACAGCCGCAGATCATGTTTACACTCATCACCGGCGAGAAACATACAAGCTCCTGATTGCCTGGATGAAGATGTCAAATGAGAAACGTGAGTGAATAGCATCTAAAAGGTCTAAACATTGACAAGGGTCTGATTACTCTGTTTGTTTGGACATGCACAATGTCAGGTTAAGCAACATATGGCAGCACTGTGTGTGTGTGTGTGTGTGTGTGTGTGTGTGTGTGTGTGTGTGTGTGTGTGTGTGTGTGTGTGTGTGTGTGTGTGCGCGCGTGCGTGTGTGCGAGTGCGTGTGTGTGTGTGCGAGTGCGTGTGTGTGTTAATCAATTCGTCAGTGTTTCATTTTAACATGTTAATCCCTTATCTTATTATCTTTTTCCAGTTATGCGGCATTGCCTGCTGCATTTTCATCACCAGATGTCACTCTGAAAATCAAACCCAACTCAAGGTGTTGGTAATTATGTCACACTATCATTTGTGATCACTGTAACCACTGTGCTGTACTTTAAAACAGCAGCGAGAGATAACATTTAATTTAAGAAAACATCTTTTTCTTTTTCATTATTTAAACCACCCACTCAGCACACTGACCTGCAGTAATCAAAGTTATGTAAACACAAAAGTTTGCTCTTCCCTGGACATCGCAGGGGAAATCACAAAGTGCAAAATGGAAAGGGAATTGGGTATACCGCACGTACTGTGCACCTGATACATTATGCAGGCTAGGAACCATAGATCCCACAGATCCCTCAAGGTGATAACTTTATTGAATTTAAGTATTGAATTTGAGTGCATTTATTATCAATTTGGAGGTGTTATGCAGGGATTTGGCTCTTTTCATATTAGTATTCTGTTAGCAAAAGTACACAAAATGCAGTTCATGCAATACAGATTATCAACATTTTTATTCTATTTTTAAAATAAAATGTTTTTTTTTTTTTGTATGATGGTTGAGCCAGCCACACGGATGATGAGTGTGAGTGTTAATGCATACTGAGGAGCTTATCAAATCAGTTTCACTCCCTAATGAGTTCACATCTGTTGTTGTGTAACCGCTTCCAATGCATCATTCCACAGAACATTCAATTTTTCCCTCTGTGTGTGTGAACCCGAATACCCCACCTATACCCCCACCGCTACTTTGTGCAGGATCTGCAGTGACTATTTGACAAAAACAGGGCTAGCTAGTAATGTTTATGCTCCAGTGTACTATCGAGACGCGTTGTGAGCTTGTAGATCGGCTATTTTCGCCGTGGGACACAATCACAGGGTAGAGTAATCAGGCCTAACCACATGAACCCTAGCGTCCTTATTCTGGGGTGAGCATTTGGTGAAAAATAACAGATCTATAAGCTCACACAACACATCACAACGTGACACGTTGTGAGTTCATAGTAGATATAATGTACAGTAGTACAGAGAATAAAGGAAGAGGCTTAGACTAGTATAGACCCCTGGGGGGCTCCGGTTAACTATGTATAGGGTTTAAGTGGTTAAGCTTATAGGTATCAGTTATTTTACTATTTTACTTGTCACAGCTGCTGCAACATAATAATAATAATAAAAATCGAACAACAAACAAAGAACAAAACATGATGAGTGCCAAAAGTGCCTACATAGCCACAGAAAGTGGCATGAGCACATATTGCTGAAAACCCCCAATTACCCCTGGGAGACATGAAGTTATCATCGAGAACGATGCCAAGTAATTGTGTGAGTGTGAGTGTGAGTGTGTGCGTGCGTGCGTGCGTGCGTGCGTGCGTGCGTGCGTGCGTGCGTGCGCGCGTGCGTCAGTCAGCACTACTTTCTTACTTTTATTCTGAAAAAGTAGACTGAAAAGTGTACGTGTAGCACACTGTCAAATAATGAAAGGCAGACAGCCAGACACAGTAAATAATTTTCCCTCCATTTTCTTTTCGGCCCTGGAAGCAATTTTGTGTGTTGGCAGTTACAGTATATCGATATTGAAAAGTCTGGATAGGAAATGGTTCCAGAGGGCAGCAAATAACAGTGGGTGACTGCTTATGAACCTATAGAGGTAATTCAAAACTTTGCAAAGTTTTTCAGCAGAACAAAAAAGTTATTAAATGATTTTTAGAACATTTGTATGTGACTGACAAATTGATTTTCCAAGAATGATGACACTGAATACAACATCGGTACAAAACCTGTAGTGGGGGCAGCAGTGGCTCAGGAGGTAGAGTGACCCGCTTAGGAACCGGAAGGTACCCGGGATCGAAATGAAAGGGGGTGCAGAGCCGTGATTTGTGTGGATCACAGGTGTATCTCATTTTTGTTTGAAAGTCACAAGCGTGCTCCCGTGTAGATAATTTGCATTGTTCCACGGGCCATTTAACACCATGAAAGGCAAACGGAAATAACCAACGTGAAAAAAACAGATCTGCAACAACGCGTCGAGTCGCACCGCCTTGACAACTTGTACATCTGTTCTGTCTGGAAGCGAGACCCTCGATCGTGCGATGGATCAGCGATGGAACGTTAATAAAGTAATGCTCTCATGTTTAACGAGAATAAGAAGTTTACAAAGTTTAACCCCACCACCAAATAATAGGCTAATACAACGTGGAATGGAGAAGCCATTTCTATGAAAGAATGCTGACATTTGACTGAGGTAACATTATAACGTTGGAATCCAGGACCAGATTGCGATTTATTGATTACTGAGGATGAATCTGTCCTTTGTATTAGCAACATATCGGAATGGGGAGTGGATATGGATATGGACTCATCCATACTGTATGTATCCTCATCCTCATTTATTTAACTCAAGACCATGCATGCTCACATGTATGGAGCACATATTAATATATATATTCATATATAGACAGTATACAATACAATAACAATATTCATACAGACATAGTAAAAGGCATGACTGATAATCTACGTATGTGATACCCATCACTATGCAGTTATGCATTATTTGAGCTGAAGCAGAGCGTTTTTCAGAAAAGCACCCAAATTTTGCACCTGTTGCTTCCTGCAACATAATGCATGTGGCCACACTTGCAGAAACGGCAAACACGCGGAGGGACCTTGTGCGTAAAAAAAACTTGGTCATTCCTTTCCTTTATATGACAAATGTTGGGCAATATTCTATTTGGGGTTTGTCACTATTGAAATTGATTTTGCATGAAGATACAATCGAGGAAGAGAATGAATTTAAAGGAACATTTCACCCATTTTCAACCTTTGGTCCTCACTAATTCATTCATTCACTCATTACAAGTGGGCACCATTTCTGTCTACTCGCTCCGTGTCTCTGTGTGTGGGCTGTGGACAGTTCAGTAACCTGCCTACCAATGACATCATCTCTTTTTTGTTATTGATGGAAGAACAATGGCTTCTAGCTACAGTATTTCAGCATGGCTTCTAGCTAGAGTATTTCAGCATGCTAACATTCCAGGAAGAGAAAGGCTGTAGTTTCCATTAGCTTGGAATCCCAATAAATGATGTCATCGGTGGGCAGGTTTCTGAACTGTGCACACTCCACCTCTGAGATGCAGAGCGAGTAGACAGAAATGGTGCCATCTTATAGTGAGGACCAGTTATACGAAGATGAGGTTGAAAGTTTGGAGTTCTCCTGGTATTTAAGTATTGAAAGGTATTTTCATGTCAGTGAAACAATGCTTTTGTCATCTCTGATCCTCACAGAGGTCATTTGCATTGTCCTAACGGAGAGCAGCCAAACATGTCAAAACACATTTGTTCATTGTTGTTGTCATTTGTCCATTGTTGCCAAGTTGTCAAACGCATCAAAGTTCAACCAAGTTGAACTCCACACAATGGAACGTGACGTGTTTTTGCTTCGCAACTGGAAGCGCCCCTCCCCTCGCATGTATCTCAGATGATCTCTATCCTTTAAGACGCCTTTCTCATTAAACCCATGTCTATAATAAGCCCAATTCATAATCGCCAAATAAACTACTTGGACCAAGGTGGATGTCAGCATCCCTATACGTTCGAGCGGACGCTACACTACAATATATCACATCCAACCATCAAAACGATGCCAGCAGCTTTAGGAAGACACTTTCTCTGCAACATATCACATTTTTGTACAATGATGCTCTGCAAAAGTGATTATTCCATTCAATCCGGGAAAGCATCAGTGTCATTTTTTATTTTAGATATAATGTTTCTCCACTTTAGCATCAGGAGCCTGTTGTTTTGCCTCTAGCCAAGTGGTCTGCTATCTGGGGGTCATAACATAAACAGTCACTGATAAGAACATAAGGACTGCACATAAGCAGGGATGTACATTATTAACTCCATTTGGGAGTACATAGATAGTGGGCCCAGTTGGCAGACATGCCAAGGCCTTGGCTGCATCCTCCTTTGGCTTCCTTGTAGGTGATGATGTGTGCTTGGCCAGCGCTGCTAATGCAATTCATTACACCATGCAGCAGACAACACCAGGAGCTCATGATGAATGTGTTTGCTGTCTCTTACTTGGGGGAATAAGGTGTTCTTGCCAGTTTATCAACTCCTCTTTCTGTTTGCCCTAAACTTTATTTTCAGACTGAATGCAGGATGAGACTGGAGAGGAGCTGGAGAGCGTGTCAATAGCAGGGCACACCAAGGCCCAAAGGTGTACTTTGGTGTTTCGTTTGGAGCTGTCAGCAATTTGCCGCAGGCAGACAGTTCTGTCTTTTTTTCCCTTTCATTTCAAGTTAGTTAAATCGTAGCTGCTACCAGAACCTTAATCTGGAGCATTAATAATGTATCTTCCCAGGGAAATCATCTAGGCTGTATAACAGAGGATGACTGTATGTGTGTCTGTGTATGTGACCAAAATACTGTGCATGTTGATGTCTTTGGTATAGTGACACACGTGAACAGGATGTGATTAAGTTCAGATCAACAGTTCATTACTTCAGCCACAGAATGACCTTGGAACAGTGAAAGCGATAGATGTGAACATTATGGATCTCTTTATCAACTAAACTCTACTTTTATATTATGCGTATATTATGTTGTTTTCAATATAGCATATACATATAAGCAGGGACAGATGTCACAACACTGTTAGACATACATTTTATGACAACTCAATTTCTTTGAGTATTGGCCTAGCTTGACTGTCAGTTTTATATTCATTTTTGCTGCCTTGGCAACTTTTCTGTTGTGTCCTTTGTATTTTTAAGGACTATCAATAACATACAAAAGGCTGACCTTGAGGAAATAACATCTTGGTTCCCTCTCCCCTACCCGAACAAATGTACAAGACGTAAAAAGTATTCTCCCAGAGCCAGATGACAAGAATGTTAATGATGTTTTCTGAGTGGGCTTCCATTGTCACCATTGTCAAGAATGTTGAAAGGGACAGTCTCTTCATTTCTCACCCAGCGAAAATATGCTTTCCCCACAATTGTGAGCAGTGGAACACTGGCTTTGAATATTGAGTGGAATCATCTCTATGTTACGCTTATTGTACTCAGTGTAACTCTCCAACAGAAACACGCTCATCTCCTTTTTCTTCTGTTGTACTCCAGATTTGCATCCATACACTGAGAGAGAAGCGTGTGAGAAATGAGGCTTACTGCACACACACTAAGCTTGCATATACAAAAATCTTACACGTATGCACGCAGGCACACACACACACACACACACACACACACTAACACATGCACACACGTTTGTGCACAGCCACATGTGCATACACCCCCCCCCCCCCAAACACACATAAAAACACACACACACACACACACACACACACACACACACACACACACACACACACACACACACACACACACACACACACACACACACACACACACACACACACACACACACACACACATTTGTACTCACACGTGCATGTGCATACGAATAGACACTGACTCCCACCCTGTTACCTAACTCACCCTTCCAGGGTGAATCATAATAGACCTGACATGGGTCATGCCACGAAGAACGGATCACAGAATACGATGCTCAGAAATGAGATTGTTACTGATTTGTATAGCTAAATGGTTACAGCATAGCTTATAGGGTTATAACTCAGTTTTGAACTGGAATTTTCACTGATACAAGCCATGCTAAAACAAAAATGATGCCGTCTTGGTTTTCCAGGCAATTTGGACAAAAAGGCTTTGACAGTAACGCAGGCTACGTTGTGTAAAAAACAGCTCCCAAATGAACTGAACTGTAAGGACAATAGACCGAGGAGGTGGAGTGAGGAGAGTCAGATACATGGTTAGCGTTGATGGTATAGGATTTGCAGCTGTGGAAACAGTTTAATTGTGAGCCAAAGCTAAATTCTCAACGTGAGTTCTTCTGTTTGTTGTTGCTTTTATGCCGCATAGGATCATGGAGCAACATTGGTTTCGAGATGACACTTTATTTCATTCAGAAGCATTGCCATAGGCTTCTCCGCTCCAGGCAAAATCTCACGGTCTCTTATTACTCTGTCTCTCACACTATGGGCTACGGGGGTGGAAGAAGACTGAATTAGAACAAGGGGGAGGGGGATGGGAGGGGGTTCCCTCTCCTACGGGGACAACATAAATAGAAACATAGCAACGGCAGAGGCTTTACAGATAATCTAACATATGCTGAGGACAGACTTTTATTCATTTATTTATTTTTAGGTCAAGCAAACGGTTCCCGCCTGTCAAGGTTAGTTACTCACTTACCATTAGGGAGCTTGTGACTGTTTTCCACCAGCCACACGAACAGGCTGGCAAAGTTGCAGTTGCACACCCAAGGGTTGCCCTCTAGTCTGACCAGCCTCAGGGAGGGCAGCTTGCTCAGCGCCCCCACCTTTAAGGTGGACAGAGCATTTCTCTCCAACTCAAGTTCTCTCAGGGAGGTGAGACCCAGGAAGGCGTCCTCGTTGACCATGCTTAGATAGGGGTTGTTGCCCAGACGTAGTTTGATCAGGCTACGGGACTCCCCAAAGGTTCCCTTGGGGATCTCGGTCAGGTTGTTGCTGCCCAGGTCCAGGAAGACCAGTCTAGAGGAGGTGCTGAGGGTCCCCGGCTCGATGTGGGAGAGGGAGTTGTTCCGCAGGTCCAGGTAGACCAGGTCACTGTACAGGACTAGGAAGTCGGAGGGGATGCGGGGGATCCAGTTGTCGGCCAGCAGGAGCCTCCGCACGTCCAGGGGGATCTCTTCGGGAAGTCGGGTCAGTCCGCGGCCGCTGCAGTCCACGGTGTGAGGGTCCGGGCAGAGGCAGCTAGTTGGGCAGTTTTCTCCCCTGGTCCGCAAGACGGAGGACAGTAAGACGAGGAGAGGCTGGAGCCAGCGGACACATGGCAACATGGTCAAGGGGGTGAAATGAAATAAGTGGTAGCACGGGCTTGGGAGTGGGTTTAAGGATGAACGGGAGGAAGACAAGGGGTAGGGGTGAGTGGGGGTGGGGGGGGGGGGGGGGGGGGACAAGGGGGTGAGGGTCAGAGGGCAAGAGATTAGGAAAAGGGAGGGAGGGGAAGGGGACAGCGAAAGGGGAAGTGAAAGAGGGGATCAATCGTCGGGAAGGAGCATCCTGCCGTCCTGGAGATGGGAATCTTGAAGGGAACCGGGAGCAGAGCAGCAGTGGAGTGCAGCAACAAACACAGTTTTTCAAGAGATCATGTATCGAACAGCTTGGATAGAACGGCAGACTGCTGCCTTTGAAGGAGCAAGAGCAAGGAGAGAGAGCTTAGCGGAAAGGGGAGGGTGTAGCGTGACAGAGGTAAATAGAAACAAGCGAGCCGCGGGAATGATGAGAGACCAGTGGCACGGAGGAGGGAGAAGGGGGGCTGAGGAGGGGGCTCTCTCCACCGGACTAACCCACGGTCGATCTGACGGCTGTGACAGACAAAAGCGACGGGGTTGCTGACACAAAAGGATATACAGAGGGTTGACTCAGGCATGACAAGTGAAGAGTAATATTGTTGCATCCCCCCATCAGTCCCAGGTTTCTGTATGTTTGTTGTCTGGGGGGAGGTGGGTGGGGGGATTTAAAGAGACGGAGAGAGGATCCTGCAGAACATCGCTGAAGACAGTGAAGAGTAATCGTGGTAAGGTTTTGCTCCTCTGCGTTCCTTATCTTTATGTGTACTCTCGTCTCTATCTGCCAGTGCTCTGCCACACGCTGCCAGAGCGGAGCGCAGGTCGATAATGAACTGTCCAACTAGGTAATGCAGCTCTGTTGCTATGGAGAGAGAATCCAAATGTCCAGTGAGAAGCCATGTGCATGCAGATCGAGGTCCTGCCAATCCGATATCTGTCTCTGAGTGTGCCAGGGTTTATCTCGTGCCCTCTTCTCCCCTCCACTCCACTCCACTCCTCTCCTCTCCTCTCCTCTCCTCTCCTCCTCCTCATTTCCATGGAGGCGTGTCTCTTAACCATGTTGTCAACGCATGATGTCACTTCCTATTGTTTGTAGAAATGAGGATCATTCTGAGGGGAAGAAAAAAAGTGTCTGTCTGTCTGTCTGTCTGTCTGTCTGTCTGTCTGGTCCTGCACTGCACTGCACTGCACTGCACTGTACTGTACTGTACAAACAACGTATTTTTAGAATTTAAATGGAATAGAATAGAATAGAAAGATCCTACTGTCATTTTTATTTTGGTTATGTTGAAGAATAAAAAAACGGATTGAATATAAAATAAATACAATTAACTCATTTACAGAGACGCAATAATGATCCTCTTCTACTTTTTTCTCAACCTCTATCTATGTTGATAGAAAAACGCAAATGCAGTATTTACAATCACAAGAGAAGGAAAGGAAATTGAGAAAATAAATAGTTGGCAAGCCATGTTTATTTGTACAGCCCATTTCAGCAGAGCATTAAAATGCCAAAATAAATTAGTTCTACTTGCAATTTATGCATTTCGTATTGCATTTAGTTTCACTTTTTGGCATTTTGCCACTGCCTGATTGTATTTATTTTAAACCAAACAACTCATAGCAGCAAGCAATCATGCATTGTGTTGACAGAAGTGTTTCTGTGGAAATGGAAGTCTAACGGCCCTCAATGTCTGAGAGTAATAATTATGTTTAATCTCCGCCAAGCCGACAGGCAGGGAGGTGGAGATTGTGTTTTAGTGTCCATGTGTGTGTCCGTCTGTGTAACATCAGACACTGCTTGTGAAAACATCCAAACTAACTATCCATTATAAAGGTATTTTTCTTTCCAAACAGAAATAGTATTTGAAATGTATCACTCTCTGATCAGATGTCAAGAATTTCATTGTTTGGGAACATTCAATTATGTAACACAGGTTAAAGCATTATTTGGTTTTTCAGATATGCTGTCTTTGATTAATTCCTTTTGAAGTTTAAAGTGTGTCAAATGTGTATTTTCCTCTAAAGGTGGTGAAGCAAATGTATGAAGTCCCAAACGGAAATATAAAATAACAAAAACATGTGGTACAGTGGACATGAAGATTTCCAAGCAGTTGGCCGGTCCTCACACACATCAAAAACAGCCATTAAGTACTGTATCGGCCAGAGTGGAGTGGAAGTGAGTGGAACATAATTGCAAAACCTGCCCTGCATATTAAAAATCAAATGTAATCAGTGACATGTTTAATATTAATGCAATACAAATTTAAAATGTGAATAAAGAATTAGTAGACTGCATATTGATCTACCTGTACATGTTGAGACTGAGTAAGTATTCATTATCATGAATTACAGGTTATCCTGAATTATTTATTTCATCAAGTGTATTAATCAAGTGTACTCATGAAATAATTTGACTTGGTTAGGTTGATAAAAAAACAACAGACAAGCAGCAACAAACATATTAAACTAGAAAAGGGCACTCCGTGGAGCGCATATCCCTGGCAGGCCGGCTGGCCTACCCAGGGCAGTGTAAGGTTCAGGGTTCAAGGTTGTTCTCTATTGTTTATTGTTGCTCGTTATATGTTTACTTTAACATACAGATAGCAGCTTTAAACATTAAACGGTTCAAACAAAGTCGAAGTCAAGTTTAAATCTTGGAAATATGCAACTTAAGGGTCCAATCATAAAGATAAGCATTCCCACGTGTTTCTAATGGTCAAACACCCTAAGGTAGACACCAAGTTCTCATTTGTAGCTCATCTAGTTCAAAAGTTATAGTGAAAAACATTTTTGAGTGCCAGTGATCCTCAGGGGTCGCCAGCTCAGGCACTCTTGCTAAATCTTTATTGCATGCCCATGGCTACACCTGGGCCAAATTGTATGCTTTTACACTGATTTGCACAAACAAGTCCTTCAATTAGCTTTGATGTTTGTCATCTGAGTAAATAATTGCAACAATCTTCGTAAGAAATGGACAAGAGCACAGATAAAATGGGAGATATTTCCTCATCCAAATGCACCTGGAGCACCAATAATAGTCTGAATAGACACTATTTTTAAGGGACAGCAGTGCAGATGTTCAGTCCCCCGAGTCTGGTGATTGCTAAACAGCCTGAAAATAGAACTTTGTGCAATACCAGTAGACCCTTTTGTCTGCTAGGGTGTCTGTCATTGAATATGATACTGTAATAAAGGCCAGTTACTTCACCAAACTGTTAATTCCAGGTGTTAACTGTACCACCCTTGTTTCCGCTCATATTTGTCATCAATTTATTGATATAGGACTTCCTTTGCTATATGGCTGGCCATTTCGTTCACAGTTTTTTTGCTATCAATATCTATGTATTCTTCTTCTGGATGGATGAATGTCTGTCCACCACATTGGCCCCAAACAACACATCTCATTAACTTCTTTGCTGCACCCAGAAGATGGCCTCTACTGATTTTGGCGACCCATGGCCTTTCCATTAACGTTTCCCTTAGGACAAAATTTCCACTTCCGCATGAGAAATCTCATAATGAAAGGGGCAGACGGAAACATGCTGAGCGCTTAGTATAGATGAACCCTACTGATGTTGTGGCCTTTCCATTAGTACCCTTGCATCCCTAGATCCACAGAAAGCTTATCTACTATTTTCAGCGAAGTGATGGAGGGAAAAGAGTGGACTAAGTACAGAGGGCAACTAAGTATTAATTTACTATAGGGTTAAATGGTTAGGGTTAGAGTCAGACTGAAATTAATATTCTAGCTTTCATAATTTGTAAATATTGTTGCCAAACTTGGATAAGAGGCACAGTATTATTGAATCTTGTAAAATAATGTAGGCTTGTGGAGAATTGTTTACAAGAATTGTTTATAAGGTAACAACCCGAGAAAGATAGGACTTTTTGGCAAAACTGGGTAGGCTTTCAAGCTTGAGGAAAACCTTATTTTTTCCTAGGAAGCATGTTAAACACCTGAATGGTGTACCCTGGTGTCTCAACAAAGTAGTGCATAATCACAATGTCCCACGTTTGATTCCCAAATCAGGACCTGTGCTGTGTCTTTCTTCTGCTCTGTCCATCCATGCTCTCCACACACATCATGAGTTGCTTATTATACAACACATCATATCTACTGTAACTCATAAAAAAACTGTACATATTTCTTTGAGAATTTGGTGACAAATCATCTGTGATACTGGCATGGTTATGAAGATAATATTTTCTTTCTGTCCCATCATAATGTTTTATAAGTGGCACCTAATTCTGGTATTCTCTGTCACAGGGGCCTCAAGCTATCAAAAAAGCCTCAAATCCCTATGCTCCAGAATGAAAGGAATCTTTGGAGGCTGTCATTGTTTTTCATTGGATAATTAGTATGGAAAGTTTACTCCTGGGAATTTTGTAAGACAATTTGACGTACTTTCAAGCCCCCTCCTCTATCTTATTTACTTCTTTCATGACCCAACATCAAATCAGCTGAAAGGCTATTTCTTAAGAGAGGGAGAAGGAGAGAGAGCCCAATTCGGGGCAGGATGAAGCATCACTTTCCTAACAACAGTTTGTAAAAACAAAATCAATCTCTGAGTAGTTGGAATGATGCCAAGTCACTGAGCTGTCCAGAGAGGTGTAAAGGGAACATGAGAATGAAATAATGCCAAAGCCTCAGATTGTGGCAACCTTGTCAGTGAGATAGGAACATTTATCCTGCTATGCTTTGCCATTGCGAGTCCCCAGGTATTCATTTGGAGAAAATAACAACCAGGATAACGTTGCTGAGATCTTGCTATTAGTGCTGTGGCCACTGCAGCCTCATTCTAGAAGTCTCAGGCTAAATTCATCATCCCACTGTGCAGCTGTGGCTTATACAGTATATAAATTAATCCCACATGAGAGAAAGATTAAACAACGGGGATATTGAGTGGTTATAAGGAGCAGTATGGTAGCAGAGACAACCGGAAGGATTGCCTTTAGTTCTGTTTATGAAAACACACGGGCAGTGTTTATATAAATAAGGCAGTGATCCCAAATATGAACTAGCAAACTATATGGTCAAAATCAAAAAGATTTACCAGCACTGTTTTCATTCTTCAATATTGAAAGCAGCCCAGGTTGTCTGTTACACAAATTCCATGCCACATGGGGAATATGGTTCAAAGGAGTTGACAGATGTGAAGACCCTGGTTTTGACTTACACTGCTAAGTTCACCTGGCCCTGACAGAGAAAGGATTGACAAACTGATAGCTCTCTCTCCATTCATTTATATTACAGTATGTTCAGATCAGGGGTGCACAAATGTTTACAGCAATGACGGAAAAATATTCATCCATGCTGATTGGGACCAATTGTAATATGTATAAGTATTTATCCAAGCTAATTGAATGACAATGAATTGTTTGACTTCTGACAAAAGCCATGTTTTTACTGAAGCTATAACATATGTTTTTTCAAGACACACCAAAGTCTGCTCTCAAACGTACATGAACAAGTGCATGTACTGTAACACTCAAGGCATTTAAATGATCTGAAAATTATTTTTGAAAACAAAGATTACTGCAAATGAACGGAGTATGCAGTATGTTTTCTTTTTTGAAAACAATGCAATTAAGTTTTCATAAAATGGCTGCTCATAGCAGATTCCTTCCTATACGATACATCCACACTTGACAGATATCTCAATATCCCTGGATTAGAGTTCTTGCTTGAGAGGCCCACAGTCAGCCTTCTCTGACTCAACTTCGATTTTAGTGGTTAATTAATTCAGTTCCAGCATAATAGAAGGTTGAATGTGATTGAAATGGGAGTGTAGCTTGTGAAATATAGTACATATAGTAGTACATTTTTTTAGCAGCTGCCAGGCTGCTCTACAAAGAGACAGACACATCATCATCATTCGACACCTATTCGACACCTATTCGCCACCTATTCATCATTGGCTGTCCTGGCTGTCCTTCACTCCTTTAAGCCAATGGGGACACTACCCCGTTTAAGCCAACGGGGAGACGGCCCGTCCTCCGCAGTACCACCCCTCCCTGAGGAAATCAAAGCTCCTTAGTTTCTTCAACAACAGTACGCTGCAAGTGCAACGTAGCTTCAGACTACAGAGTTGCTAGTGTGCTTCCTCAGACCTAGTTGGGCTAAGTTATTATTTGGCCATGTTCACCCTGACTTTAATCTTCGCTATTGTTGGGAAGACCCGATGTTGTCTAAGAAGGTTGCCAACACTTATATAAAAAACGTAATTAGCGTTTAGCGGCGCACATTCAATGTTGCCAGGTTTGGCGAGAAGTCAGGCTGTAGAGTTAGCCTACAGTAAATGCTAGCGTGCTTCCTCAGACCTAGTTGGGCTATTAAGTTATTATTTGGCCATGTTCACCGTTACTTTAATCTTCGCTATTGTTAGGAAGACCTGTGTGGTGTCTAAAAATGTTGCCACCACTTATATAAAAAACATAATTAGCATTTAGAGTCGCACATTCAATGTTGCCAGGTTTGGCGAGAAACAAGCAGGTCTATGTTAACAATCACACACACACACGCTGACAAGCCGCACACACACGCACACACACAGAGACAAAATACAGCATGCAGCTGCTAATAATATGACTGTCAAGTCATATTTATTCTTGTTTTTAAACAGCAGGGTATTCTTCATTTGTGTCGTAACATTTATATAAGTCAACAAGCATGCTGTGTAAATGTAGAGCCTCAACAGGTGGGCTCTTCCCGTGGATCAACCAGGGTGAGAACAGAGAAGCTAAACACTTTCCAACTGCAATTAAAGAACGGTCCATCAATAAATGATGAATGTCATGCACAGCAGGATGTTTGACTTGCAAGAAGAGCGCCCTGCATAAATTCATGGCCCCAGCAGGGCAGGGAAACATGGGGTACAGAGGAAAAGGCGAGAGGATGTCAGTGTGGACCACAGTTGCAAATGTCACCTCCTCCCCTTTGAAGGCTTCTCGGAATGTGGGGATAGATATCCAAGATGCTTCGGCAGCTGTCATTTCCTAAGCCATCCGTTGACATTTGGGCATTATGGGCAGCCTGCCCTGTGCTAGCCCAGGAAGTATACGGGGGGCATAGGACAGGGGGTTTTCTACAAGCCAAGGGCACAGCAAACAGAATGACATACAGAAATTGCTGTGACTGCCCCAGAATAATAGAGTGCACTACCCCTAGCATAACCCTACCCCCTTAGAGCGGCGATACTCTGACATCACTGATGGTTTAAACAAGGTCAGAATATTTGTGAAAAAACATACAAAGTAGCTTGCTGATGAGTGATGATAGCACAATCTGCAGTTGAAGGAATCATTTAAATTATTTGTACTTGAATTACAGAGATTGGATACACTGGATGAAAACACCTTTTTTGATATTTGTATTAATCCTTGATGATGTACTATATATTTTTTTAAAGAAACAAACAAACAAACAAGCAAACTTGCATTCAGAGGAGGTTCACACAAATATACAAATAGCTATTTGTTCAGCAATATTTGAGATTGTCAATGACTTCCATGCACTGCCGTTTCTCTAATTCCTGGCCAAACTGTGACAGCTGTTTTAATGGGCCTTTGTATCGTTTCTCGTGACTTCCCTATCAGTTGAATTGTGGGGCAAATCAGTGGTGCTTTGCTGGTGTGGTGACTATAGATTTAGTGACTGGTGTGTAGCAGACATGGCGTTGCATGATCAAGCGAGCACAAATGTCTGTTAAAAAGCAGCTACCTGGACAACAAGGGTTTCACTGTCTCGCTAAAATTATTTAATAAAACAACACAGGGATCATAAAAACATTGGGTTATAAATTAACGGATTGGAAATGATAAAGCCCAGTAACTTCTATTTAAGAATGAATAAATATTTTTCAATAAAAGAAGGGTTTAAGAAGGAATTAAAATGTCGGTAATGATGTAGCCTGTGATGACATTAAAGGCAGACAGTATTGAGTTTCTCAATAACCAGAAAAGCTGCATCCACCGATCTCAGAGAACACCCAGGAAAATATGGAGTCAGTAAATCGTTTCTGAGATTATTTGGAGTGAGGCCATTTAAAGTTTTAAAAGTGATCAATATAATTTTTAAATCAATACAGAATAAAACTGTCTGACAGTGTAAATTGACTAGCATAGAAGTAATGTGTTCCTATTTCTTGGTGCCTGTTAAAATCGGGGAGCAGTGTTCTGCACAGTTGGAGTCAGTGAAGGGAGCTCTGACTGATATCGGCATAAAGTGCATGGTCCAGGTTTGTGCAAATTAGTAGGATACAAAAATGATGATGTACGTTCTCTTAATATGGCCCTTAAAACCAAGATCAGCGTCAAAAACCAAGATCACTGTCAAAACGTGGATTGTGTTTGACCAATGACCTCAGATTTGTCATCATTCAGTTTTAAAGGGTTTTGGGAGACTGAATATTTCACATTATCATATATATTTCTGTCAGAGGGAGGGTCAAGCCATTTTTGATGATTGGGCGATTGACAGGACGTGACCTTGTCCGCTGAAAACCTTGTCCGCTGGAACACAGCTGCAGCCAGCGGACGGAACAGAAATCGATATGTCACCACATTCGGCACAACACTTGGGTGCTATTCACACCAAGGCCTCTAAAGCTCTGGTCGGATTAAGAACTAACAATCCATAATGTGGAAATCGAACAAGTAAATTAACACAAATGTCTGGGTATCACCATAGACAACAAACTCTCCTGGAAACCACAGCAAAAATAAAGTAAAAAATATCTAAAACAATTGCAATATTATATATGATAAAAAATAATGATAACTCACTTTACTTACTGTACTGCTCCCTCATACTTCCATACTTAACTTATTGTGTGGAAGTATGGGGCAACACATAAAACCATCATCAACCCTATCTTCATGCTCCAAAAAAATGGCATAAGAATTGTAAATGAATCAGTCACTGGAAGAAGTGGGGAGAATGAGGTCTGTGTTAATCTCGTGGGAAGGTGGAGATATTTTACTAACTGCACATTTTCTGCCTCTATTTTCTGTCTGTTGAAGAGTTTATTCAGCCTTCTTTCCCCTTCCTCAGTTGTACAATGACGTCTTGTAAACACTCTAGTCTACTCCAACCTCAGAGCACTCCATGGAACACTACACAATGGATATTTATTATTTAGGACTGTCTTTTATTAATAATATTAATGCCTGTCACTTCTCAGTTTGTCAATATGTCATGTCAATGCACTGCTATTTTGGAGTCTTGCTCTTTGTGTAAGGCATAAACAATTTAAAATGTTACACATTTCTGTCAACATTAATTCCTCTACATGTGTTCAAATACTGTATGGTATAGAAAGGTAGAGAAGCCTGTGGCATATGATTTATTCAATACATTTTAAAATAAAACCGGGGTCAAACTAATTGGACTCAGGTGTGACCTGTTGTGCATTTGCAGACGTACAGGATAAACTAGTCAATGCAGACGTACAGGATAAACTAGTCAATGCCACACACATTTAGGGAGAGAGAACTTCTGTCATGACATGCTTTTATCTGACTTTTATATTTCTTTCCTTGAGGCTATCTACCACATCATTACAACAAAGTCATGGCATAGTGTGGTCATTTGAAATAAACAAAACAATGTCCTAAAACCCTTGGCTGTTGTATTTCCTACTCCTACCCTTGAGATTTCACATTCATTTAACAGCAGGGAAGTCACATTTATTCTGTGTGCGTTGATTGACTCAATGCACAGCAGGTGTGTAGTCACACCTAGTTCTGAGTCCAATTAGTTTGTCCCAGGCCAGGTGTGACTGCTTAAATCAGTCATCCCCCAATCCCCAGCCTCCAACTAGCTAACGCAGTGGTTTTCAACCTTTTTCATATCAAGGTCCATCATTTTTTCTGCATTTGAGCCACGGACCACCATTTGATGAGATTTAGCCTCTCGGACCCAAAATGTAGAATATTTTGTTATCGTTTGCTAGGATTTTGTCCACGATTCCATGCTGTATTGATGTTGGTACCATAGATGGGAGAGATAACAGACAAACGTTCATCAAACTGACAATTCTTTAATTAAGTAATGCAGCTGTTTAACAATAATTTAACTCTTGAGAGCGTAAAATGAAACCAAATGAACCCGTAAGGGTCTATTTGGTTTCATTTTACGCTCTCAATAGTTAAAAGATCTATAAGGGTCGCAATCATTTAGCTGGGGACCACCAGGAACCCCCTCAAGGACCACTGGTGGTCCCCGGACCACTGATTGAGAACCACTGAGCTAACGTGTTCAAATACAGAGAAGCCATCCAACAGTCATGATGAGGAGGGTTGCTGGTCATGCAGACATGTGCGAGATGAACACATTTATCAATCTGATTGTTTCTTATGAGTGTGTAGTTGGAGTCAAAATGCTCGATCTGTCCAGATTATATATCATTGTGAAACACTGCAGACTTGCAAGCTATAATTCCAGTTTTTCTAGAGTAGGTTATGCCTCAACCCACATGTAAATCAAGGCTGCCATCTCAAATGGAGCTTGGTTATTCTGCACCATTTCCACTCACTGCTTGTTAATCTTTTGTAAGTGGTTGTCACCATTTGCGTGAGTCAGCTGACATGTAGATGATGGTAGATGTGTGTTCCAAACTACTTTCCACTTGCTTTAAATGAGATTTTTTTTTTTTTTTAAAGGTGCACCATCTGGTCCATCCTATTCTTCGCTCATGCTTTAGTGAAGTGGAAGCCCCATCAGATGTTTGCTCTACTGTAAGTGCCTGTTTGACACATGCTGTGCATTGCTCTCTGGTCTTGTGCATATCCTGGACTTAACCATGACATGATCCCTTATTTCTCATCTGGAAAGCTGTTAAGCTCCAGTTCCACACTACTGCACCACACTACTGCACAGTATAGCCTACTATTCGTACAATTCCTCTGAGCAAAGTGCCAAGTGATTATAGTTAACCAGATATGAAAGATTTAGATGGAGAAGCACGGTGGGATGATGTTTGGCCTTTTACAGTGCAGTCCTGTAGCTACGGTGGTGGTGGTTTAAGCAAGTAAATTCCATATTGATATAACAGACCTATCTAGATTGTCAAAAAGAATTGAGGGTTAATGACCATTAGCTGAAGCAAGAGAAAACAATACAATATTCTGTCAAAAGGAAATAGAAAATACGAAAATATACACGTGTGTGTGTGTGTGTGTGTGTGTGTGTGTGTGTGTGTGTGTGTGTGTGTGTGTGTGTGTGTGTGTGTGTGTGTGTGTGTGTGTGTGTGTGTGAGAGTGCGTGCGTGCGTGCTATATGTACAGTATGTATAATCAATCACACAGAGCTGCAGTCAACCGATGACCTCCATTATCCCAGTTGTCCAAAAACATCCATTTAAAATCACACCTTTAGCTATTTCCTATGCATCTTCAGTAGACCATTAAATAATTTCAGTTGTTCTGTACACAAATGAAATGATTATAATTGCCGTACAGAATGTTGAGTTACTACTGCCTCTAGGTGCTAAGGTATATAGTGCAGAAATACATTGTGTATACATTTATAATAGCATTTTCATGCAGTGTCTGCTAGTGATGCTTTAGAGACCTTTGTAGCCTCATAACAGGTTTATTTCCAGGTTGTAAAACCCAGAAATATGCATTGAAAATATGCCAGTAATTCCTTTTTTTGTGTGTGTGTGTGTGTGTGTGTGTGTGTGTGTGTGTGTGTGTGTGTGTGTGTGTGTGTGTGTGTGTGTGTGTGTGTGTGTGTGTGTGTGTGTGTGTGTATGCGTGTGCATGCAGGTCCGGTCACAGGGACTTTATTTTAGTACCCCTGTGAGCTGTCACACTAGTCATTGATACACATCCCATGTTCCCCTGTCATGTGGCATCATGGTTCTCCTGGTGGCAATATAGGAACAGACACCTGACTGAAGCATTGCAGACAGATGTTCACAGTGTGAGAACAGGAGAACATTAGATGGACAGTCGTAAACACCTACTGTACATGAGTAATAGTAACTGGGAGGAAGAGCATGGTCCCTGTACAACATATGCATGCAGAAAGACACGCATGCAGGCACACACCAGCAACATGCCTGACTCTACAGTAATCACGTTGCTGGTCATTATCGATTAATATCAAAGTTTTAAGACATGGGCGGGGCATGTGTTTTCACCTGCTGTTCATTACTGACTAATAAAATACCCGCAGATAATGGTATGATGGATGTCGGATGTACAATAATTAGATTGTACAATAATTAGATTCTACAAATAATGAATTTGTAAGAAATTACATTTCCTCTTTTTCAATTGTATTAACTGCACTGATTTGAACCTAACCATGGCGTTTAGTAGGCTATAGACGCCTTAACAGACGACGTCACACTGATAAGAAACAGTATGCGCGCGCAGGTCGGCAGCAAAAAAAAACACCGCTCATAAGATGCAATGTAAAAGTGGTCACAGTCTCACGTGTAAAAATGCATCCCATCAAACTTTCAGATGCTGTTTTTCTCCCAGTGTGGAGGAAGAATGCTTAGGATTTTTACTGTGATCTCTCGCTCTTGAAATATATAATCCTTGGTTTCTGTTGTGTGTAAACAATAATAACAATTCAAAGCAGTTGTCCTCAAAACTCCACCTCCAGTGGCTGTCATAAGAACGGAGGGAGCGCTCTATGATCATGGCACCAGAAACTGCTTGGCTCGCGCAGCTGCAGCCCGTCGAGACTAATTTATGCTCCATCCAGCGAAGGTGTCGCGCGCAGAGAACGGCCGAGAATAGCAGATCTCCAAGCTCACAGCGGTCGCATCCGTGACGCGGTTGTGAGCTTGTATGTCAGCTGTTCTCGGTGCGCAATACCGTTGCGCAATGAAGTATATATGTGTCGCCAGGGCGCACCCCACTAGCCTACACACAGAGGAGGTTGAATGAACTGAAACAAGCTCACCCCAAAACAGCAGGTTTGGGGATCTGTTGGGAATTGATTACATGAAACAGTCACCTGTGCGTCCAGTCTCAATGTTTGTAAACAAATAATTGGTCTATATGCAAGCCGATTTACAAGCTCACAACGTGTCACTGTAGATCTGCTATTTTTGAGGAATATTCGCCCTAATATGACATGACCAGAATAGGGAGGCTAGGGTTCATGTTGCTAACAAAAGTGGGTTTGCTTGAGGGGTTCCAGTCTGTCCCCAGCCAAATGAGTAGTTTAATTGAACCATAATTCAACTCAACTGAAATTATTAAAATATAGAAAATGTATGACTGACCAGGATGTTCCCCAAGCACTGGCTGTGGATGCTGAACATTAAAACATTTCCAGCTGGCTACTTTTTTACTGCATGTTTTTATGTGCTGGATGCTGACTATGACTTTTTTTTTAATGTAAGGAGCCTGAACAGAACCTGCTTCACAAAAATATGAGATCAGCTGTCACTGATATTGCGCTTGTCAGACATCTGATATTTTGGGGCATTTTGCCAAGTTTGTGTTTTTTACCCCTGCTTTAATCCAGTGTCACGTTACATATAGTTCATTGTTGATCAGGTATAACACGTGACCTATCATAACCACTTAAACCCTATATAGCCCTAAACTATATAACACTAACATTGTATTGATAATACAACATTAATATAAAAAAGTCATGGTATTCTTTCTTTAAAAACGTACAAAATGAGTTTTCATTGTGACACCGATAAATAGGAACTTAAAGTAGGCTTATATTACGTTAGTTCCATTGATCCAGCCTGTAACACAATCGATTGATTGATCATTAACCACTTAAGCATCCCTATTGTGGGGAGACCTTTCGGGGAAAATAGCAGCGAAATCTTTCCCCACAATAACAGAAAACAGAAAATACACTAGTATTGAGCCCTGAGGGACTCCGGTTACCCATATGGGGTTTAAGTGGTTAAAATAAACTTGCTTCCAGCTACACTATAATGATGGACTAATGTAATTTCAATTGTCCGTTTCAAGTTGGTCATCATTATACAGAATATACAGAATACTACAACAATAAAACAAAAAATACATTCAATACTTGTGCATTATATTTTGGGGTATTGCAGGCTGCTTTTCAAAATGACTGCCGTATTGATTTGAATGGTTTTAGAACTCATTTGTCTGTCTTCTCTAAGGAAATGAAACGTTCACAACTTCTATGTATTATGTGTCAGTCATACAGTAGCCTACTTGACACGATAGAGACAATATGCACACAATCTGGCAGGTGTTGGCACTCTTTTGTGCTTATGTTTGGTTATCTTATTTTGTGTTTAATAAAATTTTAGCCAATATGAAGGACCCCTGGTCCATCCACCCACAACTGGTTGCAAGAGCCCAATCCAGTAAGAATGGTGTGTTAACAACAGGCCTACAATGGAGTTCAAACTTTATTACAAAAAGGTTGACAACATTTCGATCTGTTGTGGATCCAAACGTTGTCAACCTTTTTTGTAATGAAGTACCTTTTACCTGCTTTGGTGTGAGGGCTCTACCTTTTTAAACATACTATGGAGTAACAAAAACAACAAAAACTGACTGCCAACCTACTGTATGTAGCTAGGCCTATACAGTACTGCTGGGCTGATATACTGATGGGCTGCTGCAGGTGTAGTGGGGGAAACAGACACTCTTGCCAACAGCGCTTCCATGTTGTCCCTGATTAGATGTGCTACCTACATGACTAATCTTTATCAGGTTTTCCTGATCTTTCTTCTAAATACAAAACGTTAGTCACACTTGCTTGCTTAAGTGTATGGTGGTGCATTGTAAATTTGCTCACTGCCAGGCTGCATCCTTGACAAAACAATAGGAACTAAAAGGAGAGAGAAAAACTTAGTTTTCTTGGGGCAGAGGGCACACGTGACAGATGAGACTTCACACTCACAGGATGACAGAAACAGAGGCAAAAAGAGCGAGGGAAAACAGGATAGTAATGCCTGATTTATACTTGGGGTCACACACCAACAAGTATACACCAGGCTTAATGCACAATGCAAAAGGAACAAAGGGAAATATTAAATGTAATAAAGAATAAATACAATTAAAGATACACAGCTGTGATTTCACCCCCAACGTTTGACTAATACAGCCGATGTTGCTGTATCTTAAACATTGAAATATTGAAATAATGAACGTGCGCATCCGACATTGATGTCAAGATCTTCTGACCCAATGCCGTCATGCTGTGACAGAATGAGTCTAATCTTGGCTGAAATCACACTAGTGTAAAGAGAAACACCGCTCGCTCGCGCACGCACGCACGTACACACACACACACACTCCATCCTCACTGCCTGAGGATGAGTTGGTGTCTAACCAGAGCTCTTAACTGTGTCATCTCCCAGCATGAGGGAAAGCAGGAGCGAAAAGGGCAGGAAGAGAGACAAAGAGAGAGCGTGTGTGTGTGTGTGTACGAGAGACAGAGAGAGAGGGAGAGAGAATGAGATAGAAACAAGTAATTTTTTGTATACAAAATATCAATTATGACTGTGGTGACTAGTCTGAAAACATGGTGGTCCCTCTGCCCTTTTTGAAGGCCTGCATGCAGACGATCTTCCGACATCGGTGATGTTATTATCCTGTTCAATGAAAGGTGCAAAATACACACTTCACGGCACTCTGTGACAGCCCCTCCAGGGCATGGGAACCCTCTGCCCGCACCGCCAAAGCTACATGAAAACTTGGCAAGCGAGAGCGAACAGTCATCACAAAGCTCACATGCCCACATTTATCAGAAAAGGCCTTTTTTCGCCTTTTCCGGCAAAGCCACGCCCGTTTTTGCCGGCTGATATAAAAGTTAAACGCCCACATTTGAAGGGCACGCCCTGTTTACGCAAAGAAACGCCTACTTTTTAACACATGATTGTTAGACTGCGGTCCCCACCATAGATATAGAAACCTAGATACCTCATTGGCCTCTGCAGTTTGTTGGAGCAACTGTATCGCGGCCGCCATTTTAGAGGAGGAAAGCTGACACTCAAAGTGAGTGGTAAAGAGAGAGTGTAAAGAGTGTATTTGAAAATTTCAGGACAGCCTAAGTACAAATATCATTTATGAAAAGGCTACTATAGGCTACAGTGAAGTCGGACTGAATAATGACTTCACTGTAGCCTATAGTAGCCTTTTCATAAATGATATTTGTACTTAGGCTGTGCTGAAAGTTTATACTATTTAGATAAATCTAAAGTTTCAAATACAAAAGTAGTAGTAGTAGGTGAGAATTAGCAACTGTTTTGCCAGGTTTTATTTTTGTTGTTTCTCATAAGCGTGCATCCGTTGTCCGTCAACAACACAATAGTCTGTGCCTTGACTTCAGTGCGCTGACTCTCTCCCGCCCATCCCCCCGCCCCCTTGCGCTTCAACAATATGACTCCATATGTTGGGGTTTTAGCCAATTGTGACCATCCATTACAAAATTTAAGTACACAATAATTCTGTGAAATGTGTGAGGTAGAGGTACTTCCTTGGCCTACTGGCAGCATGCTCAAGAATTGTTGGCACTGATCGGTCCAGCTGCTTGCAAGATTTGTATTCCCCAGACAAATACACAGAGAGACTCACAGACAGATCCATTTCTCAACACCTCCCCTCCTACAGAGCCACACCGTAAAAATATAGAGACATACTGTAGAGAATAAGAGAGACAACTAACATTGAAAGGGCTGTCCACCCAACAATTACATTTTTCAATTCATCTTTATTTCAGACTCAGGTCTGAAATCACAAATATGGAAATACAGTAGCTGGATGCCCACAAAAGAGCTTTACACAATAATATGTACTGTACAGCACATGTCACAGGAGGAGCACGTGAGAGAAAAGCTCAGATACACAAGTCTGTGACAACTTCTCTTGCCCTTTCAACTCTGTCACGTTGTTCGCCACTTGACAAGGAGTGTGCCACATCAACCTCCGAGTGCCCCCTGGCTCGTCAGACGCTAACACACACCTCCCTACCCTTGCCAACTGCCAGGGAAAATGAAATGGCCTGTTGATCTTGCGTAGGGTTCGGATTACGCGACATTGCCAGAGAGAAGCTCTACTCTACTGCTATTAAGAGAAGTGTTTATGTGCTGATCAGGGTTTAGCCTTGCCCTCGGACACTTAAGTTTGTATATTTCCCACCACATCCTTTGGATGACTTCTGTACATGGTGTCAGACAGCCACACAGCCGGAATATTCTCTGGCTTCATTCTTTGATACAAAATGAGTTATATTGGCCTTTAGAAAGCTGTGGGAGAGTGCAGATATCTCAGCACAAATATCGTGTTCTGAAATCGGTAGACAACCATACAAAAACAGTCCAGTTGGTGAGTTAAATATGATTACTGGGAGAAGTAAATACTTGCATTTTGATTTATATGCTACAAAAGTGTGGTGTGTTCTGAACATTTAAGTAGTCCAGCACAGCAACTGCAATGCTTTTCAGTTGAGGGCAGTTCTCATACCTGGCAGTGATGCAAATGGTCAGGAGGCAATGGTGCCTCTGTAGGCTCTGTGTAGGCTCATACTGCATGATGTGGGGCAGAGGAGCCCCCCGGACTGTGATTTGGGCAGGACAGGGGCGTTGGAGTACCTAAATGGATATTGATGATGGTTACTGCTGTGCATTGAGCAGCAATAAAGTGTATCTATCTCTTTTCTCACTTTCTCTCCAGCTCACTATCCTCATGGCTCTCGTTTCTGTGCTGAGGATGATCATGGATGGATGGATGGATGTGACAATTACACATGGCTACTGTTGAAAAACTGTTCTTATACGTCATATTCCTATAAAAAGTAACAATGAAAAAAAGTGTTTGAAAAATGCTTCATCTGCCATTTCTGAGCACAAAAACCATTTACTTTTTTGCTGCCTCCCAGCATAGCATATTGGCTGGTGCCACCGGGCACTCGCCCAATGCAATAGGCTATATGGATAATCTGGCCCAGATCATTAATTATTTTTGAACCTCAATGCTGAGGCTCTCATAAATTGCATCTACCATGCTGAAAATGACTTATGTTTTGAATTTGGATTTTGATGGCAAGCAGTGTGCATATGTTGCAAACACACCTACATAGGTCAATCTACTAATGCACTCTTTAAATAGCAGGGAAATACTGGACATTTGAAGAGGTCAGAGCTGGTCTGTGGCTCATGTAATTCCCTCTTAATGTAAAGATATACAGCAACACGTTCTTATGTTACTGGTTGGATTTATTTCACTCCAGACCGTGAGAACTGTGATGACAAAACATACACTAAATACAATAAATCACAGATCAAACAATAACAAACCAAATCGATATCTACTAAGTGTTAAACAAATACACTTAATCACATACAAAACACATAGACCATAGCAAAACAAGTTAGCACAACAAACTACAACATCAACAACAATACATTTAGCAAACATTTAGTTAGCTCTTTAGCTACCTAACTTAGGCCAACATAGCTGACAAATAGGTTAACAACACAACACTAAATCAAGGTAAATCTCTATCTCACAAACAAAACAAATTGTACCTTAATGGCTGCATTCAATAAGAGAGGAAATCAGGGGTACTTTATCAACTTATTGATAACTTAGATAACTTATGTACTCTTTACATCAACACTGTGACTGAAATGATCTGGCAATAAGCAGCGAAATTGCACGCGTGTTTCACTATAAAACGTCCCCCTGTCTGTGTCAGCATAAAACGTCCCCGGAAACGCTGATAATCGGACAATTAGTTCCGCCCCATTCATTTAGCAGCAGGTACTGTAGGTAAAAACCAAACTCTGATAGGTACCAAAAACTGAAAACAGAGGCAGTTATAGCTCAATTGGTTTATGACTTGTCTCACTCCAGCAATGCACAGACAATTTGCCTGACCACACATTTTAAGGCTACTACATACAGTATGTCCAATGTAAAAAACATAAAAAACATTTTAAAAAATCCATTCTACACTATGTCATCCAATGAAAACCATTAAAATAATTATATGCTACACTATGTCGTCCAATGCAAAAACCTTTTTTTTTTTTAAATCCATGCTACACTATGTCGTCCAAAGTAAAAACAATAAAAATAATTCAAGCTACACTATTCACACTACACTACACTATTTGTCCACTGATTGTTAATTCAACAAAACAATTCATGGATTTTATCATGTGATTCAACAATCCCCCACGGGTTGTACAGAACAGAGCAGGCAGCAACAATGACATCAGACAATGATATTGATCAAATCAGATTATGGCACGGAAAAGAGAAGTTGGAGGGGAAGTTAGTGAGAGCTTGCGGGTGGGCATGCAGATATAGTGATAAAAATAGCAAGACAAAGCAGTTTTAAAGATTGCTCTATGAGAGGCCAGTGAGTCAGCTTTAGTGTCAGCTGGTGGTGTAGCTTAGTCTTGGCAGGAGTCAGCTGATGAGGCAGCTTGGTGAGAATCACTTGATGATGGCAGGGCAAGCTCACCTATTGTGACCTTGCCTGAACTAACTGTAAGCTCCATTTCCAGAATGTTATGCATTATGTATTTGAGCTGATCGCGTAGAAAGACAAGAAACCAAGGGCGGAGAGAGGAGAGACATGCGAGACCAGACCGGGATTTAGATTTGAACTTGGGTCCTTGCGACTCACAAGGAGCACACCGTCTGTGCACTAAGCCACCAGGCACACTGGGCAGCTCCCACTGGTGAATGTGTGTAAGTGTATGAAGCATCAGTGTGAAGTAGGGCATTGTTGAGACAGATGGATGGATGAATATTATAACATCATAGACTGGCTTAGACTCCATATTTGGACATGCCTTTCACTGAACTCCACATATGGGCATAAAAGAGACACAGACAGAGAGATACAGACATCTCCATAATGTATACGGGCATAAAAGGGACACAGGTAGACAGATGGGTACATCGGGTACAAACATACATTTCCTACTTGCATCATTCTCGATTTCTCAGCTTGCATTGTTCCCAACGCACCGGTCTAGTTATAATAATAATTTATAATGTAGTAGCTAACCAAAGTTTCTCAACTAAAATGCAAAATTACTTTTGCATAATGTAATAATTTAATTGCATTATTGTCTGGTTATTACATTATTGGCTCGATAAAATGCAGCCAATGATGTAATAACTGCCAATGATGATATAACTGGCAATAACACAATATTTATTTATTTATGTAAACTTAAGCATATAATGTAATATTGCAGAGCAGTACTTATATCACTTTATGTAAGTTTGGCTATAAAGTGTCATACATCCATGACAAATTACATTTTATTTATTTGTTTGAGGTGCCTGCCTTCTACTTCTTAACTATAATTTGTGTGTTAGGTGAGCACACCTTTGCAAACACATAATTACCCATATGTTGTGTAACACAAGCATGAACGCTTTGAAGATGCAGTGTGCTCAAATAAACAAGACCTGAAGGGCTGAAGGGCTTTCCAGGACATACCTCTTGACTTTGCCTTAGATCTGGGCTCCAGGCATTTTAGGAATATGAAACCTGATGACACATAATAGTACAGGACCATTTATTTTAATAAGAAATGTAATCATTATATCATTAAATTGTTTAAGAGTCTCACTCTTCTTCCGTGAACTTTCTAGGCCTTATCATCCCAATCTGTACTTTTGAGAGGCACTTGCAGAGAGTGTGTAACTGGACAAAGAGAATGACTGTCAGTTTTGGGGACAGTGGACTGGGTGGCTATGCAGTACAATGCCAAGTCATCATTCACTCAACATAACATTAAAAAAAATTGAGATACAAAATGTTTGTACAGGCAGAAAACCATGAGGACAGCTTTTGAAGCCACCAGCCCTCAGGCTGCTGTTGAGCTGGTGGAAAGGGCATGTACCTGAAGGGCTTTCCAGGACATACCTCTTGACTTTGCCTTGGATCTGGGCTCCAGGCATTTTAGGAATATGAAACCTGATGACACATAATAGTACAGGACCATTTATTTTAATAAAAAATGTAATCATTATATCATTAAATTGTTTAAGAGTCTCACTCTTCTTCCGTGAACTTTCTAGGCCTTATCATCCCAATCTGTACTTTTGAGAGGCACTTGCAGAGAGTGTGTAACTGGACAAAGAGAATGACTTTTCCATTAGTGTTATGAAGCTAGGCTGCTGGATGCTGCAGTGGCCTTGCACAGTGGTCTGGCACACAGATAAAAGTTTATTTAGTAAGGACAAATGATGGATGAAAGCCTGTGTTCTACTCAGTCACATGGCCTTCGGACAGCATAAAGATAAGGACATCTACTGGAAGAATTAATGGTCATTTTTGTTGGTAGCATATAAAATACATTTTTATTTTGTAAATGGCAGTTACTCTTCATTTGAGATTGAACTTTACCTCCGGCATCTTATCTGCATTTTTCAAATGAACGGTAATAGAAAGTTTAGTTCTCTCAGTGACAGAGCTTTTGGACATTACAAAGTTAAGGCCAGGAAGAATTAAAAGTAGGGCAACAGATAAGAGACAA
Source organism: Gymnoscopelus microlampas (assembly GCF_963454915.1). Taxonomy (NCBI): domain Eukaryota; kingdom Metazoa; phylum Chordata; class Actinopteri; order Myctophiformes; family Myctophidae; genus Gymnoscopelus; species Gymnoscopelus microlampas. The sequence goes on from NC_139944.1 coordinate 33,044,455, forward strand.
CTTTTGATATTTATACACTAGTCCATATCTAAACAGCATTATGAGTTTCAGTTTTAATGTAAGTATACAGAAATGACTTAACCCATTAGACCTGAGGCGATTTTAACAATGCCTTCTAAATCCTAACCTAGTTTCAAAGAAACGTATAGGCGTATAGGCTTTCCCGGTCTTAATGGGTTGAAATGATACGTTTTAAAAACGTGACTCTACTGGTAGCAGAATCGAACTGCACAGTGATGACATCACGAGTGGAGGAAGCTGCATGCTGTGCACTATTGCCAGTAGCCTACTTGGTACAATATTGTCCTGAAACATCAACACTGTAAAGGTCTAGCATTCAAATTAGATATACACATAATTTGCATTTTGCAATGCTCTTGAAGCCTCTCTACTGTAAAATTCAAATTAAATGTATATTGATGATATAAGTTCTTGTATTTGTTTATAGGGAGTTTAGGTGAGTTTACCAGGTTGGACTTCCTCCACTCCTGGACAACACAAAACTGAATGTTGGGGGCGGGGTAGATTTAGCTATGCAAACACCTTTTTCCAGCATTTATAATACATATTTATTGTGAGAATACCAAATTAAGTACTGTTTTTTTAGCCCGCATTATTTGAATATGAGGCTACAAATGCACACACACGCACGCACAACGCACGCACATACACACGACACACGCACACGCACACGCACACGCACACGCACACACACACACACACACACACACACACACACACACACACACACACACACACACACACACACACAGAACTACTTATGACTCAACTAATCTAATTCTCTGGTAAAATCCTGTTAGTTTGGGGACAGTGGACTGGGTGGCTATGCAGTACAATGCCAAGTCATCATTCACTCAACATAACATTAAAAAAAAATTGAGATACAAAATGTTTGTACAGGCAGAAAACCATGAGGACAGCTTTTGAAGCCACCAGCCCTCAGGCTGCTGTTGAGCTGGTGGAAAGGGCATGTACTGTACCTGAAGGGCTTTCCAGGACATACCTCTTGACTTTGCCTTGGATCTGGGCTCCAGGCATTTTAGGAATATGAAACCTGATGACACATAATAGTACAGGATGGACCCATGAGGCCATTAAGAGACCATATATGTTTCTCATGTAACATGCCTGCTCATGATGTGAAAACAGCAATAAAAAAGATTAACCTACAGTGTTTCTTTTAAATAGGGCTTTCTAATATCTATAGCAAACATTAGAAGAATTGTGGGAACAGGTGAACGTGTAAACGATGCCCCTGAGCTAAGTATCTAAGACACTATTTATAGGAAAGGCCCATTCCAGGCCCCAATTTTTGGCTTTTCCGTCTTGCTTTTCTGAGTAGGAGGCACCATCGGGTAGCTGCAGCATAGAACATAAACACAGAGCATAGACAGCTCAGTGAGATTTGATCCTCACCAGGAGGGGGAACATGAGGGTCTTAACCAATAACCCTCATATTGACTGACTGATTGATTGATTGATTGATGATTGATTGATTGATTGATTGATTGATTGATTGATTGATTGATTGAATACTTTATTAACAGCTTGCAAATAGTACAGTGGTACGATTAGTGTTTATGATTTTTATTCAGCATAGGTAGTAGTAGGGTAGTTTTAACAAATGCAGATACAATAAGACTCATGCCATTTTTCTTTTTCTTCAGTGGTACGATTATACAATGCTGCTAAAAGGATAACACAAAAAGCCCTAAGGGCTTGTTTCCATTGTGGTCGTGTGTATACAATTCATAGAGACATTTAAAGACGTACAATAATCGTGACTACTAATATAGCTCAGACCTTTGCCTACGATCTTAGCTAGGCCTCGACCCAACCCGATATGCGGTTTTCCGGAACCAACGCGAAAGGTTCGGAATCTCCATATGCGGAGATGACTGACATCGGGCTGTTTCGGAGCAAGCGCTGACTCATTGTGACATCACTTCACATACGCTAGATGAGTCAACACAAAATCTCTCTGAGTGTCCATATATGGAAACATCAATGCGGTTTTCCGGAACCAACGCGAAAGGTTCGGAATCTCCATATGCGGAGATGACTGACATCGGGCTGTTTCGGAGCAAGCGCTGACTCATTGTGACATCACTTCATAAAAGGCTCTGACATCACATACGCTAGATGAGTCAACACAAAATCTCTCTGAGTGTCCATATATGGAAACATCAACGTGCTGACCTCAGTATGACATCAGACCGTACACAGATGATGACGGGTTCATCTATAAAATAGGTGGCCCAATTCGGCCTCGGCCTCAATTAGTAGTCACGATGAACCCATCATCATATTATAAGAGGACACTCAATGCAGCTGCTGCAACAGCAGCAACAACAGATAACCCTGATCAGGACAGTCAGCCGGGAAACAGCCACACCCTGTCATTGGATGTGACCATGGCAACAGCTAACCCCAGTGACAGCTGGACACCCGCCACCAAAAAACGACGCATGGAACCACGCAGAAAAACCTCATTGAGCAAGAGGACACACAATGCCAAAATGCATCGTGCGCGTCGAGCAGCTGCAGCCGCAGCAGCAACAACAGATAATCCTGATCGGGAGAGTCAGCCGGGAGACAGCCACACCCTGTCATTGGATGTGACCATGGCAACAGCTAACCCCAGTGACAGCTGGACACCCGCCACCAACAAACGACGCTATACATCACAAAGAAGAACACAAAAGGTAAAAAACTTTAGAAGAGCGTGGACACTGCCACAACAACTCACAGAAATAGTTGTCTTTCAAATACCTGCAATGGATTGCATCTGCATTTCATGCAAGGCTGAAATGTTCCCCTGGGAAACATCCAAACCTTCTGGCGCAAATAAAACCTTCGGTGCCTGTTGCAATTATGGGAAAATACAACTTCAGCCATTCAAGGACCCCCCTCCTGCACTTAAAGATCTGTTTGACAGAACCTCACCACAGTCCAGGCAATTTATGGACAACATCAGACAGTATAATGGCTTAGTCTCTATGGCTTCAAAGCATGTGTCTGGTAGGATCATGGAGTTCAAAGGAATTAAACCGTTTAAGATGAGTGGCCAAATGTACCACATCACTCCCTCAGCGATCTTTCCTGACAGCACTAACAAACCCAAATTCTCACAAATCTTTGTATTTGATCAAGACAATGAAATTAAGAACCGCCTTCATCAGGCTAAGGGAGATGGACTTATTAAGGAACACACTCTGACCCTCATTCAAAATTAGTTAAAGACAGTTAACCCTTTAGTAAGATTCTTTAAAACCGGAGCCGAGATGTTCAATGCAAATCCAACTCAGGACCTGAAAATGGTGTTCAAGTCCAAAAGCTCACAGGGAGCTAAGAAAAAACATCTTAACCCTGATGTCCCTGACGTTGTTATTTTTGCACCAGGAGACCAGACACAACCTCGATACATTGTTCTGTACAGAACTCCAGCTGATGCACCTAATCACAGACAAACTACACATATCAATTCACTCCACCCTATGTATGACCCAGCTGCCTATCCCTTGATCTTGCCATATGGAGATGCTGGCTTCAGCATCGACAATCCCATCCTCAAGGTTAATGCAAATTCAGCCAGAGGCAAAGTCACTCTTCAGGAGTTCTTCAGATTCCATCTACAACAAAGAACTAATTCTTTCAACACCCTTCTGAAGTCAGGGAGACTTACTCAAGAATACTTCTGTGATCAATACTCCAAAATTGAAAGTTGCCGGATGAAATTCTACAGGAGTAGGGAACAACAAGACAAGTACAGGGCCCACCAGTATTCAGGTCTGGATGATGCCCTAACTGCACAGCAAGCACAGCCAGGACAGACTGAGGCCACCAGGATTGGTCAACAGATAATTCTTCCAGGCTCACACACTGGTAGCCCCAGATACCAATTCAAGCGCTTTCAAGATGCCCTTGCCATAGCAGCCAGATATAGAAGGTTTGACCTCTTCATTACCATGACGTCAAACGCAAGGAGTGAAGGTGTACTGAGTAACATCTTTCCAGGACAGCAGCCCACTGACAGACCAGACATTGTTAACAAAGTTTTCAAAAGGAGTTTGGATGAGCTCCTCCACGACACAAAGCTCGGCGTCTTTGGGAAGATGAAGGCTAGAATACACACTATTGAAGGACAGATGAGAGGACTGAAACATGCCCACATACTGCTACTCCTACATGAGATTTTGACTGTCGATGACATTGATCAAATAATTAGAGCAGACATACCTGACAAACAAAAGGAGCCAGAGCTGTATGAGCTGGTGTGTCGATTCATGCTACATGGACCCTGTGGCCCGGCCTACCCTAACAGCCCCTGCATGGTCAATGGTATCTGTACTAAGAAATTCCCTAAAAACTTCTGTGCCAACACACGACTGCCTCATGATGGTCATGGCTACCCAGAGTACAGACGGCCCATTGTCGGTCACACCCATAAGAAGAATGACTTTCTGTTTGACAGCAGGTACCAAAAGAAGAAACCATCACACGGCAGTTCATTCTAAACTCCCCAGCAGGTTATGGCAAAACCTTTACCTTTAAGGCAATTGCAGCTAAGATTCGCGCAGAGAATGGCATTGTACTGTGTGTGGGCAGCACAGGCTTAGCGGCACAGAACCTGGAGGGTGGTAGGACAGCTCATTCAAGATTTAAGATCCCAATCCCCATTTTTGAAGACTCTGTCTGTGCCATCAACGCCGAGTCCTCCCTGGCTAGGCTCATCAAAGAGAGCAACTTGATAATCTGGGACGAGATATTCAGTGTTAACCGATTTAATGTTGAGTGTGTGGAAAGAACACTGAGGGACCTCATGCACTCGCAACAACCTTGGGGTGGCAAAACTGTCCTTCTGGGTGGAGACCCTAGGCAGACACTCCCTGTTATTAAAAGAGCAAGCAGAGCCCAGATAGTTACAGCATGCATCCAGATGTCACCACTGTATCCTCTCATGAAGCACCACAAGCTTAACATCAACATGAGGACAGAAACAGCTGAAAGGGACTTCTCCAACTATCTTCTTGCTTTAGGGGACGGAAAACTCCCTCACGAGGACACAGAAGTTCAAATCCGAATTCCACCACAACACTTGGTTAAGGATCTGAATACTCTGATTTCTTCCACCTTTCCTGACCTGCAAAATGGATGTATCAACAAAGACAACCTTCTCAAAGGCACTGTATACACTCCTCTGAACAATGACATCCGAGAAATCAACAACATATGCTTGGCTGACTTACCTACAGAAGAGAGAGTCTACCTTTCAGCCGACTCAATTCAGGAGGACGACCACAAGGATTACGTGACTGTGGAATTACTCAATTCACTGACACCCTCTGGAATCCCTGATCATAACCTCAAATTGAAAGTAGGCGCACCAGTCATGCTGCTTAGAAACCTGCAATCAGGTCCTGACCGCACTCTCAAGAATGGCACCAGAATGGTGGTAATGCAAATGATGGACAGAGTCATTGAGTGTGAGATTGCAGTAGGCACAAACAGGGGTGAAACAATCTTCCTACCAAGAATACCTCACTATGACAGAGATGAGCTTCCCTTCACCTTCATTAGACGACAGTTCCCTATCCGCTTAGCATTCTCTGTTACAATCAATAAGGGTCAGGGCCAAGAGAATGAACGAGTTGGCATCTACTTGCCTAAACCTGTGTTCGCTCATGGCCAACTCTACACAGCCTTCTCTAGAGGAAAGAGAGCCAGCGCTGTAAAAGTTTTCATTGTGGATAATGACAAGGGCATTACTGACAACATTGTTTATAGCGAACTCCTTTAGGATAATGGGCATAAATGGACACAGACAGACACAGAGATCTCCATATACGGGCATAAAAGGGACACACCCAGACACATACAGAGATGTCCATATATCACAGACACAGATAGCTCCATATATGGGCATAAATGCACACACAGATGGGCATAAATGGACACAGGCAAACAGATGGCCAAAACGGGTCCTATGACAACAGGTATAATGAGGTTTGATTTAAAGGGTGGAGCATTCATTCCCTATTTACATCGTTCCTGTGTAGGCCGGTCCCCGACTAGACCCTCGGCAATCCGAGGGTCTAGTCGAGGTCTAGGGTCTAGTCTAGAAGCTCGGCCGCCCTTCGGGCGGCCGAGCTTCTAGTATACAATAATATACAAGACATCATCAACACTAGTAGCAATATTTCTGGTGTTAAGCTTAGAATTTACTTTACTTTATGGCTTTTATATACTTTGTTGTACGTCAAATAATGATAACATGGAATATAATGTATTCTGTTTCTGGTCCTACACGGACCAGTCATTTTGTCAGGAGGTTAAAAGATAATGACTCACCTTCCACACACAACCTACAACACCAACACCTAAAGCCTCGTGTCGCCAAAATGTAAGTGGACAAATATCTAAAAAGTATCGTTTCAAAGCATCAGCATCTTTAAATTGCATGCGATTTGCATTTGTGCATTTTACTTTTCATTAAGTCAGCACTTAAGGAAAGGCATTCAAAGACACAATAACTTTGAGACAGCTAATGAACGAGGGAGAGAGGGAGAGAGAAAAAAAGAAAAAGAGTCCTAATCAGCAAGTTAACGCAGGAGGAGATCGTTGCCACAGAGATCATTCCTGTTAGCACGAGGTGTGACCTACTGTATCACAAAAACTTTTCCCTTCTTTCACATGGTGTCCCCATAAACATTTATCTGGGCCAAATGAAGACTGTTTTGTTTCAGACTTTACAACTATCATACATGACAGTAATTTAAGGAAAGTTATGGCTGACATATTCACATATAATTATTTAGATTTTCAGTAGTGTCAAAAGCACTTTTGATACCGTAGGCTAGGCTCCATGTTTGCAGTTTTTGGCAAAGCATAGGACTATACCACTGGCATTGCACATTTCTTGGTAGTTTCATTAACAGTCGTAGTCAAAATGCTACAGTATACGAGCATGGTAGCTGATGGGTTTTCCATTTTGAGATGTCATTTTACTTGTTTGCAATCATGAATAAGGAGAGAATGGGTAGTAGGTTCACCTCTAAACTTGGGCTGGGTGTTTGTGCCATGACAAATTAAACGCTACAAGGTACCACAGCAAAAAAAAACAACAACATGGAGATGGCAGCACTCCAGACTTGAATAAAAGATAGCCTCAGCTTCAGCTCAGTTTCACCTCTAATAAAAAAAATGGTGAAACTGAGCTGAAGTCTATTTATCTTTTATTAATGAGGAGGGTTAAGAAGGACGTACAGTAGGCTGTACGTCCATTACATAAAGGATCAGTAAAGGTTACAAGTCTGTCTTTTAATTCATTTACTCTAGCCCATTATATCTGGGCACATTAAAGTGTGTTATGAGTCAAAGCAATTATTTTAGGTTTATATTATTGCAATTTCATGAATTGCAATTGAACAAATAATACTTTTAGTGTAGATCTCCCATTAAGGTCAGGACTGAAGTTATGATCTTTAGATTCATGTTAACATTATGTGTTGTATGCCCTCTCAGCCAATCAGGACACAGGGGTATCCTTCAATAGTGTTGTATTGTGCTATTTGGACCAACACACCGACCAACCGACCGTCTGACAGAGTGGCTTATACTAGCTGCTTTGTTGCAGCTAAAAGTACACCCTCTTGACACATAAACCAACCCACAAAACTTGCAAGAACTAGCATCCACTGATGTTTTTTCCCCTCTCATATACTGCAGCTCTTTTGGGAAACTGGGTCTGAAAGTCTCCAAGGATGGGACATGGAACACAGCAGAGAATCTATTGTGAAGATGTCACATTGTCCCATCAGTGATGGGAGTGGTCCTTGGGGTGTAGGCGGACCAGAAATAGATCTGCTTTGATTGACTGGCAGACAAACAATTTCACTGAGTGTTGTGATTTAAATGGCCAAGTAACGGACCCCCCCACTGAGCATGTATGTGAAGTCTGATAGCCGATGTTGGAACCCGAATGAAGTATTTAATACTTAACCACACTCATCACAGATAACTGGTCATATCAGATTTTCCCTCATAAGTTCATCTGACACATTTAGAAATGTTTCAGATGAATTGAGATCCAAGGTGATCTGGGGACATGGGATGCTGGATGTTATATGAAGCATGATGACATTGTCTATCTTTGCAAGGACACGGTGATTGACAGACTGCCCTCGCAGACAGCTGCCTCAGAAACCCCTGAGCAGCTGAAGCAGAATAACAACTTTCTTGGACCGCATCAGGAGATGCTGCTCCACGTGACCTTAGTGCTGGGGTGAGATTTTGAGGTATTGAGACTGCCCCTGATGTGCCTGCTTGCATGTGTCTGGAGGAAACTCCAATCCTCGCATGTGTCAGAAGCTGACTTTGACAGACTTTGACAGACTTCTATTATTACATCAGGTCAACTCTTCCTAGTCCACCTGTCTGTTTTGTGTTTATGTCTGTTTGTTTTTGTTTAAAAAAAAAAGGAAGCTAAAATGTACATCTATAACTTGTGCTTCACAATAAAAATATTTGAAACAACTCTTCCTAGTCCTGCTGAGGTCCAGCATATTCACTATTGTTTTCAGCTTGGCGATTCATCATCAGATCCATTTTGATTTCTCTACATAGGCTCGCGAATAAGCTCTCTCTATTCAGCCACAAAGCGCTGCCATTTTGTTTCTGTGGTCCTGAGCCGGCAATTGATTTGGTCTCCTGCGTCTGCGTTCCATACTGATTTTACCGTCAAGTAACAGGTAAAGAATTACTATCTGCTAAAATGTTTTCTCATAGAAAGGTTTGCCACTTAAACCCTATATACTTATTTGACTGGGGTCCCCCAGGGCTCTACACTTGGTCCACTCCTTTCTTCCCTCTACAGCAAATCTATTCACTGAAAATAGCTGACCTACAAGCTCACAACTTGAGTGCAGATCTCCCATTAAGGTCAGGACTGAAGTTATGATCTTTAGATTCATGTTAACATTATGTGTTGTATGCCCTGTAGAGCTTGTAGAGCTGCTATTTTAATGGCAAAGAAAAAGAGTGAAATATAGTGCTGTGTTACACACGTGGCCTACGGAAGTGTTTCTACTCTGTGATTTAGCTCAGGGCAGCACTATCCTTCAGTATTTATTCATATGTCATATGTCAATCATATAGATTTTTCAACGGCAAGCTCAAACAAACAAACTCACCAGGAGACTATTTTGTCCGCAGCTGCACACCAAACACATCACCACTAATGTGTCCAAGGCACATGGCATTGAGGTTAAGGGGTCCAGCTGAGAGATGGTTTGAAATGATAGCATCATTAGTGCTGCCTATGGGCAGCATGGTGGCAGGCAGAGGGCACACACGGTGGCACTGCAGGGAAGCGGGACAAAAATAAGTAAGTATACATTTCTCCCTCCTCCTCACCAATGCTACCAAAAAGGACCTAGCTCCCTGTTTGATTACACACGTACTGTACAGGGAGCGCTACACCACGCCACGCTACAGTGGCTGGCAAGCACACCCAAGTCCTCCGCCAGAAGTCATAAAATTCTCTTCCATGCGGTTGAATCCAAGGTGAAAGGGTTTATATTCGCTTGCTCCCTGCTTCTAGTTTAAAACAAATCAGTCTGAAGAAAGCCAGCAGCAGACAGTGGTTCTCAGACAGAACACACATCATCTCATTCAAAGGCACATTAACTTTGAGACAGCTAATGAACAAGAGAGGGGGATAGAGACGATTCAGCACAAGTTGAAGCCGGAGGAGATAGTTGCCACGGAGATAAGTCCTGCGAGCATGAGGTGTGACCTATGCGTCACTGATTTACTCATTTGGTATTCCTTTCCTTTCCTTCCACATTGTATCTCGTTCTCCTCTTCCCTCTGACGTCAGGCGTCACATGACCACGACACCCGTCACTCCCAGTCTGTCACTGAAGACAAGGACACTGGCTGTGGTGTTGTCTCTGCTCTGTTCCCAGATCACTGTCAAAGTCATCGCTTCAACATACGACGTGTGGGAGAGACTATTTTTGAATTACATAAAAGACGCCTCCATCCTGTTCACGGCTAGTCAGCATGTGTGAGGACGTTCTGTCAGCACACATGCACACAAAAACACACGCACACACACTTGGAGAAAGGAGATGACATTTGAGCTCCGTGAGTGGCCCGTCACGACTTTCCGAGTGATCCATGAAAGCCACGTCTCAGCAGGTGATGGATCGCTACAGTCCAGGGTGACATTCAGAGGTGTCTACCTTCCAGAGCAAATTAGGCCCGCGGTTTGCTTGAGTGGGCACGTGTGTATACACAACTGCACATGTGCTTATACACACAAGCAGCTGCACAAATGTACAAATATGCGTAAACACACATAAACACCAGATCCTACACATCACCACACAAATCACACAAACACACACACACACACACACACACACACACACACACACACACACACACACACACTCTCACACACACACACACACACACACACACACACACACACACACACACACACACACACACACACACACACACACACACACACACACACACACACACACACACACACACACACACACACACACACATCTTGTCATTGTCCTTTAAGCGGAACCAGCTGTATTTATTACGATACAGGCCTCCAAGGCACATATCACTATTTGTCCCAGAATTCTGCTGGCTGCTGTCATTACACAAATATGGGATTTCAACATTCACACTAACAACAGTGCTGACTCTAAAACTCTAATTGAATTCATACTGTAAATCTACTTGAAAGCCTAGAACTTATTCATTATATAGCTGAAGCCAAAAAGAACAACAACCAGGTGACTCAAGTGAGTATAATAATATGAAAAGGAAAAGCTCTTGGAAACGATGGGAATGAAGATGCACCTATCCAAACAAGAGAAAGAAGGGCCCAGTCTCTCAGAAAACAGTAAAAGGAAGAAACATGTATAAAATGCCTTTGTTTTTAGGTTGCTCGATAATTTAAAAGGGCGCCAAACGAACTGATACTGTGTGATTAACAGTGTTTTGTCTGTAACTACAAACACAAAAGAGTGCAGTGTTCAAAAGTGGTTGTTATGCGGTAGCAGGAAGTCACTTTGCAGAGCTTGTATTGTAATTTATTTTGATCTTATAGTGTGAGCTGCTCATTGGTTGCCGCCCTAAACTAAACATGCCCTAAATAAGGTGGCATAACTTTGCCATGGAAAGGCACTGGCAGTGCTATCCATGAGTTGAAGAGGTCATGTGGAGGTCCACTGTAGTATTCACAAAGAATACCTACTGTAGCTAACTACAGTATGATAACACTGTACAATGAGAAGGGCTTTTTCTAATATAATTTCAGAAAAATAACAGCAGTTCGAGAATACTGTTTTCTGCTATTGATAGATTGTTAAACCCTGCATGCCCCTGCTGCCTCCAACCTTCTTAGCCAAGACTCTTCCACTATATGTAGGGAATTAGAATAGAGAGCAATAAAATCACAATGAAAATGTACAAAAAATAGGAAGCTAAAACATTAAGGAACAAAGGGAAAGGCTTGTTGTTCCTTTTACCTTGCACTACTGAAGAGCTTGAATAAATAGTTTCCTGCAATTGAGGAGCTTATTTCCTAATTTCATTGTTTTTGGCCAGTTTCGAAACCCTCCCCCACATTACCTCTTGCAGTAACAATAAAATTACAACCATCAGAGGTGAAATTGTTTAAAGTGCTGGTGACCTCTGCAGGCAACATTGTGAAAGGCAGGCAACAAAATTCACTAGGATCTCAAACTCAGAATGCAGCACTATAGCTATGAGCAAATCTTACAATTGACCCTGTTCCCTTTAAACTCTTTAAGAGGGGTCTTCAATAGTATTTCAAATGGGAATACAGTAAATGTTATTTCACTAAAGACCACTCCTTCAAACAATACATCATTATGGGTTGTTATCCCCCCAGGCGGGATCGGCCGACGGCGAGGGACTGTGTTTTCACTCCGGTGAGTCTGTCTGTCTGTCAGTCTGTCTGTCTGTCCGTCTGTCTGTCCATCTGTCTGTGAGCTGCTAATCTTGGGAACCGCTGGACCAGTTGGAATGAAACTTTGTACCCACAAGGAATCCCAGTAGCTATCAAGGAATCAATTCGGCCTCATATGCTATAGAAGAAGAATCTTCTGGATTCATTGGATCATGATGAAACTTCCCATAAAGACTTTCACTTTTACACTTTTTGCTACTACTCCAAAAAATTTTTCCGAAACACGCACAGTACATATTATCTCTGTAGTCATGTGATAAAGATGTATCTGTTTGATTTCATTGTTTCAGATTCCATTCCGATTGGCTATGACTGGCTTTCAAAGTTTGTGGGAGTGGCCTGTTTTGCACAAAATGCCACAAATCATGAACACAGTGTCCGATTGGCATGAAACTTTGCACACACATCCCCAGTAGGCCAAGGAAGGACCTCCACCCAATTTGTCAAATTGGCCTTGTGGTGGCACTATAACAGGCTCCTTCATGTTTTGGCCTATAACTCTTGAACCCATAGGGTGTACAATCAAAAATATGTTTGCCCTCTGGATCCCTTGGACCATGATGTAACTCCTCCTTTAGGCCCTACCCATTTCAGTCTCACTTAATTTTCCGCCATTTGTTTTGCATAAAAAGTGTATTTTTCATCATCATCGTCATCGCCATCAGCTATCACTATTACTAAACTGACAAGGTCAGTGGTTTGGGAGTGATTTCACTCCAGATGAGTCCGTCAGCTTCTTCACAAAAATGAAAAAACATACAAAACTACTTCATGCCAACCTCTGCCAAAAAAGTAACTGTGATATGGACCCCCATGCAGAGATAATCCAGTGGTGGAAGACAGATGTCCCCATCAATTCTCCTCCAATCTAATGGATGTGTCATAAGGAGCCATAGCAAGAAATCCTGCAGTCAGTCATGCGTCCTACTTATCATTCAGAACACCTCCCTGCTGGCGAATGTCAGAAAATATAGCCTGGTCATATTATTGTGTGTGTGTGTGCGTGTGCGTGTGCGTGTGCGTGTGCGTGTGCGTGTGTGTGTGTTCGAATGCATGCATCTGTGTACAGTATTTGTGGCAGTATTTTAAATCCATTTAATTGATATACGTATTTAAAACGCTTTTTTGTATTTGTATTTGGCTGGGACAGAACAAAATATATATGTATTTGTAACAAGATACTTTCAGTATTTCAGATGTTATTATGTTATTTTATTCTCAAATTGACACATTTTAAACATTTACACAGGTTTATACTGTGGAATAAATAAAAAACACAATATGAGATGTCACTTCTACTCCGTCTCTGATTGGCTTACCCACCCTCAGAACAAATTCAACCACAAATGAGAGGCGGAGAGTAGGGCGGATCTTGGGACAGACTTCATCACCTCACCTCAACTAGTGAATGAAGCCTCGTAGAAATGTCCTTATGCATTAAAGATAGATTTACTTTTGTGATGCAGTGGGTTATGCAGTGATTACATTACTGCATAACCCATAAATAGACAGACAAGCCTAATATTTGATTATTTGTGATATTATGTGTCAGTGTCCTGGTGTCAGTATCCTGGGGTCATTATCCTGGTGTCAGTAGTATCCTGGTCAGTAGCCTGGTGTCAGTATCCTGGAGTCAGTATCCTGGTCAGTATGCTGGTGTCAGTATCCATATCCTGGTGTCAGTATCCATATATCCTGGTGTCAGTATCCTGGTCAGTATGTGTGTGTGTGTGTGTGTGTGTGTGTGTGTGTGTGTGTGTGTGTGTGTGTGTGTGTGTGTGTGTGTGTGTGTGTGTGTGTGTGTGTGTGTGTGTGTGTGTGTGTGTGTGTGTGTGTGTGTGAGTGTGTGTGAGTGTGTGTGTGTGCGTGCGTGCGTGCGTGCGTGCGTGCGTGCGTGCGTGCGTGCGTGCAATTTATTTTTATAGGGGCTAGTGACTGTGTGGATGTCTGTGTCAGTGTTGGTGAGTGTGACTGACAGAGAGTCTGTGAGCGTGGCGGGGGGTTCAGACGTGATCCTGAGATGGATTGAAGTCATGATGAGGAGGCAGCGGGGTAGCGAGGTTAGGGAGGATGCTGCCGTAGAATGTCTCCCTCTGCCCACATTAGTTAAAGCGGTTCCATCTATCATTCTCCTCTGTGCCCTCCTGTGCTCAACACCATGTTGTCAAACTGTCCTTAACCATGTGATGGATGAAGTGGATCCACTCCATGAAGGAAGCAGTCAATATAGCAAATTAACAAGACGGTTGTGGTGAGTAAACAGACTTTCAATATCAAACAGGTGTACACGTAAGAGCCTCTTATTATGGAATGGAAAGGAGGAGTGGTCCGCAAAAAACTTAGACTTCAGCCTTCAGCCAGAATTATACGTTATACAAAGATAATAACGAACATAAGCAACAACATTAAACATGTTCTAATCTAAATTAACTGATGAGCACAATTAATATGCAACAATAAACAATCAGCGTGGGCGTGACAAAGCATGCTGGGAAATCCTGCCAAGCTGAGTTGGCACACACCGAGACGCGACACAGCCCCCACTTGAGTTGGTGTTTAACTGTTCCCAGTAACCCATACACCTAACCTAACACAAAGTCTCAGAGGTGCTTAGACAGTTGCCCCCTTTACTTTGCCAGGCCCAGTCCATTTGCTATGGAGAGTGAGAGCGACCGCTTTCTTCTATGATCCCCCGACTAGTTTTCGTTTCTTTCTCTATTCTTGACCCTTTTCTTTAAACTGCAAATCTGTTCGATAAAGAATTCACCCACTCTCACCTCACCTGTAAACCTGGGATGTGCCAATTAAGTAGAATTTGAATATTGAGTATTATTGGATTGTATTTGAGTAACCTTTTTCCTCTCATCTGGGCCTGTTCCCTGGTTATGGTTCATCATGTTGACCAGCCTGTGGAAGGGGAGACACACTCACACACACACACACACACACACACACACACACACACACACACACACACACACACACACACACACACACACACACACACACACACACACACACACACACACACACACACACTCTCTTTCTCTCGCTCTGACTCATCATGTCAGTATCATGGTCAGTATCAATGTTCAGATATAATGTCAGTATCATGGTCAGTATCATGGTCAGTATCATGTCAGTATCATGTCAGTATCATGTCAGTTGTGTTTCAGTTCAAGCATGTCGCATTCCACTTAAAAAATGTATCGTCCCACTTCAAAAACTGTTAACTGTAAAGTTATAACTGTAACCTTTGCTGGATTATGGAGTGATACAACAATCAATTGGGACTGCAGGACACACCTTTCCCTTGTAAAAGATTCTTCATTGTCACAACATGCCTGGGTGGTGGGGTGGGATGGGGATATTGCCTTGGGGCCTGATTTGATTGATGACCCTGTGCCTCTTCCACACTTCTCCTCTTGAAGCCCAATTTCAGTTTCAATTCGATTGTTGACGAAAAACAAAACAAAGACAACGGTGGATGGATACACTGTGAAATGGTTTGGTTTGGCTGTTCAAGACAAGATGATCACCGCCTTCCTGCCCACTCACGCCACAAAATAGAGGTAAGTAGAGGCTGTCGTGATAAGGATAGGTTTGAGAGGGAGTGAGGGTGGGGGTGGGATATCCAAGGGATTAATGGGGTGGGGGGGGGGGGTTGAGAGCGGTGTGACAAGCTGTCACATACTGCCCCCCCTGTGTTGCAATAATGTATATTGAACAGCATAGCATCTCTTAACCACTTGAACCCTAGCATTGCATTGTATGCATTCGACTAACACTTCAGAGTGACATAAATAGCAACGTGCAACTGCAGCTACAGTTCATGTGGTTAATGGTGGTTATTGGATTAATCTGAGAAGTTGCAGCCATGTCCAGTGTATTAGCATTGATTTATTCTGGCAGCCAGAGTAGTAAATGGTAAAAAATGGTAAATGGTGCATTTATATAGCGCTTCTATCCGAAGCGCTTTACATTGATTGTGCCATTAACCCATTCACACACCGATGGCGGAGCAAACCATGCAAGGTACCAACCTGCTCATCAGGAGCAATTAGGGGTTCAGCGTCTTGCTCAAGGACACTTCGACACTAACTCTAGGGGAGCGCCCCAGCCCGGGATCGAACTGGGAACCTTGCGGTTTTCCAGTTCACTCTACCCGGCCACTCTACCCCTGAGCCACTGCCGCCCCTAGTAGAGTAACTACTCCAAATTTGGCATCTACTGCTACATCACCCTTTGTATGACCCCAACCAATCAAATGACGTAGGGCTCCAATGCCCTCAGAAAAAAAATCAATAATATATGTATTGAACCAAGCCTGCATGGTCCGATATAATATATAATATATATTATATATATATATATATATATATATATATATATATATTATATATATATATATATATATATATATATATATATATATATTTTAATATAGTATATATATATATATATATATATATATATATATATATATATATATATATATATATATATATATATATATATATATATATATATATATATATATATATATATACTATATTAAAATTGCCTAGAGGGTGGTCGGTCGGTCAGTCAGGCGGAATGTGGACGTCACAAACGTAACATGCGGACTTGCAAGGCATGTAAGGCAACATGCAGACTTGGTCCGATCCGCATCAAACTTGGCACAAACACTGGTCAGGGGTCTGCCATCAGAATAGCCATGCCAAGGGCCCCCATGGTGTTAGTTCAGAGCCACAGCAGACACCTATGTCCATATATTGTCATGTGCATATATGGGGCCGACCAACTTCAAACTCGGTGTGCACAGCGGCAACGACTTAGTTGAGGGAGTGTGGTGCCCGCCGTTGAGTAGTTTGGCTATCCAGTTGTCGGTAAACGCAGATCCAACCAATCTGCCCATGTATGGGCATTCCAATATATGGACATATACTGATGACATCAAGTTCTCCATATGGGCATAAAAAAAAAATGTTTTTCATGGTGTTTGGAGCAGGCAGAAATGTTTACCACTGTGTGTGAGTGTGCAGGCCAGAGTGACCTTGTTATCGTCAAAAGACAAGAACTATGGCATGAGACTGGACAATCCAACACAGACACCAGGATACTGACCATGATGATACTGACTATAATAACTATCTTTAATGCATAAGGACATTTCCACGAGGCAGAGGCTTCATTCACTAGTTGAGACAATGTGATATGAAGTCTGTCTCAAGACCCGCCCTACTATGCTTCTCATTTTTGGTTGAATTTGTTCTGAGGGTGGTATAAGCTAACGTGACTCTGCCAGATGGAAGAAGCTTGCATCACATTTGTTTCACAGGCTGTATTGTGAACCCGTGTCAATACCGCCCCCATCTGGCGGAGTGCGATAGGTATAAGCCAATCAGAGGTGGAGTAAAAGTGACATCTCACATTGTGTTTATTTATTTATTCCACAATATAAATCTGTGTAAATGACATAATAAGTGTTTTATGTATTTACAATACTGAAAATACTTATCTGAAAGCATATTGATACGAATCTCATTTTACAAAATACAAATGACAAAATACAAAAAAGTTTTTGAAATACATGTATTTAAAATACTGCCTATCTCTGACTGTACACACACACACACACACACACACACACACACACACACACACACACACACACACACACACACACACACACAGGCACAAGTAGTGGCGGCTTTGCCATACATGGCAGCAGAGACTGCACAAGACTTTGCCAGCCTTTCTGCCTCGTCTTTGGGCATCCCAAGTTGTCAAAACCCTCCAACAACCAGTCCGTGGGTATGTCCTATAGGCTGGATTACCAGTGGAAACAAAGTTATTGGTCTTGCACTGCTGCTTGGTGTTAAAGCGCTCTCTGTAGTTGCTGTCATGGGGGCCTGGAATTTCCAGTCCACCTATTGGTTTTCCGACAGCGAACGGACATACCGGTGGAAGGCCACCGGGTCTATTGCCTCTCTTCCCGGTAGCTGTTCACATGATGGGTCGTTAGGTATCGTCGGATGTTGGTAGATTCCACTGGTGAGTAGTGCCTTCTTGTATGCAAGCTACATAGTCCACAGAAGTTGCAAACCCATCCACTGCACCTACTACATTGACGATGGTAGTACAACGGGGCAGTTTAACGTCATGCCCAGGACACCCTGGGCATGACGTGACACACACACACACACACACACACACACACACACACACACACACACACACACACACACACACACACACACACACACACACACACACACACACACACACACACACACACACACACACACACACACACACACACACACGCACAGTACTGTCAGTATTGTCTGAGGTCTGTTGCTGGTCTGGATATAAAAAGAAAACATTTGCAGTTTTCTGTTGCTCATTTGCATTGCATGTTAATCAAGACTCAATTCACCTTATTGGAGAGGACGCCCTAATGTTAGTTTGTGAGCAGCCTACAGCAAAGTTTTTCTGGGGGCTGTGGTCCCTAGGGGGGCTGCCAGAGGGGAAATTAAAAAGGAGAGGACAATGAAAAAATTAAAATAAATGAAGAAATAATCGTGGGAATAAACATAAAGTATATTATGATTTATTTATTTTTCTTTTATTTATTTTTTTCAATTCAAATTTAATTCATAAGATTATTGTGCCAATCTATCCAATTTCAACCTGGTATCCCAATTTTGGACATGTCATTATTGTCAACATTAAAAAATATAGTAGTCTATGCACAAAGCTTCGCATCAAATCTCACTATAAAGTTTTCTGAAAAGCTCACTACAAAGCTTTCTGAAAAGTTTGGGCATGTCACTAAAATCTCACAAATAGTAATGCTAAATTTAAACCACTAGATGGCGGGAAAGCTCTATTCCTCCAGTAGCTAGTCAACGCTCTGATTGGTGCACACTGTAGATGCACATTATTTGTGCTTTTAAACTTATCTCTTCTTAGAAAGGCATGCACTTAAACAATCATGTAAACAATAGAGCTTTGTGTTTTTCATAAAGCCCTTGATTATCTTTTATATAATCTGGCACAGGGATAGAAGCAAAAATGATGCTGTTGTTATGCAGTTTGTGTGCTGCAGTCAGTCAGTGTGGTAAAGTACTGTATTGTAAAGTGTGTGGGATCCAAGAGTTCACAGTGTTATATAGGTCAGACAGAGTGGGTCAGATGTGGGCCCATCATTTTGACAGTGCTTCACTCTCCTTTATGTGCCAAGCTCTCTGCGGTGCCATTTTGTGCCCTCAGTGTCACCCTTTTCTCTCCTTGAACTAGACAGAGAGATGTAGCTCGGCTCAAACAATGCATTGTTTTGTAAAGAGTAGAAGTAGTTCCTTCAGGTACAGACCCTGACACATCTGTGTGTTATTGGGAAGTAAAAGTAAAAATAAGTTTACCAACTCCGCTATTTTCTGCTAGCAACACAATTGTATTATGAAAAATAAATCAGGCTTTTCTTCTTTGACTCTAAAAGGCACAGACTGTACTTTAAAGTAATATATGAGCTTAAACCCCAACTGAAATTAGATTTGTATTAATATTTTCTCTTGTCCTGAACATGGGCATTCGCTACAAAATGTATTGATTTTTTTTGGCAGCAATTAAACTTTTACAATTAATTTGATTAAATGGTGCACCCAGTAGGCTTCCGTGTATACATGAATATTCATGTACATTACAATGATCTGATTTCCAATGCTCTTTGCATTGCGTAATCATGCATTTATAACAGGTAGATTGATATTTGGCACAGACAGTGTTGTAAAGGAAAAGTTATTTAAACTAAGCACTCGAAAGGCAATATCTAATTGAGTTGTCGAGTTTGACTAATCTTCCTGGGTTCCACATATAACATAAAAACAGGACACTTTGATAATACATGATATCAATATGAATCTTGGTCACAAAAATTAGAACAGGATTGCAATAACAAACAAACTTGTTGAGAGGCTCTATGTTACATTTATTAAGCACAAGTAGAAAACATGGCACAGATGTTGTCAATAAAAGCCTTCTTTGTGTGCTTTTCTTTTTTTGTTGAACACAACACAATCCGACTCATCAGTAGGTAACCTTGGTAACCTTTGTAAAGCAAACTTGAAATGTGCTTAATATAAACATGACAATTATTAATTGTTGACTTAATAATACTCATCATCATCTAACTTTTTTATAATTTGATGCAAGGCCAAATGTAAGCCTGTGCAGGCTGGATCCAATGTAGTTTTACTTCACTTTTAACAGCCAAGTTCTCCATTAACCTCACAGTGCTCAACCTGCTGGTGCACATTAAGCAGTCCAGCTAAGGTTGGATGTAATTCTCCAGCCCCCCAAGCCCAGATGTCCAGATTCCTTGGACGCATATATTCATCAATCCAGGCAAAGGGCTTTTTACCAGTCTGTGCTGCATTAGCCACTGTCTCATAACTCTCCTGAAAACCCGGCTCCTGGGTCGAAGTTCTGAGCTTCCTGCCAATTAAGGGCAGTTGTGTGGTAAGCAGATCCATTCCTCCAAGCTTAGAGGAATCACAATGTCTTATTTCATTCTGATTCCACTTTCCATCACGACCTATAGTGACAACCCAGACCGTCTTACAGTACAGTATGTGAAGTAAACTTTGGTGACCTCTTTCTCCAGATGCTGCTTGGAGAACCGTGTCATTTGCTTTGAGGCAGGCTGGCAGGTAGACAATCATCACCAGCCAGCCAAACTAACATGTGTGCGTGTGTGCGTGCATGTGTGTGAGAGGAAGGGGGGGAGCTCAGGGGCCGTGGGTGGTCAAGATTTGTAGAAAAATATTTTTAGGTTGTCCTCATCATCACTCCCTCTTCTTATATAAACCTTTTACACATGCCTCTCTTCCAGGTCATGCCGAGGTCGACAGCCTTTCACATGTCTGCTGGTAATGAGAGGTGAGTGCAGTTTAAACCCCGCCCATGTCCCCATGCTAAAAAATCTGATCTGAGCAGGGGCTACACTGTGGTCAAATCACTTCTGGCATCATGACACCGCAGAATAATGTCACGTGCCGTCTCGCTCTGGGGATGTACTGCGGAAAGTCAAATCAGTTATATTCATACAGGACATTTCATACAAAATGAAGTCAGTGCTGCACAATTATATATTTTTTAAACAAAATATATTTACAAATAAAATACAGTAATGTGAGGCCTGAGAGAATAGCCTGCTTTGAAAAAGATACGTTGTGTCAGTTCTCAGGTCACCAGTCAGTTTGTTCCAAAGTAAATAGGACCACAATGACTGAACGCACCATTAACAGATTAACATTTTATTATAGTTATATTTAGAAGACCAGTGTCTGATGATCTGAGAAATCTGATAGGTGAAACAAAAATGGTAAAAAAAAAGAATAAAAAGGGAACATTTGTCTCGATTCGAATGAGTTTTTTGTTTAAGTACAGTACATGGTGTATTCTGCAATGTGCAGTGTGATATTTGTGGCTTGTGTGATGTGAGTTGGATTTACTTTCAGGGCTAATTGGGGCTTTCATTTTATGGGAGCTGGAATTACTTCCACGAGTTTACTTTGGAAATGTCTATTTGAGCTAAACCAGAAACAAGGCTCTTGTTGCAGTAGCTTGAGAAAGAGTCATTTTTTTTAGTTGACAGAATGTCTCAATTCAGTATTTCCCCAAATGGAATCCTGAAATATAATGCGTCCCTTTACTGGACTATAAGTGCCATGAAAGTATTCCCTCAACCATTTGATATTTGAATAAAAAATATTTAATGGCTCTTTACCAGCAACGTAATGCAGTATTAGTACTGCTACTAATACTATAATAATAATAATAATAATAATAATAATAATAATAATAATAAAATGATAATAATTGTAATGCTAATTATAGAACATTTGTTTTATGACCAATATGATCTGCCAAAAACATGTTGCTATGCTAAAACTGTGATTCCATAAAGAAACAGAACTGCTACACACATATTATTAAATCAAATATGAATAATTGTAATTGGAGCCAAGTCCACTTTTAAGTCGCTTTGGATAAGACTAGAGACTATAGAGTGTCTGCTGCTAAATTGTACATTATAGACACTATCATAGAATTATACTGGTGGGCAAAAAAATATCTGCACATAAAAAGAAAACATATAAATATAGTATATATATACTAAAGTAAACTAATATACTTTACTGAACATTTTTCAACAAAATGGCGCGCAGATTAAGTAAAAAAATAAGCCGTTCACCACTGTGATACAACAGTTGTCTTTTCTTTTATTGAGGAGAGTCAAGTTGGGCTTTTCCATTTTTAGAAAATAAGCCGATGACAATATTACAAATAATGAAATTGTTACATCATTCACAGGGTTACAGTCAATATACATTTATACAGAAATACAGGATCTCCCACGTTAAGTCACAGTGGTCTGAACCGGCACTGGTCTATAACCGTGGGCCACAACGGGGCCAGGGGAACACGTGGACATTACCCTATTCTCCAACAAAGCCAGAGGGGTTGTGGAGTGGAGGGGGGGGGGGTGGGGGGGGTCCGGGTTTAGAAGCAGGGTGGAGCAATATACTGTAGCAGAGAAGCACTGGGATATTTGTGACATGGGAGGCAGTGCGGTCTAGTGCTTGAACCCCATTTATACCTAGTCGTAGGCTTAGTGAGAATAAAAGATCTACAAGCTCACTAGAGCTGTCTGCTAGTCTGCTACGTGAGCTTGTAGATCATATGACGGAGCATAAATTAAGCATTACAGAAGGGACACAGGTTTGTCGATTCACCACAGCAGCCACGTCAACAGTGTGTTGTTCACTAACAGCCATGCGTTCTGTCGAAAAGCATCGGTGAGCAAGAAGACGCTGATGCTACTCTCTCACTCATTGTAATGTATCATCTGGTTCAAACATCAACCCTAAAACAAAATGGGAATGCAATACTGGGAAATAAATTATGAATCACTATGGCAGCAGAGGGAGCTGTGGTCCTTCAAGCTTGAACCGTTCCGACAGCGGGAGCCATTTTCTATGCACAGTGTCTGTCCCACAGGCAAGCAGACCCACTCGCACCACTCTTGGGCAGAGTTCAAACACAGTCCAATGGGCGCAGGCAGGCACAGCTTGTGTTTATGCACACTATCATGTAATTGTAACACTGTCTGACACGTTTTCCTTTGCCATTCAAAAATAAGCAGAAAGGTGACGTCTGTGATCAAAAAAAGAAATATCTTTTGGCTGATAAATGGTATAGGTTTTTGTTTTTTACAGTTAAATTAAATTAAACACTGACAATAACCATTTGACAATTGTGAAAACACAGACCACAGGACCACATTACATCCGTTTAATTTACTAAGAACAGGTTCATCACTCGGTACAGCAAAATCAGCAATTGAACTTGAACTTACTCTACAGTAATTAATAATCAAAAGCTCAGTTTTCATTTGACAATGAGTCAAATGGTAAAAAAAAGCACTGTTTTGGTTTGACAAGTGAATTATTGGAAGTAAATTATTGGAAGTAATTGTGTTGAAGAAAACATTTAGTTCAGAGCTAAATAACCTACTTAACTAAATGTATGGATATATTTTTAAGTGTTCAGAATGCATAAATATCAGTTAATTAATTATACCTTTGCTGTGGATAAATCTTGAGTCATTATTCACATAATTCAGTTAATTATCTATTTATCCTAAATGTGTGTGAGAATATATTTGAGTAATATGTCCATCTCAGTCAACACAATTGATTCTTTGATTTCTAAATACATTTCCAGCAATATATAATGTGCTGAAGCACATGGAAGTAGTTTTTGTTTTCGTGGCCGAGGCTTTGCGATATGGTTGCTGCTGTTCATCAAAAAGAGTACAGAATCCACTTCCAATTAAATGATAGTAAGTATAGAAACGTTGCCCTTGTCCACTTGCTCGAGGTAAATGGCAAGTTGCTTTGTGGTTTCAAGTTCAGAAGATATATTAATAATTTATGTCGAGCTTTCAGCTGTCAAGAGGTTTAAGAGCCAAAAGACTACATTCAAAAACATACTCAACCGAAACTCCTTATGAAGAAATCCACCAAGTCAAGTGGAATTCAGCAACACTAAAGCACACTCCTCATAGTCTACAGCACTATGCAGTATAAATAAAAGCTCAGCACGCTTGTCCATCAGTTACATCTATTAGTATGTCTATCACACTGCCATAATCAAATTAACACGTCAGACAGTTCCTTGAAACACAGATCAAGGATAATCACTTGATGAATAACTCAGTCTTGGCAGCTTCGTCGGACAAGCATCTAGATTAATTCAAATGGATTGGAGCCGAGAGGAGAGCATTGGTTGCAGGTTTATGTAGGAGCAGGGTTTGATTTGTAAAAAAGAAAAAGAGAGAAAAAAAACAGAAGGTGATCTACAAGCTCACAATGCATCACACTGTGATGCATTTTTACCTTGTAGATCTCCTATTTTCGGTATTTTGTTATTTAAAACATATTAAAACATATAAAAAAATGCCCAAAATAGGGATGTCAGGGTTAATGTGGTCAACACACATTTTTAAATAAAATATAGTTAATGATTAAAGTCCTACTGTGTAACATTCATTTTAGTAGTCTTTTTGGTGACACCTCTGGTTTGTCTATTTATGTGGTAGAACTGTGATTCCCAGAATTCATTCCAAAAACAAAACCACGGAAGTACCGCTACAAAATGGGTCCTAGTGACCTAGTGGTACCAGCGTCCTTTTGGCAGACACTCGCGACAAAAAAGGTATTGTAGAGAAGTTGTCAAAAAACATAATTATGTAGAATGGTTATTGTGAGAAATATACCAGCGAAAAATTATATAAAAAATGACTTTAGTCAATTAACAAGTTACACAGTAGGACTTTGAATTGTGATATATCAAAAAATACCAAACATATCAGACCGTCTACATTTCCCAAAGGAAAAGCATGTGTTTAATTTGGTCTGACCAGAAGCAAGGATAAAATATACTCCCACTGGCAATACAAATGGATGACCAGAGGGGGGGATATAAAAAGCAGAGGCTTGGCTCCCCCCCATCACCCCCAGCAAACCGAACCCTGCTGAGACGTTTGAACAGAAGAAAACGCAGCCGTACTGCCTAACGATATACAGACCCGGGCAAAGGGTCCTTACTAAATGACAGTGAAGGGCTGTTAAAAATTTTAAGCCTCATGAACGAAAAAGGAAGACAAGTTTTTTAGCTCCTGTTAAAAGTTAAACGGCACGGTAGCATCTGGGTCACAGCGTCACTTCTCACTGCCTGTCAACTGTGACTAACAGGTCAGCAGTGCTTGTGATTCTACCCCCTCCTCTACCTTCACGTAGTTTCCAGTGAAATATTCATGGTGGCGTGTTGAAAGAAAAAAGGGAGGATGATATTGCAGAAGAGGAATGACAATCCCTGTGAGCTTGTCCCCGTTTGAGCCTCTGGACAGCCGTGGGAAAAAAAGTTGACATGACTCAGTCACTAGAGCGGTATTCCTCACTTCCTCCCTTTTTCACACTGATTATATCCAAGGCTCTGTCTGTTGCCACAGAAAGGACACAAGTAACATAAGATGGACAGCACAGCGCCAGAAGATCCATGTAAATCGGTAAAGATTGCCCACGGCTAGTGACACTTTGCCTACAAGGAGAGGTACTATGTGTATTCTGTATCCCAAAGTGCGAGGGTCAGCTTGTTCGCCCTGCCGCAGATGCTTTTAAACTGTCAACATGACATCAAACAACAACTGAACGCGGACTGTGGTGGCTGAGAGGTGTGTGACGGTGCGAGGAATAGTTGAGGGATGTCGTGCCCTGGACAGAGTGTCTGTCATCAAGGTGCGGTGTACCCCCACCCCACAACCACCCCACCGCCCACAGCTAGATGTGTGTGTCTGGCTCTCAAGGCTGCGACACACAGCTCTACCTCCGTCTCACTGGCTCAGCCTGGCAGGACCCTCTGCAGGACCGATATCACTTTATTGGCCAGGTTTGCAAACTCTGTGATCCACCACCTCCTGGGGATTCTCCAGGTTAAAGGAGCTTGGATAAGGCCAACTGTCTCTCTTGTTCATCCCCATGAACCTTTCTTCTTGTTTGTTTCCCCATACACCACATTACCCACAACATAAAACAATGATTGACAGCTCTCCATTCATCAGACAGCTTTTTTTTTCTTCACAGAAAACCATACAATAAATGCAATTATATTGTCTATAAAAATTAAAACAAAAACTTGCCACAGGGAAATGCCCTGCTTATCTACATGGTTTTGTGCACCAACATGATTCATAAAAAAAAGAAAGGAGAAGGGGGAAAAAGTGTAAGATAAGATTCGTAGGGGTTTTCTGGATGTGCAGTCCATTATGACCTTATGTCAGAAAACCATTATAACAATAATTATAATAATAATTCCACATTAGCAATAATGATAATAATACAAGTTAAATTTTATTTTAGAGCTCAGTATTACTGCCTGATTGTAAAATGTGTGGTATCAAAACTTCAATACTTCAACATAAAATATTGCTTCAAAAGGAAAACTCTGAAAAACAAAACAAAAAAACAACACTAAATATAATGTAAGAACATTATACTCTGTTAAGTGTGTCAAATCCAAGCTCGTACAGAACACAGTTCTAGTAATAGGAAGCAAATCAAAGCACTGTGTGTGGAATCAATCACTCACTCAGCATGCTATCAAACACTGGCCAGGACGCTTTCTGTGCACTTTCAGTACTTGTATATGCACAGGCACCATGTGCTCACACACACACGCACGCACGCACACACACACACACACACACACACACACACACACACACACGCACACACGCACGCACGCACACACACACACACACGGTGCACATGAGGGAAAATATTATACTGTGTCATCCAAGCATAATGTAATGTGTGTGGACTCAGGGTATTTTCTGTACTGACAAGTAAACAGTGGCGAGAGAGAATACGTTTGTTCTGTTTACATGTGTCCGTGGTGGAAGTATGTGTCCAACAAAGTATGTGTCATCATTCATTACACTTCAGAGTCCACAAAATAAGAAAATAAAAATAATAAGTGCCAATAGAAGCACCGACGCCTTCCTCTAGTCACCCTAATCCTTGATTCATTTCCTCCATGAACTGAACAATCAGAGTACCTACTTCTGGGTCAAAGTGTTGTGTGATATGTACAGGACAATGACTGAGGTACAGAGGGAGGGAGTTTGATTCGGCAGGCTGTGAAGTTTTCATTGAGGAAAAAGAAGAGACATGAACATTTCCATGTGTTTGTAGTAATAGGACGCATGGTGAGAGGGAATCTTCATCACAACATTTCACACAAAGAAAATCACTTTCTATGAGAAAACCTTTTTTTCCCCCAAGTGTTGATTTGAATTTGTAAATAATGAAAAGTCTGAGTAAATTTTGTTTGTGGCATCAGTTCATGCCAAAATACGTCCATTTCATGGTTTTCTTTTTTTTTTGTCCTCACGTGGAAGCAGTTGAGAATGCAAGACAGGTCCCTCAGTCTCTTCTGCGGTTTGTCTTTCACTAGGCGACGGGGAATCAAGTTTCCTCCAAGATGTCCAAAATGAAAAGGACAAAGAAGGTATCTGAGTCTTTCAGAGAAGGTTGGTCTCGTCTCCTCAAATTTTCCTTTTTTTGTGCCCTTTTAAAGGGTAGCTTTCCTAGTCAGTTCATCTAGTTTACAACCTTATATAATCTATATCTTTATATAGACTCCTTGCTTTCTCAGCTTTTCTTCTCTCTTTTTTTTTTCTTTAAAAAATTCTTTACAAAATTCTCGAAATGGACAAACAAATCGAAAAAGAAAAAAAAAGTTGAGGAAGTTCATACAACAACAAATGAAAGTTGGTGGAAGATTGAAGTAAAAACACATTGCTGGTCAAATGGAACCTCTCATGCTCCACTGGCTCCAGGGTGGACAGAGGGCCCCCACCATTGCCTCATCATCACGTGGACAAAAAGTCCCCACAACCCTCCAGAGCGCTGATCCCAAGGATGAGGAGGGGAAGGACTTCAGGGGATGAGTGGGGTAGAGGAGGGAGGAGAGAGGAGCGACAAAGAAGAGGGAACCGTGAACCGGGGATGAGTGGTGGTAGTCTGGTAGGAAGACCAGATACACTGTCACACACACACACACACAAAACAAAAAAAAACTAAAGCGCAACACATACACTCCATCCACCGCAACCCAGAGCCCTGGATCCTAAACCCCATTCCTTCTCCCTCCCAGTCTCCTCCCCATCTTGGTTTTGCTCGGGTCGAAGGTCAAACCTCCACGGACTGGATCTGGTTCATCTGAGCCCGCATCATCTGGACACTGTTGAGGATCTTCTTTTGGTGGCCAGCTAACGTCACGCCCACTCTCAGGATGTCGCTGTTGGTCAGAGACAAACGAAGAATGCATTGAGTCATGGTGACACTACCATGGACCACACGTGGGACAAACACCACTTTTCACATTCGGTTTTTCCCTTTTCGAGGTGCCAGATGGGTGGGGTTTGCCACATAGGACAGCATGATAAAAGCCAGAAGATTTCAATGGTTATGGGAAAGCAAATACATTCAGTGCACTTTAGCTGAAATTGGTAATTTAACCTTTATGCTATCTCAAGCGTCCTCACACAGTCAACCTCAACCATCAGGTGAACCAAGCAGGTAAAAGCCATCTTGGACCCAACTTTGTGAATGACATTTACTGCACCACTCTCATGGTACCATCACTGTGCCAAGCTAAGTCATATCATGGCAAAATATCTCTCCTGTCAACACATTCCTTTCAGCTCCGGACATGACCACTGTTTTTGTATAATCTCTTATTTAATAATTATTATTATTTAATAAATAAGACAGGATTCCAGTATCTTAACATCTGAGAATAAACTGTAACAATCTGTATTGCAATCCATATTCTATAAATATTTCAAAAGCAGACTTCTGGGGATGATTGACTGGGACACCTCTAATAGAGTTCCTGTCAACAATTTAATCACTGTTCTAAATCAGTGCTCATGATATATTAAACTTTCTATAACGGTTAGTCCCATTCCTTGATTCAGATTGGCTGGTTTCCGTTTAGTAGACGTGATAAAATAAAGCAATAAGCCACTAGAGGGCGCAGTTTACCGAGTATTTTATAATGGCGTAGTGAAGCAAGACGCGCTATAAACAAATAACGCACCTGTGATTGATATAAATTGATCTAATGAGTAGATTATAGTCTGTTTTATCACAATTTACAATATAGGCATCTAGCAGACGCTCTTAGTCCAGAGCGATTTACAGTAAGCAAGGACAACACAAGGTAATACATCAAATGCATAGAAATAGGATCATAAGTAAACCAAGAGCCCATCATCAGTCTAACAGTAGAATATCCCAAAAGTCAATAATCTGTACATTGCCAGGTCAACAATGACCTAGCATCTGTCTACATAACATGCTATCTAAATTACATTTTAGACTTTGCATAAGCCTGCAAGGTTGTCGAGGCTAGGGAAAGTGCCTTTAGTATCACGTCTACTAAACGGAAACCAGCCAATCAGAATCAAAGAATGGGACTAGTTGTTTTAGACTAATACTCTACTCCTTAGATCAGGTTATATCAATCACAGGTGCGTTATTTGTGTATACAGTGATCCAGCGTATTTAGCTGAACGAGGCAAGGGGAGCTCTTGTTTTCCTTACAAGCCCTGGCTGTGCTTCTAAGCACCGCCCGTGTGGTACGGCTTAGCTAAATCGGAATTATACATCTCTATCGAATATCTTGGTTACAATGGGACTGAGCTAACAGTTAAGTTTTGTTTCTCTATGTGTTTGTTTGGGAAAAGTTTATGTCTAACACAGCCTGGCTGGCCGAGTAAACAGGAACTACTTTCTTGTAGAAGTTGTTCTTGTAGTGAATTATTAAGAACTGTTTTAATTGGGACGTGTGTATGATTTTCATGTTGCCATATTTGTCACCGTTTCAGAAAAGCAATAAGACACGCGAGGTCTCAGTTTACCTATATTTTATAATGGCTGAGAGCGGTCGGAGGCACTCCGCTCACTACGCCCCTCAGCCATTATAAAATACTTGGTAAACTGCGACCTCTAGCGGCTTATTGCTTTGGTATGGCTAACCATATCCCCAGCTGGCCAGCAGTGATTCATGTGGAGTTCTTAGTCTCTGCCTCGTCCATTATTTTCCCATATCGGGACAGGTTGTCTTGCATTATCACTTACGTATGAGTCATGAATATTTTTCCTATAAAACATGCAGCTTATCGTTGCTGTCGGGCAGAAACCTTGTATCTCCATAGTCTAACTTTTTATGTTTTCTGGTACATTAATGCGCAACTTGGTCGTACCAGACTGTCGTGCAAAAGACAGTGTTGTAGTCTACAGAGCTCACAACACGTCGCGATGAGCTGTGAGCTTGCAGATCGGCTACTTTTGCTATTTTTTGCTAAGATTTTGAAAGTGGTTCAGTGTTGTCTGTGGATTTTATAATATTATATAATCTATGTTGAACCAAAGCTTGTGGCAAAATAATAACTACATTGGATCCATTGGAACACAGGTTATTTTTCCCCATTTCCTGAAAAGTAACAGTTTGGGACATACAAGCCTGACAGTGAGAGCCACGATATACTGTACAGTACCAACCACTGCATGTTCCATTCTCTCATCTCAGTGCTTTTTAACAGAGGTAAAAGAGAAAGCCTGGCAAACACATGGTAGAGAATAAAGAGCTCTGTTATGGCTTGGAGCTATTGTGCCTACCGCTCAGCCCTGCCACTGCAGCATTACGATCTGCTAATTACATGCAGCACAGCTGAAGTTAGCTTTATGACAAGCCAGAGGGCAGAGGCTGGCAACGGTCCAGGCTTTAGGTATAATGTGAGTAAAATTGGGTAAGTGGGGTTACTTTGAAAAGTGCTACTGATCACTGGTTGCTGTCTTAAAGATTTAGTCAGTCATGTAATGAATTACGCAGATTATTCCAGTGCTGTGATCACATTACTTTTGGTAATTTTGCTATCCTCATCATAATTGTCAATGATAATAAACTATTATTTAAAGATTAACTTTTTTTTTGTGTCTAATCCATACATTTATAATTAAAGATACATTAATGAGTAAAATATAAATACACACCCATTTTAAGCATGCTTCAGACAGAGCAATGCCATGCAATCCTGTTTTTCCCCCAAAGCATTCATATTATTTATAATATTATTTATAATTTATAAATATTACAGATAATTATCTGTACTGTGTAATTTCTAAGAAAGCTGTGCCATGTAATTATTTAGAATCCAACCCTGTATATGAGATTCCTTTTAGAAAACCCACCTGCTTCCTATCATCATCATCATCATGATAATCATCATCATCATCATCATCATCATCATCATCATCATCATGATCATGATCATCATCATCATCATCATCATTCCCCTCTTACGCTTATCAGAACCATAGGGGATCAAAGAACACTCACTCCATAGTCATCTGAGATACCACATCGAACGTGGTAAAATTTGCATTGGCGAAGTTGTCTTTGTACTGTCCCATCTTGATGGCATCAAGCCACTCATCCACAGTGCTGAAGCTGGAGAAGTCTGGGACACTGCGGTCCAGAAGGGGCAGATGAACACTAGAGAAAACAAGAACAGACAGAAAATAGTCAGATAAAAAGAAAAGTACAGTAGCAACTTAGCAAGTATCATATCAGGCTTCAGTCAAGACCGTTTGTGTACAGTTCAACTGTGAAATAAATTACAACACATTACAGCAAAAAATAAAATACAGTAAAAAAGGCCAGACAGACCTTGAATCCCCGCAGGCCTTATTTGCAAACCAACATTTTCCAAATCGATTTCTTGTAGTGCACTTTCAAAATTAAGTGATAGGCTTTAGGCGAGCCAGCGTATCCACTCAGTGCCTGTGGAAAATCTGGCCCTAACTTCTGCAGCCATGCCACAGACGAGAGCACAGACAGGCATAATGGAAATCAGTAAGCCTTGGCTCTCAAAGGAAACTAACACTCGGAGCAGAAGTGCTTCAGACTGTTTTGTTTTGAAAATAGTGCGACGGCTTCAACTCGGGATTTGCCTAAAGCATTCATGGGAAGGATTTGATCTATCAAACCAAGTGGCTTTCATTTACATAACCGCTCGGCGCCAGGAGAAACAAGAGACAGTGTGTTCCGTTAAAAAACACTGAACCACGGCATGGATGGCACTACACCAAAGGCACAAATTTCCTATTTGATGGAGAGCGCTCGTTTACATCGACAGCAAATAAACTGCACTAGATCAGCCTAGATGTTATCTACATCAACGTGAAATTGTGGCAACCCTCGAAGCATGCCTTGCGGGATGCCTGCACTGATGATACCCAGATAGAGCACACACACAGTGTCACTCAGACTCAAACACATGAGACAGTGAAACAGGCGCGTGCGTGCACACAAACACAGATGCACACACACACATGCAGGGAAATGTACACACAGAGAGAGACAGCGACAGCGAAATGGAGAACAGCGATCGAAAGAAAAGAAGCGTAAAATATAATTTATGACACCGCACCAACAATCGCTGCCAACCATCTTGCTCAAAACCGGTAATAAACTAGTACAATATATGTGTCACACTGTCTCTGTCACTCACCCTGAGGACAACGGGGTCATGGCCTTCAGGGTGTTGGGGTTGCGGATCATCTTATCCAGGTTGTTGACGATCTGGCTGAACTTGGGCCGGTTGTTGCGGTCCTTTTGCCAGCAGTCCAGCATGAGCTGGTGCAGCGCGCTGGGGCAGTCCATGGGTGGAGGCAGCCGGTAGTCCTGCTCTATAGCGTTAATCACCTGTAGGTGGAGACACAGATCTCTTAGGGTTGCTGTGAGGCGGTATGGAGAAGGGGGAGGAGAAGGAGGTGGATCGATGGAGGGGGGGGGTTGTACTGTAGAGATTCTGTACATCAAATGTTGCGATGGAGTTCATGAAGTGCAATGTCTCGCATCCAATTTTGTGAATGTCCAGAGATAAGTGTATTCACAGTGAGATGAGCATGATCAGACAGAGACCTTGGCACCGATGTTGAGTTAATGCCTGTTCTGTTTTAACAACTGTTCTGTCTTCTGCTGCCCTATCTAATACGATCATCTGTGCTTCTCTCCCTCTCGCCATGTGCTGAAACAACTGCTTTATTCATTACAGGGCGTCCCTGCCAGGAGGGGGAAGAGAGGGTAAATGGTTAAATGCTACGTGTAAGCTGCCTAAACATACATACATATAAATCCATAAAGACATATAATTTTGCACATGTTACTTCATTACCTTACTCTTGTTTGAGGAACTTGCTACCGCGATTTAATGACCGGCGTTGGCCGTGCTCTGCCTTCCAGCTGATTGGCTAAAAAACATAAGCCCTTGCACCAATGCCATTCCCGCCTTCCTCTTCCACCCTGCCAACAGTGATCTCATCTCTGCTTGGCATGGGCTGGCCTTTACAAAGTATTTAATGTTCTTTTTCATAAAAGACACTAGAGACGGGCATGGTTCTGGCCTGCCCAGTACCCGGCGTTGTTTGCCGGTGGAGGCAGGCACACAGACACATAGCCAACAGTGGCAAAATGGTCCCAAGAGGACACTTCTTATGAGGATCCACAATCCCCTTCTCATTATCTGGGCCATTAAAGGAGCTCCATTCAAAACCCAGATTAATCTCATTCAGGAGACCTCCAAACGGGGACCCCGATGGAGCAGAAACTATCTGGAGCTGCTAATAAGATAACCGTGGAGGTCCTAGAGTCCCTCTTAGCACATTAGCGTTCACACTTTCAATTTGAAACTATTTTCATTATCTCTCCCCATAATTTGCTCTCTCCTCCGCCACCCAGAGGGAGCCAGCAAACGGAGGCTCACAGTCAAGAGCAGAAATAGTCCACCGAGCGCCGCCTTGCATTTCAAATGATCTGATTATCTCTCTGTGGTAAGTGTGGGGGATTTTCATATGAAACCCTGTGTGTGTGTGTGTGTGTGTGCGTGCGTGCGTGTGTGCATGCATGCATGTGTGCGTGAAGCCTCTGTTTAGCTAAGGGGAAGTAGACTCAATGACAAAAGTGGATCTCTGAGGAGTTCAAGGCTGTAATGAAATTCAGGAAGAAAAATAAACTGTGTATAATGAGGCATTGTTTGAACAGGGTTGTCTGTTTGAACAGGAGAAAGACGACTGTAAAATGAATATTATAATAATAATAATCATAATAATAATAGCGATACTAATAATATAATATTAACTAGAACATTTTGCTCCTCGGAGCACAGGTCTCCGCCAGGCCAGGAAGTCGAAGTCAATCTTAAAAATCGAACAGGTCCGTCTTGATGACATGACTATAGAGATAATGGGCCTCATTCACTAAGCTGGTCAATAATGTGTAAATAAAGTGAGAATCATTTGCAGTGCTCCACGCCCCATTTAAGGCCATAAACGTAGAAACATCATACCTCAGACGAAAAACGTCACCACTCCTCAAAATGGATAGATCTACAAGCTTACAACACGGCGGTACGCACCCACTTGACAACTTGTAGATCACCGCAAGTGAACATTAATAAAGTAAATAGCCTACTCTCACTTGTAATGAGAATAAGAAGTTAGTTTACAAAGTTTAACCTCACGACCAAAGGCTAATACAACTTGGAATGGATATTATATACTGTAAGCCCTTTCAACAGAACAAATTGCTCACTCACTCACCTTTGCCGAGGTAAAAAGATGATGCTGGAATCGGCCAATATCCGATATTTTTTTTATCAGAGCTTTATTGATTACTGAGGGGAATTTGTCCTTTGGACGAACCCTCCACTGTCCTACATCGGAATTGGAAATGGAGTAATGGACACAGCTAGATTTCATCCATACTGTATCCTCATCAGATGGTAAAACTGCGTTCATGTGATATGGTCAATATTATAAATTAATAGCGTGACATTGGAGTTGGCATGAAAGCCAAATAGGCAAAACTGTGCCCACACAACAAACGTGCCGAGGGATCTAATAATTCGGCTATAAATGCGTCAACTGAAAAGAAATTTGGTTGAATTTGCATCATGTCCATAATATGCCAATCTGGGAACCATCGTAAAAAAAAGGGATATTTTTCTGTCTTGAGAGATTAATAATATGCATACAAGCAATAGATTGTTTGACATACTTTTTCTTTTTTTATATGTGTTGACAAAAGTTCGGTACATACACATTTTATTTGAGGTTTGGCACTGCTTTCTAATGACATACGCAAGCTTTGGTCTCATGTAAGTCTACCTCCGAGCAGGCGTGAGAAAGAGCGGACGTCTGTCAAAATTCACGGACAAAAAAAGATTGATGAATCAGATGTGGGAATTTGCGTCAATGCCGATAAGTACAAAACATGGACATAAACAAGCTTAGTGAATCAGGCCCAATGTGTCCCGATTTGCATGATGTTTGGACAAAATCTGTAGGAGTAATAGCAATTTTTTTTACCAAACCCGGCCTCCTGGTGGCGCTATAACAGGCCAATGTGAAATACTTGGGGCAGAGGTTCTGCTCTGGCCTCCAGGGAGTCTGTGTGCACAGTTTCACGTCTATCGGGCCAACAGTGCCGGAGATTAACTGTACAAAGACGGACCCACACACGCATGGATGGATGGACGGACGGAGAGGGGCAAAAACATAGTCTCGGCCACGCCTTCGGCCTGGTGGAGTCAATAATAATAATAATAATAATAATTTAACGGATGACAGGCAAGTCAAGCTACGTACATCTTGATTGGTCATGTCCCAGTAAGGCCTCTCTCCATAGGACATTACTTCCCACATGACAATTCCGTAGCTCCACACATCGCTGGCCGACGTGAACTTCCTGTACTGGATGGCTTCGGGGGCGGTCCATCGGATAGGGATCTTCCCTCCCTGTAAAAAACACAAAGGGCAACAACCTCAGCGAGGGGAGAGGAAGCAAGACCGAAACCTGACCGTCACAGTGTCTCGACTCAGGAGAGAGAGATCGTTCATACAAACAATGCAAGCTGTAACCCAAAACCGGGAGATGGATACAACAAAACCCCTGGGAGTAAAGTGTAGGACATGGAACACTGTACGAGAGAGGAGGAAGAGGAGGAAGAGGAAGAAGGGGGCATGAACAGGTGAAGGGGTGATGTGTGTTTTGATTAGAGAGGCTAGCCGAGGAAGAGGGCTCACATGTGTGTGTGTCAAGACACAGGTTTAAATTGTATTGACGAATAATGCTTCGTTTGTTTTAATCTGGTATGAACACGTGACGGATGGTAGGATTACTTGAAGTAAGAGTACCTCTAGAGTTCATTGTTTGTTCCAAGTGGGAAATCATATCCATCTGGTAGCACAAGCAGGTAAAACAATTCACCCAGCTGCGTGTGTGCATGGGCGCGCGTGCGTGTGTGTGTGTGTGTGTGTGTGTGTGTCTGTCGTGGTGCATGGTGTTGATGAGCTCATGGCTCAGGCCTTTTGCTCGAAAGGGTTGTGCCCCGAAAATAGCAGATCTACAAGCTTGTTGATCAGCTGTTTTCGGTGCACAACACTACGTGCAACCAAGTATGAATCAAGTGTCAGTTCTCACCAGGGCACTGGTGTAGGTGGGGTCTGACGTGTCGTCCTCTAGGAAGCGTGACAGGCCGAAGTCAGACACCTTGCACACCAGGTTGCTGTTGACCAGGATGTTGCGGGCGGCCAGGTCGCGATGGACATAGTTCATGTCGGCGAGGTACTTCATGCCCGATGCTATGCCACGTAGCATGCCCACCAGCTGGATCACAGTGAACTGCCCGTCATTTTGCTGGAAAAAAGAACCATCCAAAACACAAAAGTTAAAATCCCAGAGACAGCAGAGCAGCTGGGATAGTGGACTAGTTCAAAATCTGATAGGACAGCATAATCCTGCTGGCAGCCTCCAATGCTGCCAAGGTGCCACTGAGCAAGGCTCAAAATTACTCTAAGGCTGCTGTACTGCAGGCATTCCTGTAGTCCAGACCTCTCTAATGAAATGCATATGTATAGGAAAAACACAAACTTCAGTTGCCTCTGTGTTATTTGACAATAAAGTATTCTTCTACGGATTCTGGGCACCCGGACAAGTTGTGGCACTGGGCCACCCCCC
This sequence comes from Gymnoscopelus microlampas, assembly GCF_963454915.1. Taxonomy (NCBI): domain Eukaryota; kingdom Metazoa; phylum Chordata; class Actinopteri; order Myctophiformes; family Myctophidae; genus Gymnoscopelus; species Gymnoscopelus microlampas. The sequence goes on from NC_139944.1 coordinate 33,081,722, forward strand.
ACCGCCAACGCATATCGAAGTAGCCCTGTATCATCTTGCCTCTCTACAGAGTCCTCTCAAGCTCCGACCCCACTGAAGTACTCCCCCATTCCCTCCCACTAGTGGCGCCTGTGCTCGCTGGATTTGGCTAGACGGTAATGGTGTGGGCTGGGCTAAAGCTCAACTGGTCCCGGCAGGGCCGGGCCAGGCTTAGCTGGGTATGACTGGCTGTCTACAGCTGTTCCCCTCCATGGTTTGGTAAGGGCTTTACCCCATGCACGGGCAGTGTCTGGAGCTGCTGTGCAGCTGTGCCTCCAACTGCGCACACCTGCACTCTCCGCCACCACCCACCACGAGGCCCACGAGAACAGAGAAGATTCTGGAGGATTGCTGGGTAATGGGAGCATGGGACTGGGTGTGGACAGACGGAGAACGGCTCAATCTCATGGCCCAGTGGAAGGGGAAAGGGAGGGGACTCTGGTTAGGCTAGTTCTCTAGCTAGCTCTGGCTTGCCATGCCATGCTGACAGTCTATATGAGCATTTTCTCATTGAAAGTCTTCTGCGCTCATTAGTCGAGCGGAGGCTTCTGCTCACGTTCGCGACGCTCCTCCTGGTGTACCATGGCAATTAAGCAGCATGCATTATTCATGCTTTCCTCGTAAATACGCATCGCCTCCTAATCCCTGCACTGTGTTTGCATATACTTTAATTGGAAGGATTCTATTCAAAGTCATCGGGGTCAGGTTAGCAGCTAGAGGAATCCTCTCTGAGAAGAGAGCACGTTATTAGTGCCGCTCTGTGGCTCAATGTCCGGTATACGCTTTGTATAAAAAAAGACTGAAACACTATTGGCTTCACAAGTTTACTTTCTTTGGTTGCCGCTGAGTAATTGCTGTGGTTGTGATCGATCCCTTCCTCTCTCTTTCTGTCTTACACTCTGCTCTTCACCACAGGTTGTCCTGCAGGAGCAGCAGGGGAGAGAATCATTCAGCAGGCAGCTAGGTACAGACTGCAGTGACCATTGTATAGCATAAGCAGTTGAAACAATTATTTCTGAGTAGGACGTTACTCTCTTCCTCCAAAGGACCATATATATATATATATCTGTTGATTTATTTTTTGGTGTTTTATGCCTTTATTGACAGGACAGTAGGCTGACAGGAAATGGGGAGAGAGAGATGGGGAGTGACTCTCAGCAAAGGCCGTCGGGATCGGGAGGCGAACCTGCGACGCTCTGTCAGGCTATGCCAGCGGTTCAGGCCAAGGACCATTATTTTTACACAAAACTTTAATCAACTGTAAACTAACAATCTGCCACCAACCATTCCCTTTTTCTTATGATCACTTATAACATGAGGTTTTCCTTTCAGTCCCTGTGGGGTACAGAGCACTAGCTCCACAGTACTTCAGCATACAAACGCACCAGCCTTGCATTTCAGATGTTCGCTGACATCGTTAGCGAACACTGTCATGAGCTGAAGTGCCTCAGATGCTCGCTGTGCTGTTTTTGAACAACAATGTGCTGTCAAATGTGTTTAGAAAACATCTACATATAGACACAAACACACCCCTTTTCCGCCCGTATCAAATTCAAGTGTCAGCTAGTGTTTTTGTGCCTCAGAGGTTGAAGGCAGAATGCAAATAAAGATGGTGTTTCTGAACCCTGAACAGCAGTCAGAACAGTATGATGACAGCAGTCTGCGTATCGCCTTTCTTGTGGGTGGTTTTGATCTGTACTGTGATCCGGAGAAGAAGAGAATTCATTTCAACTTTTATATTTTTCCTTTGCAAATACCATTGTTTTTATTGCTAGCACTGTGTGTACTGCTGGAAGACATTTTCTGAACATTTACCAATATGCATGATATAACTGTATCGTGCTGTTTAGGTGAGCGCCCAGAAATCTAGCTTTGATGTTGGAGAAAAGAGTTGCGTGGGTGAGAGTTGGTATGTCTTGTAAAGTTTTTTGAGAGGTTTTAGTCATGAATGTCATGGCTTGGATCGAACTGGCGAGGGGGATATGTTTTATAGAAACAGGCAAAACTGGCACCGCTGTGTTTTCTAGCACTTTTAAATTATGTAGACCATATCTGAGCTGCTTTAGTTTAGACAGTAAGAGGCAGACTTCCACTTTCATGTTGGCTTGATTTAACCACTTAAAGGACCACTTCACCTATTTTCAACCTATCTTCATACACTTGGTCCTCCTCACTATAATGCTCATTATAATATGGCAACATTTTTGTCTTTTCTGCCATTTTGTGTATTCTTCAAAACACACTTTTTGCTACTACTCCAACAGAGTTAGTCCAAAACTCTCAAATCGGCACACAACATCTCTATAGTAATGTGATCAAGATGTATCAGTCAGATTTTTTATATTCCATTCCAATTGGCTATGATTGACTTCCAAAAGTGGCGGGCCCTGGGTGGTCAACTCAGCCGGGTACGATAGATCCACAATAGTTTTTTTTTACCTACCGGTATAATGATGATGCCTAATACAGGGATGCCAGGTTGAAAGTGGTCGAAATGTAAATCTTTTGTACAACATATGAACTCTGATTCAGAGTACTGGAAATTGGTCAAGTACCGTAGTACACTACTGTAGCTGTTATAAGTTTCCATCATACCTTCTAAACTAAAAATAAGTAGTTTATTTTGACAAAGATCATACGTTTCCATTTTCCATAAGTCAGCGGGCTCTTTCACACTCACTTCAGAAACAAGACAAGACCAATTAGGGGCAGATGAAAGAATCCTAACCGCCAGCCATATTAGCAGAAATGTGTTCTTATTCTGCTGACATGGTATGACAGAGGGTGTGGGACTGTGTGACAGCAACAGATTCTCATTTCCTAGCCAACTTAATTTTCAAACATCTGACAGTTCACACAATTTGTGTGAATTATTTATGTGGGCTGAATATGGGGGTGTCTTCCTCTGTGTAGAACTTGCACTGACAGAGTATTTCCGTGTCTGGTGGGAGTGAAAGCCCAGCTTCTATACACAGCCGTAAGCCGTATGTAGAATAATGTTAATCAGTGGCGCTGCGGCTGGATGAGGGTAAAGTAAAAGAGATGGTCAACCAACATCAAAAGCCAAACAGAAATCTTGTTCTCAATATCTACCCAACGGGGCCCTGCTCTTCCCCTGATAAGTCCCTCATAAAGATCAAGAGGGAAAATAAAGCATGAGAGAAGAGTTAGAACATGAGTCAATAATTGGACGAGACACACTATCTGAGCATTAATAGCGCAGCTTGATTGCATGGAGAGGGAGGGTATCTCGGAGGAATTGGTGATGGACACGATGCTAACCAAGGAGGAGAGATAGGAGCTGCGCATGATTAATGCTCTGAATACTAATGTTCACTTGAACTAGGAAGGATACAGTATGCATTAGTGCGTTCACCCAGTGGTGATTACGGAGCCAATGTGGCAGTGTGTGTGTGTGTGTGTGTGTGTGTGTGTGTGTGTGTGTGTGTGTGTGTGTGTGTGTGTGTGTGTGTGTGTGTGTGTGTGTGTGTGTGTGTGTGTGTGTGTGTGTTTTACTTGTAACAGAGTATTTCTGCATTGCAGTATTGATACTTTGACTTAAGTAAGAATTGTGAGATTTTTTTCCACCACCACTTGAATCAGACTTATCCAGTGGTGGATATAGTACTCTGTATTACTTAAGTAAAAGTATCCATACTGCAATATAGAAATAGCAGATCTACTAAGCCACATAGTTTATCGCCTGTTACTCACTCTGAGGAAAGAGTCCAGGGATCCGTTCTCCATGAACTCGGTGATGATAATGACAGGGCTGCTCTTGGTGACCACGCCCTCCAGGCGAATGACGTTGGGATGGTCGAACTGGCCCATGATGCTGGCCTCGCTCAGAAAGTCGCGCCTCTGCTTCTCCGTGTAGCCAGACTTGAGGGTTTTGATGGCCACGAACATTTCCCTTTTACCCGGGAGCTTGAGGTTGCCGCTGCACACCTCTCCAAACTCGCCTGCAAAAGAAGAGGCCAAACGGAAGCAAATGGATGTACAGTAAGACAACAAGCAACAAGAGCAGCACAGGAAATCAGCTAAACATGGACAATTGAACAGTGTTGATTTCGTCGACTAAAACTATGACGAAAAATGTGGATCGACTAACTTTTTTCACTGACGAAAACTAAATAAAAAACAAATAAAAACTAAGCTATGATGACTAACACTAAAGCTAGGTTTCCATCGCACCGATTTGGGCCCGACTCGGCGTCGGGGAGCGCTGGATATCGTCGTTCAGTCGGTTAGGGGATCCACGACCGACGCCAAGGGGTCCGCCGTGACCTAATCGGCCGACTCCGGGGCTACCCGACTTGCTCAGTCTTTGCCTGACTGGGAGAGCCGTGGAGTAGAGAACAGGGGGGAGAGAGAGGGGTTTAGGTGTTTCCAGATTCTGTGAGAGAAGCAAGGGACCAGGTCTATGAAAACCTACATTCACTGTTTGTCGTTGTCGCTCTCAGAGAGAGAGAGAGAGCGAGAAAGAGAGAGAGAGAGAAAGAGAGAGACTATTGTATTGACTAGGCTAGTTGACATACGCTATGTATTTGTACCCATACAAGGTTATTGAGTCTTTGCCCGTGCTACTCTCTGAAACCACTTGAATCCAGTAGTGGAAAGTAACTAAGTACATTTATTTAAGTACTGTACTTGAGTACAATTTCGAGGTATTTGTACTAGTAGTATTTCCGATTTCAACTTCTACTCAACTACATCTCAGAAGCAAATATTGTACTTTTACTCCACTACAATTATTTGAAAACTTTAGTTACTAGTTACTTTGTAGATTTTTATTATTATTACAAATCATAGAGAGAGAGATGCGCACTGGTGATGTAATTCATTATTTGGGAGCAGGTGTGTACTGTAAGATTCCAATAGTATTTTTAAATGGCTTTCATATACTAGTATATTTTTTCAAATGAGATTTGACCTTATAGATCGTAATGTGCTCAGTCTTGGCTATTTTCTGGGTGTTAATTTCAATAAAATAATGTATTTATTTATTTTTGATTATTTGAATAACCGTTTTCAAAAATATTGTGTACACATCAGCAGTGGTGGAAAAGTACTAACATTTTTACTTAAGTAAAAGTATACTGTAATGTAGATGTACATTACAGTATAGTCTGAGTCTGTTACAAGTAAAAGTCCGGAATTCAAAATTTACTCGAGTAAAAGTACTAACGTATTGGTACTGTATCAAAATTTACTTAAAGTACCAAAAGTAAAAGTACGAAAATGTTTGAAAATAGCAGATCTACAAGGTCACAACGATGCGACACGTTGTGAGCTTGTAGATCGGCTATTTTCAAATCGCCTAGGTATAAAATAGGGCTAAAGTGTTCAATGTAATGATTTATATCTGCAAAGTAACTAGTAACTAAAGTTTTAAATACTTGTAGTGGAGTAAAAGTAGGCCTACAATATTTGCCTCTGAGATGTAGTGGAGTAGAAGTAAAAGTATACACTATTGGAAATACTCCAGTAAAGTAAAAGTACCTCAAAATTGTACTAAAAAAAAAGTACAGTACTTGAGTGAATATACACCACCGCACGTCAGTGAAAAAAAACCCTGGGAACATCCCTATTTACAAGCGACTTTACAGGGAAACAAGCCTAAAGTCGCTTATATTAAGCAGACCTGGCAACACTGGCAGGATCTTCCAGATCATCTCTAACGCATTAGCACAACAATGTGCGCATCGGCCGACAGTTTGTGCTGAACTAAATGCCAACTTTTGCCAACCGACTACCAGTCTATTGGCAAAAGTGTAGTCTGAAGTAGTCTGTTTGATGGAATCACCTTAAAACCAAATATATTGATAGTTTCGTCAACAAATAAAAACTAGACTAAAATGTTAGTGAGGGACTAGTGGATCCAGTAGAACGTGTTGCTCTCTGAAAATAGTAGACACGCGTTGTGAGCTCTGCTATTTTCAGCATACAACCAAGTGAAAAAACAGGCAGTACGAGTCCGACGCCATCAAGGCACCGCCAACATACATTCTAGTCGACTAAATCAACTGTAGATTTAGTCGACTAAAATCTCATGATATTTAGTCGACTAAAACTAGACAAAAACCAAAACATTTCAGATGACTAAAATATGACTAAAACTAAATGGAATTCTATTCAAAAGACTATGACTAACACTAAATCAAAAGTTGGTGTCAAAATCAACACTGCAATTGAAGCTGGCATGTGTTTTTTCTTTTATAAACGTTTTTTTAATAAAATTCTGTTCCAGTTTAACCCATTCAAACCGGGAACGCATCTGTGTATTTTATCCATATTTTATACTTTGGCTATTCAAAAATAGCACATATACAAGCTCATAGCGCAGCACCGAGTGCCACGCTATGAGCTTGTAGATCTGCTATTTTTGAAGAATCTTGAAAATTTGTGCAAATATTTGAATAAATATACATTTTTAAAGGAAACCTTTTTGACTCAAATCTTTGCTTCTGGGGGGTCCCTGGAACTAAATATTTTGAGATGGGGGTCTGCTGCCGAATACATATCATTTTGGGGGACCATGACATGAAAAGCTTGAGAACCACGCAACATACGTTTTTTTTTTTAAACGGTTAAGATTTAGAAGACATTTGTAGAATATAATATTCAAAGATTTGCACAAATTTAAAAAAAAATTGCAGTTCTACAAGCACATGAGCTTGTAAATCTGCTATTTTTGAATAGCCAAAGAAACACAAACAACTGAAGTGCAACAGCTTTCAACCATGTTCATTTCTGTTCTAAAAACTATTAAAACTGGCTCCTCTGTTTTAACATTGTTTAGCTCCAACCATTATTTCAGTGAAGAGATTTTCCATTACCTGCGCCAATGACCTGCTCAATCTTTACGCAGGATATATCAATCTCCTTGGCAAACTCCCTTACTGCCTCGTTGGGGTCCTCATATGTGAACGGATCAATATAGATCTTCATTCCTGGAGTCACTTGGAAAAAGAAAGAGAGGCTATAGTAATCTCTTTCAGATAAGCAATAAACATCATCATTACACATTCACATGCAATTTGGTAACATTTTCTATGAAGCCCATTTCTTTAGTGCATTATAAACATACTTTATTATAATCTGCTTATAACACTGTATAACTATAGTTATAAGAACTAATACATATTCATAATATTTATTTTTTACTATATTTACTGTACTATTTCTTTCAAGCCTTTCCTTGATGTTTTCGGCGTATTGGCTGGTGAAGTTTGCAATCTTGTGTTAATTTAAACTCGGATCAGTATTTAACTGTGTGGAGGTGACGTATCTGATATAAATATAAATGGTGGTTATGACTAGGCACTCATGGATACTATGTAACAGTCTGTGAGCAATGACACGGTGATCCCATGTGCTCTTAGTGATGATAAGGTAGGTTAATGTGTATATCAACTCCTGAGAGTCATGGTGCCATTAACACCCATGAGAGAAAGAAAGAAAGAGAGAGAGAGAGAGAGAGAGAGAGAGAGAGAGAGAGAGAGAGAGAGAGAGCAAGAGAGAGAGAGAGCGAGAGCGAGAGAGAGAGAGAGAGAGAGAGAGAGAGAGAGAGAGAGAGAGAGACGCTGGGCGCTAATATCAGCATCGTTCAGCTCTGCTCCAGGAAATAAATTGGCTCTCCTAAGTCCTGATGCCAGGTAAATTGGCTTACGGTGGCCTTTAAGTGTTCAGGGACTTAAGTGTCCCAGGTTTTAAATCCGATTATTCGGGCTCTCACATGCACATCTGGCCCGAAGCCTTCTGAATGGCGACTGTGCTGTTGCAGTAGCTGGAGGGAGAGCCTGCACACTGCACAGAGTCACAAAAACCTGGCAACGCTAAGCTAAGGAGGAGTGGAGTAGAGATGAACAGATGGAGAGGATCTCTCCAGGCAAACCCCCATCCTCCATTATCAGAACAATGCTATCTGTGCCCAAGCCGCGATGCCATCCAAATGACCACCCACTAATGGATGGCATGGACCACCGAAAACAAGGGCAGACACCCCAAATACGACTGGTGTGAGGGAACGGCACACACGCACGCACGCACGCACGCACGCACGCACGCACGCACGCACGCACACACACACACACACACACACACACACACACACACACACACACACACACACACACACACACACACACACACACACACACACACACACACACACACACACACACACACACACACACACAGGACGTGTTGGCTTCCACTTGTCTTAATAGCTGTGAAATGCCTTTGCCACTTACTGGCACTTTGCACACTGATTTGGAGTTTACTGTATGTAGAGCAATCACTGCTAACTGATTATATTGTATGGAAAATGCCAAGCAAACCAATTGAAAAGGTCAACAAGATAGAAATTAGACAAAAAAAAATGAAATGAACCTGGGAATGGAAACAGATCAGTACTTGTAAACGAGTGGAACAAATAACAATAAGGCATAATAATTTAGATGGGGCGAGGGTTAAAATTGCTTCTCCTCATCTCAGAATGATTTCTGTGTTATTGAAATGTAGACAGTGCACCACTGTAACAGTGCAGTATGAAAATTGAGAAGTGCCATTCCTTCACCAAACCCCTTTGAATTTTTTAACAATGGCAAATGACTCATGTGGCATTAGCATGCTAATAGCTTTTTACACAGGCGCGAGCACTGACCTATTTCCACAACAATAGATTTGGTTTGACTGTGAAATGTGATGATGCAAGGAGCCGCACAGTGTTCGAACGCAGGTTATGACAGGGGTAAATCCTTGGCTTTAAGAGAGCAGAGTCAAACAAGCGACGTGATTACTCGTACGGGGTGGGGTGGTTGAGTGGGGAGTGTGGGGAGCGGGCGAGTTAAGCAGAGAACCGTGTTGGGATGTAAGCCAAGGACACCAGTATGCAAGGTGGTGGTAGCCATGGAGACAGGTGTGTGTGAGGCAGCAGCGGGTTGAACGCTAGCCATGGATACGACTGTGTCAGACCGGTAGTCATGGAGACAGGTGTGCGTGCCGTGCCGGTGGGGCTGGTGGGGCTTTCTGGGTGGGGAAGGGTTTGTTGTGTTAGACAGACACAGTGAGTGAAGAGTGAGGGAGTGTGGACTGGTTTTACTCACTGTGGCCACTGGTGTAGTGCTGCAGCTTGTCTGTGTACTCTGATTCTCCCCTGTCGAACGTACGTGTCCTGGGGGAAAAATGCAAAGAGCTATAACACCGCTCCAGGGAAGAGGAAAAAGAGGGGCGCTATTGTGAGGGCTGTGGCGTATGCCCAACATGCCCAAAAATATCAACAGACACCAAGCCTACAGGTACACCTTTTTACGCTTTAATCTTCATTTGGATCCCCATTAGCTGCCACCGAAGTAGCAGCCACTCTTCCTGGTGTCCACAACAAACATAACACTTATCACATATTATAACACTAAATAAAAACATTTTCAAGACAAAAAAAGTCAAGTCAAAAAAACTACTCATCACAACCCATCAAATTACATTCTTCAGGTCAGTTAATTAACATTAGGGTTATTGATCACGTGTTTTAGGAGTTTCTTAAAACATGCCTTACTGGGTGCTTCAGTGATCATAATTGGTAATGTATTTCATATTGTAAGCACTGCTAGTACTAGGATAGTAAAACAGGCCTGCAGGGTGCACAATTCACCACTCATGGATTCCCGACTGAAGGCACATCATTCTAAATCAGCCTCTAATCACACACTAGATGATTCAATTCTACCATCCATTTTGTATTTTCATCAAACTCTTTTCTTTCTTTTTCTACCCTTTCAGCTTGAAAGTTAATTGCTGTCTCTGTTGCAGACAGACTATAAAATACTAAAAAATAATAACCAGTAGCATCACTGGAAAGTAAGCTGTGCCTCCACAAGTACCTGGATGGCCCGCATGTTTCTACAAAGTGTAATTTTAACAATCCACAGGACCCTGTAAAACCGCATTAAGGAAGTGAGTAATAAAATGATAATAACACAAGCGAGCAAGTGTCTGCTTTTGCCAGCTAGTGCAGATGTTTTATTGCAGGGTGGCTGGCCAGACAGACAGTGTAAACAGATTAGGAGGAGCTACAGGAGGACAGGCTCACCGGTTACAGACGATGATGAGGACAACCACAGCAATGAGGAAGACCAGTCCAGCAGCCGCCGAACCGACGATCAGAGGCAGTTTCTCCTGAATGCTGGTGTTGTATTCCTCTGAAAAAAGTTTTAAAAAAGGGGAACCATACACACACACACAACACATACAGACACACACACACACACACACACACACACACACACACACACACACACACACACACACACACACACACACACACACACACACACACACACACACACACACACACACACACACACACACACACACACAGTACAGTCACCGGCTGAAGCATATGGGAAAGCATCTGAGCCACTGCATATGGAGGGAGCAGTGGGTGACAGACAGGCATACGGCAGGGTGAACCAACAGAGCTCTTGGCATCTTGATTGGCTGCGCGGACGTCTCTCCAAAGCCCCCACTGAGCGCGCTCAGATGCCAGGGATATGGCTGATCATCTGGCAGAGGGCGTGTGGAATGAAGAAGGAGCATGTTTGGGTGAGACCCAACCCAGCCATGCAGCCAAGCACAGGGAACCCAGTTATTCAACACAGGCAAACATAGGCAGGGCCATATACGCCCCTTTTAGCACCACATCCGAGCATTAAAGACCGATTTATACTTCATTGTATACAACGCTGTTGTGTGCCGAAAATAGCCCATCTACAAGCTTTAAGATCGTCTATTTTTGCCGTACAGCAACGTTGTACGACATTGTATAAATTAAGTATAACTCATAACTCAACCATGTCAACCGGAGATAAAGGTTAGTGGGTTCATTAGCACTGTGCTTGGGGCTGGAGAGGACATTATTATATTCGATACATAACACAGTATGTAGTGTAAAGGTCTGACGGAGTATGGTAATTGCTGCAGTGTTAAAACACTGGCACCATAGCATAGGGTTTGTTTACATAGTGATTTGCTGGATTAATAAAATTATGCAAAGCATTTTATGTCTCAGCTTTTGATATTAAGACCGACAGCGAGTGACAGCTAAGCATAAGTTTTTACAGCGGTAAAATTCTTCTTGTCATTTGTAATTTATGTAAGCACTGCAGAAATGTAGACACATGCTTTGAGTTATGATGGACTAAGTAAGTCCAATGAAGCCTATTTTTCATACTGAAAATCGAACTTTTCCAGAACACATATCACTATCCAACATTTAGAAGGTCAAACAAACCTAACCTAATCTTTATAATTGATGTTTATGTTTTGGGGAGCACCATGGGTGTATGGGAGATCGCGCTAATGCATTTTACGGCTGCAGGGAAAGGAGACGTTGGGAACAGAAACGAAACATGCAGACATGAGCTTTCTTAGCCTGCATGAATGCTGTTTACCGCAAATGCCTTCTGCTGAGCAGTGTCCTTCTGCACAGATTAGAGAACTCCAACCTGATCTCTGACTCACAAGCTCATTGTTAGCAAGCAACAGACTGCAATGGCTAAATGTCTACGTTGAACATTATGTGTGTGAGTGAGTTTTGTGTCAAAACAATACAGTGTTTGGTAAATGTGCTACTGTAGGTACTGTCATTGACAGCTTAAATTATATATATCAACTCCTAGTTTGAAAAACTAATACTTTTACAGCCTAGAGATAATATATGGATTAGAGATACTGAATGATAAAACAGTTATATGGGTTTTTGGAACAAACTTAATGCAATGTAAGTACTGTATACCATGAAACGTTCTCTGGTGGCATAATCAAAGATTAGAATGTGCATGGTATGATATTAGCGTATTGCTATTCCTGCACAATATCTAATTATGGAGCATTTGAATTGTTTATGTCACAACACCAACACCATCTGGCAGCTGTCTGCCTCCATACAACAGCCCAGCGGTGTTTGGTCGATGGGCCGCGCATGAGAGGTGATAACAGCCCTGCGTGCTTTGGTGAACATTGGCTGCGTTCTCACCCTCAGTCATGGTCTGGAAGTACAGCTTGCCGCTGTAGCGTCCAAACCCGGCCACAGTTCGGGCCCGGACCTGGAAGACGTAGATGCTCCCTGGCCTGAGGCCACGGATGATCACTGTGTTGGTCTGGCTCCGGATGGTGGTGGAGTTGTAGTCCGACTGGTCCTAGGGAGAGGAGAGAAAACAACATGTTGAATTTGTGCACATTAGTAATTACAGTACAGAAGGCCAAAGGCTAACAATTATGACGTACCTTGTGACTAAAATACTCATTATGTACAGTGCGTGTGCGTGTGCGTGTGTGTGTGTGTGTGTGTGTGTGTGTGTGTGTGTGTATGTGTGTGTCTCTTTCTTTGGAAGGACCTGCAGTATCAGCACTGTAAATAATTCTGGTAATGAGCCAGTATAATGGGATTAACCCATTAAGACCCGAAGCCGATTCTACAAATGTCTTCTAAATCCCAACAGTTTTCAGAAAAACTTGTTTCTATATCAGTGGTTCTCAAACATTTTCATGTCAAGGACCCCCAAAATGATATGTATTTGGCCGCCGACCCCCATCTCAAAATATTTAGTTTCAGGGACCCCCAGAAGCAAAGATTTTTGTTAAAAATGTTCGCTTTAATATTCAAAGATTTGCACACATTTTCAAAAATAGCAGATCTACAAGCTTGTAGCGCGGCACCATCTGCTATTTTTGAATAGCCAAAGTGTAAAAGCATGCTTTTTTGCTCAAATCTAAAAATGACACAGATGCGTTCCTGGACTTAATGGATTAAGCCACTGTGCTTCAGAGCTTTGCCCTATTTGAATCCTGCTCCAAGACGTTCTCCTGTGCCTCCCCTATACTGTTTCCCTCTCAGCTTTCCTACTGTCTGTCTCATTAAATAAAAACATGGCTAAGTGAAATGGCTTGCCCATTCTCTTGAAGACACTGTGACTACACCCCAAGCTTCATATTAGCTCGGTTTTATATTCTGTTTGATGTGATGGCCAGCCTTAATAAGCTCCGCCAAAAAAGGCATATCAGAATGCATGAAACAAAGTTAAAACACTGAAAGCCTCAGCTCCATTACTCTGATTCAGTCAAAGAGTTATATGAGGGTGGATTTAAAGAGTCATGCTTAATAATGTATACGCTGTCGTACAACAAAGTATAAATCATGCTTCTGGGTCATAATGGAGTCAGAGGGTGGATTTAAAGCAGTGGTTCTCAAACTTTTTCATGTCAAGGACCCCCAAAATGATATGTATTTGGCTGCGGACCCCACCCCCATGTCAAAAATATTTTGTGCCAGGGATTTAAAAAAATAGCAGATCTACAAGCTTATAGCACGGCACCCAGTGCCGCGCTATGAGCTTGTATATATCTGCTATTTTGGAATAAAGTATAAAATATGGTTAAAATGATTGTGACGCTATATTAACTAATTTTGCTGGGGACCCCCTGGTACCCCCCCCGCCCCCCAAAGACCCCTGGGGGTCCCCGGACCCCACTTTGAGAACCAATGATTTTCAGGTGGAGTCAGGTGGATTCGATGGCAGTTTCAGGCCACAATGATCAGAGCTCCACTGCCATACTCCTCCTTCAGTTCCAGCACGCTGACAAGACTGAGAGAAGATACTATTTTAGCTGTTCCCTTCAACCCGCTGCTCACTACACACTTCTGAGTCACAGCAGGGGCTGGGACAATTGTTTTGACAGCTTTCTCCAACAGTGTCTGAGAAAGGAGTTATATTCAAAAGAGAAGAGGCTCAGCTTGCAGGGAAATGCTCAACAAATGCTATCCGTGCGTGCGTGCGTGCGTGCGTGCGTGCATGCGTGCGTATTTGTCTGTATGTTTGTTGTTGTTGTTGTACATGGCCGTGTGCATGCATATTCATTATTATGTGTACGCTTGTTTGCATTTGTGTGTGCAGTGAGTGTACATACAGTAGCATATCATTTTGTGTGTGTGTGCGTGTGTGTGTGTGTGTGTGTGTGTGTGTGTGTGTGTGTGTGTGTGTGTGTGTGTGTGTGTGTGTGTGTGTGTGTGTGTGTGTGTGTGTGGGGGGGTTGTGGGGATTTGTGACTAGCAGCATTCATGTGAGAAAGTATGCTGATTCTGAGCTGCCTGTCCCTTGAATACTATTTTTACAACAGTCAGTGCTCCATTGTTTCAACCGCAAATCTCTGTGCATCAGTCCCCCGTGGCCCTACTGCCGGGCTGAGAGCGCTGCGCTTTCCCACTGACTGACCATGATTGTAATTGAAACAGAACGAGCAGAAGTTCTAAGCACTGTTCAGAAGCTCTGTCGTACATGCCTCCTAGGACGTGCCTGTACGCGAAACGAACCGCTCAGAGGAGGCATTCTGAATTTAAATGATTTCGCCCAAACAAAGGGTTCACTTTTGTGCCGTCGGCCGCGCATACCTTATTGCATTGGACGAGGTCTGACAAGGAGAGAGCGAGACGTCAATATGCAGTGCAAGATTAAGACTCAAGATTTTGTAGTAGTTTAACAGGTACATGGGCACTGGTCCCTTGAGTTTCTTGAAAACCAGGCCCATTGCAAATTGCTGTACATCAATGTTTTTAGGTAACTGGGCTTGTGTCCAACTCACGTCTCAGCACATCTCTACCCTCTCTTTCCTGCCTGTGTCCAAAATACAGTGTGTGTGTGTGTGTGTGTGTGTGTGTGTGTGTGTGTGTGTGTGTGTGTGTGTGTGTGTGTGTGTGTGTGTGTGTGCGTGCGTGCGTGCGTGCGTGCGTGCGTGCGTGCGTGCGTGCGTGCGTGCGTGCGTGCGTGCGTGCGTGCGTGCGTGCGTGCGTGCGTGCGTGCGTGCGTGCGTGCGTGCGTGCGTGCGTGCGTGCGTGCGTGCGTGCGTGCGTGCGTGCGTGTGTCCTTTGAAAATGGTACCTTTTCATAGTACTGCAGTTCATAGTCCAGAATGACTCCATTGGGCTGGTCAGGTTGGGACCAGGAGAGTGTGATGCTGTCCACCGTACGACTGACCTGATGCATGATGGACACGGAGGATGGAGCTGCAAAGAGGAAAAAAAACAAGGTGGGATCATGAGAGGGAGCACATTCAGGCAGAGTCTAAGAGGAAAAAGTGGAGAATCTCATAATACAAATTCCTATACCGTTCATCTTCAGCACAGTGTTACGCATAGCACAATCATTTTCTGATCTTAAAGAAGGCCACAAGACTGAAATGGACGAAAAATAAAGAGAAAGGCATATGGAGCTGCTGCCTGGCACATTTCTTCTTTGTTTTATAGTTTTACTCTGTGATCAGCACCTCACCAAAATGTATGGTGAAAGTTACTTTCTTATCAGATACATACTGTACCAATGCTCAAAGTGGCTAATCTCAAAATATGAACATTTAGGTTGTTAATAAAGTGTCTAAAATCTGAGGAACAGTAAAGTGTGTGCTGTTAATAAAACATGTATATACTGTATGCATGTGTGTATATGTATATATAAAAATGCATGTGTGATATATTTTCCAGTCTGTCTGTATTCCTTTCATTTTAAATACATGTATCAAATCATTCCAGTGGTTCAGCCAACTGCATCAAAGTCAAAGAAGTTGCACACTTTCAAGTCTATACCAATACCACATACCCTGCTTGCTCATATTTACATGACGAATGTCACACCGATGACATACTTCTATGATGGTGTAATATGTAACGTTAGAACGGTATAAATTATGCATAGTCTACTGGAATCCCATCTTACACTGTAGATGCAGTCTCATGACTGGGCTTGCATTGTACATAGGCCAGTCAAAACACGTTAAACCACATAAACAGTCTCGTGGGACTTTCCGGGCATCAACTATGATCTACCCCCCCCCACCCGTGATTAATCTATGCTTTCCACACTGTAGACGTGAGACCACAATGCACTTCTGGGGCCGGGAATTATCCTTCCCTATGGAATGCAGGACAAATTACGAGGAGCAATTTCATTTTGTACACTACATAAACAACAGTACAAAAATGCACAACATAAGAGCACAAATTGCCAGAACCGCAAATATGCAGCACACAAATTGTCTTTCCTGCTTTCTACTTCTTTTTGTTCCACAACTTCATAATTGTGCCTCTGCGGTCTGTGTTTACGCATATTTCCGATGTGGATGACAGCTTAATAGATGACAGTAAATGAAGTGCAAGTGTAAGGACAAGAGACATGGTCATGGTGGACCAAGTCAATTATGGTGTTTACTTTAATCAGACATGTGGTAATGAGCGATTTGAAAGAGGCTAAATCCTTCCACTGCAGTCTTTTACCAGAGGAGAGAGAAAGAGCCTTTGGAAGAGTGCTTCAAATTCTTTTAAAAACTTAAAAAGCAATGTAATCTTTTACTCAGCATGGAAAGTTCACTTTCATTACTGATGCCATTTTAATCTGCTGTACGCCATACATATTAATACATTTAATAATTTAATTTAATAATTCATTCAAAAACGTTTTGGGAGCCACTCAAATTATACCCACCCATCGAGAGAACGTTTTCAGTTGATATTTAAATAATAGATTTGATTAAACGGCTTGGATATCAGAAGTTTTTGCAGTACGCCATTGGTGTGCAACAATCGTCTCAGAAAACCCAACGAGGAGCACTTGACACAATTACTTTTGTAGAATAGCTGAAAGGTCAGGGGGGCGTGCTCACGTATCCTCCAGCAACCATAAAGATTAGTTCAGGGTGCCGTGGGTCAGTGCGAAGTCAAGCGAGATGTAAGATATAAGGGCCCATCTGGGGGGCCTGCATGTGGCCTGACTGGACCTGTATTGTATTGGTTTAGTGAGTGGGGTGGGGGACCAGGATTTATGGCCCCCAGGCCACAGGCCTCAAGCCCTGTGCTGTTCAGACACACACATCCAGACAGCAGAACAGTAGCTGCCGGGAACTTCAGCTATAAAGGCCTCTCCACCGCTCTCCGTGGAAAATTCACAGAGTGGAAAACTGCTGTAACCACGCCTGCTATTTATCAGAGAATCTTAAGCACTGTATGTGCGGTTTTAAGATCTTCAACAGTATATAAAATGGCCATTTATTTTCTTTTGTTGACATTCATGCTTCAAAATGCTAGTAATTTGGGTGTAAGTGTTCTGGTTCTGTAAAGTAGTGCAGGAAACTAGTGTCCCAATGTCCCTGAGCCTTGTTTACACCCTATTTATTCTCACCAGGCTGTCGGCGGTGCCTCATGTGGCCTATGACCCGAACGGAAGCATCCATCAGAGGCAACAAATAACGAGGTGCCATGTAAACGCTGACGCACGGGAGACCCACACTCATACGTCGGTGCACCGAAGTATAAATGTGCCACTGGATAACGTATAGGGAGTCTCTGCGTTTCATCTCAGTGCTGCACTTACACCACGATGGCGTCAGATCCTGGAGCTTCTGCAGTCGACATACATCACCACCACCCCCCGCCGCCCCTTCCCCCCACCCTCTTTTTTGTTAACTGGGAGCCAGAGGTACTGTATACAGTATCCAGTCAACCGAGGAATCTCCTCCATCTCACCGTGCCGCGCAGCTTGTTTGCAGTCACAAGACGACAGCCTAATAAGGCAAATAGTTGCTCTGAGGGGGAACTCACGAGTATCCTATTACGGATGTACATATATTCAAGACTGCCACATGGCCTTTTTTGCTGCATAGCATTTCCATTAAACACACTGCACAGCCATAGCCTAGTAACCTGATACAGAGGGGGGCAGTGGGGGGGGGGGGGGGGGGCAGAGAAACAAAGGCAGCTCATGTATTCATGTACACAGGATGGACACATGCCAACACGAGAAGCTGTCGAAGGAGAACGTTGTGGTTTTTCGTTCTGGTGAGGGACACCTCCCAGACGAGACAGCAGGACGGTAGTGACCGCGTCTGAGGCTGACCAGCCGATAAGGGGGAACGCACGCGGTAACAAAAAACAGACTGAGATAAAAGCAAAGGAAAACATAACTCTAAATGTTACTATAAGATGCATATAAAAAAGGGGTTTCAGTGTCTGACTGCTTTCAGTATAGAGACAACCTCGCTTATAGTCCAGATGCGCTGGGCATTCTACTGCAGGTCAATTCAGGACGAAGATTTTTATTAAATTAACGTCACACCAATTTACTGTGGCATGCAGCGGTATGCCAAGTCAACAGTTCATTGTTTTTGTGTATGACCTCTAACAATGATCCACATATGCAAGCTATTTTTGTACTGTATCACATTTACGTATTTCCATATTCCAAGTACACCTTTAAGTTTTTTTTTCTTTCTTCCCTGCTTGAAATTTAAGGAGTTGAATAAACTGTTGGTTTCCATTGTGTCAACATCACTTGCAGAATTATACCACCAAATAGTCTTTCATGTTGTTTAAAGTCATTTTCTGTTACAACAATTATTTTAAAATCATGGGGATTATTCCAACTGACCAATTAAAGTCAGTTGGGATTTAGAAATTCAGCCGTGGGGAAAGTTAATTTATTAGTCATAACAAATAACTATGCAGTAAGTCAGGTCACTTACTGTAACACTGACTGTAGCTAATTTTACTCAACCTTTGGTTTTCACTGAAAGCTTTCTTCATGAATATTTTCCATAAATGTGTCAATTGTGGTGGTTAAATAGTGGTTAAGTAACTACGTTAACTAGCTGAATTACGCACTCACATAATTTTGATGGCAGTCTCCGTAAAAAACAGTTTCTCATTACTGTCGGTTCCACAAATGAAAAAAAAAATTGCGATAAAAGATGCAGATAAAAATGTTTTAGTTGCGGAAAATTCTGGGCTTTCCAAATGATAGCTCACAATGCAGCGGTGACGAGAACCATTTGAAGCCAAGGTGTTTAAACTTTCCCCTGGCAACGCTTCTGCTCTGACACATTGTAACAATCAATGAGGGGGAATGGGTTTCACAACAACCTCATCAGGAGCAGATAATGTTTACATTTTCGCTTCCATCTCAAAAAGCACCCAAAGACTGCGGATAGTTTGTAGATGACTGGAGGGGGAATCAAATTATACAATAGATTCGCTGTGGGAGGGTGGGGATCCATATGAAAGTTTCAAGGTTGTATATCTGGGAGGGTATTGCTTCATACGAGAGGATGTGAGGCCCCAGCAGTTGTCACAGAATTAAGTTTCAGACCCCACATTATTACTAGGTCTGGGAGTTGATATGAAAGACAGTGGGGCTTTTGGAGTGTATTCTAGCATGACGCCCTGGCCTTGGCCCAACTGGCAAATAGAAAGGCTCTGTTTTGTGCAAAAATCTCTAATAGAGGTTTTACTGTTGTGTTTGAACACCTCGTAATTTCCGAAAATCAATCAAAGATGGACTTTACAGAGTTATTTCCATGTATTTGAATCTATTTCACTTTAATGGGACGTACCTTTACTAACACAGGGAGAAAGTACAATCCTCAGTGTGAATTTATCCATTTATACACTGTACACTGAGGATTTTACTATACATACTTGTACAGACCCTGATCCATTGCATCCACATGCCCCTTTCCCTCGCCTTATAAATAAGTGTACACTATTTGTGCTTGTTATTGTCTGCTTCTATACCACTGCGCTCGTTTGGGGGGCTGTCTTCCTCTCCTCTACCCTCCCTCCTTCCCTAAGAATGCTGGGCTCCTTTCAGGCCTATTGATTCACCTCTCTTACAGAGCACCCCTCTGAGCATGATGGGCATCTTCATTAAACAGGCTGGTGGAGTGAGACCACGCTGGCCTTTGATGGTTGGGCAGCAGGGAGAGGCTCAGCCCCCCTCCCCCTCCTCCACAATCCCAATGCCGAACACCCTGGGCTGCTGGACAGAGAATCCAGGACTACAGGGGCCCTCTGGAGCTCTACTTGGGGCCCCAGAGGCGTTTACACAGAGCCATTACATTGAGCGGTTCTCAAGATGGGGTGGTGGCCGAGAAATAATCGCACTCACAAATTACAATAATGGTTTGGATCGCCTGCTATTGACGTGGTTTATCGATGAGAAGAGACGACGGCACTTTCTTTCTACGCACATTTTTCTGCGTCGACCCCAACAAAGCAGCATGGAACAAAGGAGAATGTTGTAATTGCTACACAGTTAGTCTTCAGTGTTAATTCATCCATTTGTCCCCAACTCCCAATGTACAAATGTAACAAAGTGGACCGTAACGGGTCCATTTTTACTATGTATGCAATTGCCTTGCAGCCTTGTCTTGGGATTTTCTCTGGATCTTTCAGACTTTACAAATATGCTTGGTGCTCCATGACCATGTGGGTCTGATTTGATTTGACGTTGTGGTGCAGGGAGCAATGCTATGATTTGGGGAGGATGGTGGAGGTAGTGAGAACAGGTCAGGGCTCGTAAATCCCTTTTCCTTTTCATTGTAAAAAATCAGTCTCCCTGTGGCGTAGTTTCTCCCTCAGGGGCCGAAGCCAGCTGGTCCTTCACCATGCAGGCTCCAGAACAGGCCGCCGCTGCTCCGCGCTCTCCCGACTGCTGCCCGTTTACGAGCAGCGCGTTGAGTCGCTCTTAAAGGGAGAGGAACGTATTTGCATGTACTTACAGTGTGCTGGCAGCCCGCCCTGTTTCCCCATCTGCAATGGATTGTGGGCTTTTTTTTCATGTCTCCAAAGAGTTTCCAATGCAGTAAAGCTACACAAGGAAGATTTCAGTTCATCAAGCTCTAAACCATCTGCACTGGAAAAGATTGGAGGGCCTTAATGCATTCATATACACACCATAAGCTAATTCTAAAGAGCCACTCCTGGGGCTTGAAGAGTTCTCTGATGCTTGCAGAGGTTAGGGTTTAAATCTAAGCACACCCAGCACTCCTGCGCATTTTAGGAAATGCAAACCAGAGAGAGAGAGAGAGAGAGAGAGAGAGAGAGAGAGAGAGAGAGAGAGAGAGAGAGAGAGAGAGAGAGAGAGAGAGAGAGAGAGAGAGAGAGAGAGAGGGAGGGATAGTGGGGGGAGAGGGAGGGAGGGAGACGAGTGGGGAGAGAGAGAGAAGAGAGAGAAACATGACTTGGAACAGTGTACCAACCCCTTTGAAGCTACTTGCACAGACACATGGAAGAAATATATCTCTCTGTAGGCTGAATTGTGTTTTATAGAATATGAAGAACCTCTAATATGATGTTTGCTTTTTAGAACAACCATTATTCAATTATATTTTGTAATAATATTGCAAAATTGAACATAATATGCTATACTTGGAGTGGACTACACTTGCATAGCCTTTGCTACTTGGCTCAATTATGACTTTTGTTTTCACAGTGTGGTTCTGCAGGAGATAGGCTGTCTATGAGGGTTGATATCTCTGCCAGTATGTCTCTCTGTCTGTCTGTTTGTTTTTCTGGAGCTAATCTTGCAAACCTCTGGACCGACCAGTGCCAATTTTTTTCAAATATGTTTGAAAATATATAACTTCAATTTTATAATTCCTAATACTTTCTAAGTCAATGGAGCTCAGATTGAAACCTTGTGTAAGTATGGAGTCATAATGTACGTCATACTGTAGATAAGATACTCTAGATACTCTAGATATTCTAGACGACTTACATCACAGGCTGGCCAGATGAAGCATCGTTCCCAAGTGGATCTCGGATCTACATGATTCAATTTTTACCGTTGTGTTGTATTTATAAAAAACTTTTGCGCAGACTATTGAGGAGGGTCTAAGTACAGGAATTTGACTGCCTACAATATTGTCACAGCTGTATTGTAAGTGCATGCATCAATAAAACCTTGAACCTTTAACCGTTAACTTTTCAATAGAACCTATAGTGTTTCCAGTGGCTTTGAATTTAATAAGACCAAAAAAACCTCTGAAAGTCACTGCTGATTATCCACTATGCAGCTGACATGTTGTATACAAATGAAAATGAAATTGTATTATATTAGGAAAATATGAAAATAAGCGCTGTACAGCAGTACACTTCTTCATGCTGTACCGATACAGCTAATTAATTAACAGTAAAACTGTTCTGACAAAGGTTATTCATAGGACTGTAAAGTCTCAATGTAAAACTATTCCATAAAGAATAGTTCCATAAAGAACTATAGTTATTATTATTATTCTCAACTCAACGCATTGTTCCCGACTTGCATCGTTCCCGAGTCGGGTGGTATTATTACAGATAAGAGCATAATCAATAAAATCTTAAAATCAGTTCTAAAACAAACAGGCAGCCAATGAAGAGTTAGTTTTACAATTCAATCCTCAGTGTTAGCTTTACTCAAGAGTGTGCAAATGGAACCATTTGGTTACATACACTCTAGGAGGGGTTCCCAAAGTTTTTCACCCGAGACCCAAAAGATAAATTTGGTGTCTCCCCGGAACCTAAACGTATAAAAATGCATTATGAATAAATTACTTAAAGGGCCCAAATATCTAAATTACTGAATCAAGCAACTTAAAAACTGTCTGGGGTGCTCACAAAAGCCTGAGTAGACGTTAAAACGACCCCAAACATGTTTAGAGAAAAAGAAGAAAAAAAAGGTTCACGCCCAACCCACTGTTTGTGGAACATTCTGCTGTTAGTTAACCACATGAACCCTAGCGTCACTATTCTGGTGCAAACATTCACTGAAAATAGCAGATAAACAAGCTCACAAGGCAGTCGCAAGGCAGCACGCTGTGAACTTGTACAGTAGATCGGCTATTCAGCGAAAAGATTTGGAGTAGAGGGAAAAAAGGAGGGGGCCTACTACAGAACCATGGGGACTACGGTCAATGAAGTATATAGTTAAAGCCTTGCCACCACCACATTCTGAACACACTGGAGACAATCCTGCTCTTTTTGGGTAAGATGAGAAGGTTTGCTATTGTACAAGCAAACCATTTCTGGCACAATATGATCTATATTCAATATCGGTTGTATGGTTTGTAGTGCAGTTAATTAATTTCCCGCATATGAGTGCTGAGAGTGTTCTGGGTTCAAATCCTGAGCAGAACTATAAAAACGGATTCATGCAAAATCACCAGCCACCACGGGTCCTTACAAAATGGAAGACTTTCTTTACGGCATAAACTCTTTTTGTTAAGAGAGCAGTAATACAGATGTGCTGCGGTCCTTTCAGCCCTTATGGGCGATTTGGGCTGAGCAGACTCAACGGTTTTAGCAGCCCGCCGCGGGGATGAGGCGTCAGGCTTCTGACTCATACAGCTCTTGAGGGAACTGGACACTTTTTAATCATCAAGCTGCTTTTCTGCATTTAAACAGCCTCCACACTGGCATCTGGAAGGAGAAAAACTCCACAATCCGCAGAATGCAGGTCAATATTGTGCGCTGTGGGGAAGGCGAGAGCGGGCTGCAGCCTACTTATGGTTTGATTTAATCAATAGCCTGCTCATGAAAAGATTCTTTTTCAAGGATTGAAGAGCTCCGTTGCGAGCTCATGAAAATTCAGAATGCTGACATAAATAGGGCAGAACTGTTGCCATTGTAAACAGTAAATAATGGCAAGACTCATCAAAGAGAATTTGGAGCTACATGACAGTGTGCCATACAGTTGTCGAATGCCATTGAATGGTTTTATTTCTACTCCTTTTAATTTAATTTTTTGTTGTTTTCAAATTTCCTTTTATAATGTGTTTATTATGCTCTGCGTCTTGATGTCTTAATGCGTAACGTTTTATGATTTGCCTTGTTGTTGAAAGTCGTTGTTGTTGAGTCGAAATCGAACTTGGGTCATTGTGACTCACAAGGAGCATATCATCAGTGTTGTAACTGACTGCGCCACTAGACAGCCCATCCGATGGGAAATATTTTAATGGGTCCTTGACTAGACGTCCTAGACTTCTTGGGTCAGAATTACCATTTTTCAACACAGAAATACAGGAAACATTTACTGATAATATTGCTCTTTTTTCCACCAAAGCCCCACTACACACTGAATCATAGACATTCATAAATTGGAGCTGTCGAGTACTACCAGTCTACCACAGACTTCTACTAATGGCTGCTGTGTTGAGGAGCTTCGCACTGGCTCAAATAGAGGTTAAGTGCCTCTCAGAAAGGCTTAGCTAAGATTGTTGTTTAAGGAGTGGGGAGTGCGTCCGTCCACTTAAATAAAGGTATTGCTACTGTAGATAACTCTGAACAGAGTGGAATTGTAATAGCTGAATGGTTTGAGCATTAACCACATAATAGCAATGTCCTCAGGTCAATTCCGACTGGAGACCTGTATTGCATGTCAACTGCCTTTTCTGGCCTTTGTTTTCCTGTCTCTTTACACTGACCTGTCTAAATGCAGCCAAAAGATAATCTTCACAAAAGGATGCAATATACAGTATTGCACTACATTCTACATCACCAGCGTTCTTCCTATTTATAGCTTATACATGACAGATGGAATCCGAATACATCTCTTTGAGTGCCATCACAAGGACACTGCAGTGACCTTTGTCTTCAACGTACACAAACATAATGGTTATTGTTACACATGAGGAGCTAGCTGCAGTCACTAAAATGCCATAGCAAGATCATCTCTGCTTAAGTTCCTGACCCCAATTTACATCATTTACAATTTACACCCCAGCGGGGGGGAACAAACCACATGATCTGCTAGATCTGTGTGAGTGACATCAGTGGTGCATGAAAATCTGAGGGGTAACAGTGATATCACATAACAACATAAGTAAATAGTGCTGATTCCAGAAAGAGGCAAGACAATGGCAACTGTGTTTTGCTGCGGCACTCTTTATTCAAGGTGCCTCATTTATATGTCACCAGTGGAATTTCTGGTGTGTTTGGCAGCAAATAGGAAGGGAGAGAGGATGACAGTGGTGGAGGGACAGAGGGAGAGAAGGTGACAGGGGTGGAGGGAGAGAGGGAGAGAAGGTGACAGGGGTGGAGGTAGAGAGTGACAGGGGTGGAGGGAGAGAGTGACAGGGGTGGAGGGAGAGAAGGTGACAGGGGTGGAGGGAGAAAGAGTGACAGGGGTGGAGGGAGAGAGTGTGAGAGAGCAGATTGTGTTCGTCACAGGCTCATATCCTTCATTTGTGAATTTGCTTTAAGCCGACAGCTCATTCCTCGCTTGATCCGCAACATAAAAGCACTCACTCCGGTTAAATGGCACCAGAAATAGCAAGTAAAAAGCAATAATGTAATCAAATCACAACACTGGGGAAATAAATACATAAATAAATGCATGACTGAAAATAAAACACAAAAGCACAAGGCTGGAAATAATGACATATATACAGTAGCTGTCAGCTAGCATATTTCAACAAACAGCACATTACTGAGAAACCAGAAGAGAGAGGGGGAGAGAGGAAGTTTGGTTTGTTGGGGGATTGAAGGGTTTTGACGATAGATTGTCCTCTTTCCTGTTTGCTATTTCCAAGTCAAATAATGGAGTGATGAAACAGAAAATTCCATCTGATAATAAACAAGATGGCTTGTTGCATACACTCGACACAATTTGTTGTTAACTGATAGTTGCTACAGTAATTTAACTGCTCATAATGCTGCTGGCGTCTGTATTTTTCAGTGTACGTGACAAATAAACACAGTGAACCTGTAGCATACAAAAATAATATACGGCTAATATAATATAAGGCTGCACACTGGCATGGCATTTAATCACCATACCTTACCATAAACACCATCTCTACTCAGGAACTAAGGAATCTTCATAATTCATAATGCAATCATAATTAGAATTACATCAATGAAAGTTGTGCAATACATGGCTTGGGCTTGGATAAAACAGGCAACTATATGGGTAACACACTATCCATTTCCCCACTGCTGCACCGAGATTCATACATTTTTAACTAAGAAACTGTTGGCAATCATTACCATTAAATAATGTAGGATTGTATTTATTGTCATTTTCTAATGCATGTTAATGAAATCAAAATCACATTACCAAATAGGTCACATTATATGCATTTCACTCACCATGAGCATCAACACACTTGGGTTATTCACCGTAACATTGGTGAATAAATTCACTGCGTTGAAACAGAATGACTTATTTTCTCATTTCAGCATAAATCAAAGTAAATGCTCCCCAGTATATGAAAGTAAAGTGACCAACCATGAATCTATTTATTTTTTACAGTTGACTGGGCCAAAGGTTCTTGAACCTTTAACCCAGATTTGTATGCACGCAATGTTCACACTTTATTTCACATTTCTCTAGCAGAGAATGCAACCCGAACACTCAGGTGCATTGAACCGTTTCAAGAAACGAATAGCTGATGAATGATGTATGAACGGCTTAGGCCATCATTTAGGATCATTTGGATAATCCATATGTTAATTCTCTTCAGGGAATCTTACATTGCAATTAAATGCATAATTGCACACGTGGGTCATGTAAAGTCACCAGATTGAGCTCCTAGCCCACTCTCAAGACAAGCAACGTACACACTTAACCACTTAGAAATTCACAGTATGCTGCTGCAGTGCTGCTAATGTAGTGCCACTCCGAGTCTGCCTTTCTAAAGGGCCTACTCGATATCAACATTGAACGCTTAGATTTTAAGCATTCAGCTCACGGCCTTATCAGTGTCACATATAAGGACTGAGCAAGTAGCAGTTCAGTGTCATACGCAAGCATGAACACCGCACATTGACTGGTGCAGATATCGAACCTGTGACATCTGAATTACCAGACAGCCTAGCTAGCTCTGTGTCATTTTAAGATTTCTTTGGCTATTCAAAAATAGCAGATATACAAGCTCATTGTTGCTTCTGGGGGTCCCTGGAACAACATATTGTCATGGGGATTTTGACATAAAAAAGTTTGAGAACCACTGATATAAAGTTTTTTCAAAAAACTGTTAGGATTTAGAAGACATTTGTAAAGATTTGCAAACATTTCACAACAATAGCAGATCTACAAGCTCTTATCGCGGCATTTGGTGACACGCTACGAGCTTGTATATCTGCTATTTTTGAATAGCCAAAGAAATCTAAAATGACCCGGTCCCAGACGCATTCTCGGTTTGAATGGGTTAAATGAGCACTGAGGATTTCATATGATTATTCATTGTAGGGTGTATTATGAGTGGCTGCCTGTCAATTTAGCGAAGGCGCCTTCCCACAGGGCTCTGCCATTCTGTCAGTGCTGAGGTCCAGGTGCATAACAGAGCCCTCCTGTCTGTCTGCCTGCCTGACCTGCGCTGGCACCGTCCATATGTGCCCTGCTCGACACCTTCTGTCACCGTCACCACCAATGCCGCGTTCACTGACGGTTCTAATCTTTTACACGGACTCCCTTCTCTCTTTCCCTGTCACTTTCTCTCTCTAACTGCACCTCTCTCTATTTCACTTAAAGTCCTCCATCTCTCTCTGCCCTGCAGTCTCTAACACATACGTAGATTAGGTACAAAAGGAAATGGGAAACATGTTCTTCCCTAACTAATTTAATAAGTGAGAGTCGTAAATCTGAAAGCGGATTTTTCACATTTTCACAACTTTAAGGTTGTGGTGGTAGCACTGGACTGAGGTCAACAATGTTGTCGCCGTTTTGGCTGGCTGGCTGTATTGACACATTCTGGCTCATAGAGTAACACCTGGCTCTGCACCAGTGCTTTTTCGGCCCAGTAGAGCAGCCATGTCCCCCCCGGTGGCCTGCTTTACAGTTCGCTTGGGCAATTTGGACCATAATTAAGTCATAAATCTTCCCCAGACCATATGATAGTGATGCGCCTAGCCGATTACGGCAAGACCCGCCCCCACATCCCCGCAGAGTAATGTGATTCTGTCCCACAATCAGCCCACTCTCTTGATAAGAAACCAATTCAGTCCCCTTATTCTTCTTTCCACCTCTTCTTCGACTACAGCATTAGAAACGGAATCCACCTGCTCACCTTGAGTTAATGGAACGCCTAAACAATTATGTCCTCTGGAATGTAACACACCTGCCCACCATAGAATGTAATATGCCACACACCCAAATACATAGACATGTCCACATACACCCACACCCACACATGTCCACACATGTCCACACAGAAGAAGGGTGTAGAGGTCTTGTTTATCTGCAGTGCAGTGCTGGCTTCTCTTGCAGAATGCTAATAGTTTGCATTCAGGTAGGAGGAAATCTTGCCCCTGAAACTGTTGATAATAGGAACATTTGCCGTGCAGGTATAATGCCATCCAATCACGCTATTACATCGCTATAATCCAGTTGGTAATAATCTTTGTGTCCACATATTCTGAAGCCGTGGTCTACATGTGCCTGTATGAGGCACATGCATTTTGAGACAGTAATGGAATGATGATGGAAATCATAAAATATGAGAGTGATGTGATGTGGAGAGAGTCATTTAAAGTGTTTTTTGTTCAGCACACTTTCTGACAAGGGCCGTTCGGTCACTGAAAAAAAAAGTGTGTGTGTGTGTGTGTGTGTGTGTGTGTGTGTGTGTGTGTGTGTGTGTGTGTGTGTGTGTGTGTGTGTGTGTGTGTGTGTGTGTGTGTGTGTGTGTGTGTGTGTGTGTGTGTGTGTGTGTGTGCATGCGCCTGTGTCTCTGTGTGAATCTTTCCATACACCTTACTGTCTACTATATGTGACTCTGTCAAAGCGGACGGAATGTATGTATGCCATATCAGTGCAAAATAACACACTGCAAGTCGGGCTGTCAGAAAACTCTTGATTAAACTTCATGGTGGGAATGGGGTTTTAGCAACCATTCTAACCTCAAATGACAATAAATGTAGGCCAACTTAGAGGGGGGGGGCAGGAATCTACCAGAGAATGCCCAGAGGAGATGTAGTGGTTAGGACGCCTGCCTCTAGAACCACATGCACTCCAATCCCACAAGAACCTCCCCTCCTGTGCCCCCCAAGACCCCCTCCCACACGCCCACCCTATACTCAAGTCTCGCTCTCAGTGGCCCTACCGGCTCAATAAAGACAAAGAAGCCAATGAGTGGCTGGCCTTTAAAATATAAATAAATATATATGTAGCAGTTAAAAGCAATGACTGATTAACCCTCATTAATCATTGGAGGGAGGGGAAAGGGATGGCGAGGAAAGATAATGGCTGGCTTTGTGTCTTCATCCATTGTCCTCCCAACCCTGTGTATCTGCTCGTATGCACACTCTCAGCTCCCCAAAGAGAAGGCCTTGAGCAGCAAGCCTCAATAAAAAAACAGTGATTTTGCTCAATAAGGCCTTGTTAAGGCTGCTCCACTTCTACCCGCCAGATAAATCACAGGCAACAATACAAGTGAGGCAAACAACTCTGGTATGGTACTACCACTTTATTCATTTTCTTTAAGAATTTAGGGCACCACTACTTCTTTTCACCAGACTTTTTTTTTTCTTAAACTACTTGACTATATTTGTACTCCTTGCCCCATCATTGCAAATTGTATACCCTCTCTCTCTCTCTCTGTGTATCATTGTTGTGGTTATTGGATGAAAATACAGAGTTCCGTGTCTGTTTTGTGTCATATACTGTACATGTTTATTTTTTTGTCATTTTATTATATTCTGATGCTTTTTTTTTTACTGTGGTCTATCCATTTCTGTATGCTGGAAGTTTACATGCAGTATTACCAGAGGGATCAGCGAGAAGAGTCCCTGAGGAAATTAGTTGGCGGTTCAGAGTCTTGCTCAAGAATGCTTATGCTTAATTTATACTCTGTCGTACGATGGAGTCACGTGCCGAAAATAGCCAATCTACAAGCTCATAATGTGTCGCATCGCATTTTTGTGGAGAGGTGAGCTGCGAGCGTCGTCAGTTTAACAGCCGCCCCTCCCCCTCCGTAGCTCTATGAGTTCCAGGCAGCAGATAGACAGGCAGGCAGTATCACAAGGTTAATTCACTCATGCAAAGAGTGATGTGACTTGCAAACGACAAACAAGTCATAGAATACTGATCGAGCAAGTGTCATCATTCATTTCAGAATACTACACCACCAAAAATGTCGGCACCCCCCTCTAGATGGCGGCCTAGGCAGCCGCCTATAGGGAGCGCCGGCCCTGTGCGACACCACCATACAACGAAGTATAAATCAGGCTTTAGACATGGATACATCAGCTGTTATAAATTCAACGTGTAAACTGTCCATAACAGCCTGCATCCATTCCCTAGCACTTTTGTTAATGACATTGTGTTACAATTACTATGCAGTACTGCACATGTAGTACTACATTAGAATAGTATGTGTACGTTATTATAGCATGTACACAGTACATAACATAACATACTAGTATATAACACTACTCCTAAGAAGAAAAAAAGAAAGAAAAAAGCATGTAAAAGGAAGTAATAAGAAAACTGAAATCCACTTGCAACAAAGCATAATATGATATATGATATATATATATATATATATATATATATATATATATATATATATATATATATATATATATATATATATAATGTATGCACACACAGTATAACACTTCTCGATTATTCGAGCAAATCGAACAAATCGAACTAACTCATCGATAATAAAAATAATAATCATCATCATCATCATAAATACATAATACAATACACATTCTGGTGGCATAGTAATTCAAAAGCAGCTAAAAGCAACTCTACTACTAATCTAATATCATTGACTATATATATTAACCAGTAACATTGAGTAATATGTTCCTGGTTTCTATTCGTAGGATAGTTTTTTTGATGACATGAACATGCCTCAGTTGGTGGCGTGTCTGCTCGCTGCTCTCTCTCTCTCTCTCTCGCCTGTCAGACTCGTTCAAGTCATCCTAACACCTCTCGCACGGACACCCTATGGCGCCTCCCCTCAGCCCCCTGACAAAATGTGTCACACTTTTCTATCTGTTGTCTCACTCCTTTGCCCTGCTTTATTTCCCTTGTCACTAATTCTCGCTCTCCATCTCTCCAAATGCACCCCCAACTCCGCTACTCCACCCCCCCCCCCAAAAAAAAAGAAAGAAAAAAAAGCCTCCTATAGTGGCACAGAACTAGCAGCACATTTAGAGAGCAGAGCAAAGCAAAGCCACAGATTAGAAGAAGATGGCTTTATGTGGGCTGGTTATTGTATTTAAAAAAAAACTTCAGAGGCACATTTCAAGGCCACAACATTCCTCATAAAGTGTTTTGAAGCATTAGTCAGAACCTTATACAGACGACATTGAGTTCCAGTCTGCTTTGTGTGCCCGTACAGTATGTAATCAAGCAGCATGTCCCCTTTGTCACAGAGGAAGTGTGGCCGGCCACCTACAGAGTGTGAGGATAAGCCTTGTGTGTAATAGAGTGTGGTGGTTGCTTGATTGGGTATGAAGAAGGAAGAAGTTTTACCCACCACCCATCTTGCACACTGTGCTCATCCACCTACCACCCCCACAACCCACCTTCTACTATCTGCCAACAAGTGCCGGCTTAGGACGGCAGCCATTCACATGAGAGGAACACTTTCACGCCAGTCACTTCCAATTTACTTACTGTATTTATTTGTTGCTTTCTGCTTTCATGGATTACTTCAACCACCCCTACATCAAACCCCTTCCCATCATCATCCCTAACACACACACACACACACACACACACACACACACACACACACACACACACACACACACACACACACACACACACACACACACACACACACACACACACACACACACACACACACACACACACACACACACACACGTATATACAGTAAATGCACAATTTGTTCAAGACGTCAGTGCTCTCTCTCACTTCTTTCTCGTCTCCATCTCTTGCTCGCATCTCACCATGAGGGAGGAGCACATGGGGTGCCTGGCGTAATTAGGGGTGACATGATGTTTATGTAACCTCCAATCCTCGCGAACCAGACGCAATTATGGGCTCCTGGTCCCTGTGACCCCCACTCCCGGTTCACGGGGCCTTACGGCACTTGCAAAAAACTGCAGCTCACTCTGTCCCAGCATGAAGGGGGCCTGGTTGTGTGTGGTGGTGCGGGGTGGTGGGGTGATGCTGGGTAGGGTGCGAGTGTGTGTGTGGGGGGGTTTGGGGTTGGTGGTGGTGGTGGCAGCAGGAGCCAGAGTTCAGTCCTTTTCACAGCTCCCTCTGATGGGAGCCCTCGCAGCCTAATCTGAAGTGACGGGCACTTCAGTGGGAGAGGGTGCAGAGCCCCCCAATTTCCGCCCAGAACTCTGCGGCGCGAGGGTGAATGGGGAGGAGGGGGAGACGGCATGGAGCGAGAGCGGGCCGAGGGGTGACAGACTTATTGTGGCCCAGTGAGAAAAGAGTGTAGCTGGGAAGGCCTCATTACAACGCTTTACTGCTCTCACAGGCCCTCATTAACCCACCACACCGGTGACTCAAATCACAACAGACAATAAAAAGGGGTCGGCTCTCTGAATAAGCAGGGGCCTCCCGTTTTAGTGTGACTTAGAGCGTTTCTGCATTGTTAACTGAGCGCTATACGGGCGCTTTTTACACAAACAGGTCTTCGTAAAATGTCCCAACAAGTGTGCAACAAAGGGCAGCATTTCACAGTTTCCTTCTCTGTTGAAAATAATGTCCGTCCAACTTGAACACGCTTCACTTATCCACCCCTTTCCCTCTTATCTCTGATGCATCTGAACTGGGGGAGCAACAGCTAAACAAACTAATTGATTTAATAGACTATGTCAAATGTTTCAGATTAAAGTAAAATAATTGATTTTCCAAAAATAGTGAAAATGGCCAATCAACAACCTTGCGATGCACACCACGGTACGAGCAAGCATAAAATAGGGCTTAAGTGACTAATCAATTTAGTTGATTATAAAAAATCTGTATGATTTTTTTCCACATTGATGTGTGTGTGTGTATAAGACTATCTATCTAAGACTACAAGACTATATATATATATAGATATATATATATACAGATATATATATAGATATATATATAGATATAGATATATATATATAGATATAGATATATGTATATATAGATATAGATATAGATATAGATATATAGATATAAATAAATGTCATTTATACACACACA
The DNA here is from genome assembly GCF_963454915.1 of Gymnoscopelus microlampas. Classification (NCBI taxonomy): domain Eukaryota; kingdom Metazoa; phylum Chordata; class Actinopteri; order Myctophiformes; family Myctophidae; genus Gymnoscopelus; species Gymnoscopelus microlampas. The sequence continues at coordinate 33,114,712 of NC_139944.1, forward strand.
CATACACAGTATATAAAACTTCTCAATTATTCTGGCGAATCTACAGAATCATTTCTAAGAAGATAATCGACAGATGCAGCCATAATCTGAGCAAGGCAGCATTCCCGGCAGCAAGTAATGAGAGCAGGAGCGTATGCAACCAAACTAGACGAACAACACAAATCAATATGTCCGGTTCAATAAAGAACACAGTAACACAGAGTTCCTTTGGGGGCTGCTGCCGGTACTGGAGGGACTACTGGTGATGAGAGATGACAACCACTGACGCATGCGACCACTGGGACACAAAGCCAGGCTGAAGATAGAGCCCAAGCCAGCATACATCCTCGCCCAGAGCCCCTGCCCCATTACTAACCCCTCCTATATACCCCCCTCATCATCAGTGCTTGGGGGAGCACAGCTTGGCAAGCCAAATGATGCATTTCATAGAGACAATTAAAGAGCAAATCAATGCCGCGGCCTCCGCGAAATAATTAGAGTCGCGGTCAACTTCCACCGCAATCACACAGTGGAAAACGCTTCCAACATTGCAGGGGGGAGAGAGAGAGAGAGGGAGAGAGAGAGAGAGAGAGAGAGAGAGAGAGAGAGAGAGAGAGAGAGAGAGAGAGAGAGAGAGAGATCGGGAGGGAAGATTTGGGGAAACATTTCTGGAAGATCCTAAAGATTAAAACTCTGGGCCAATCACAGAAAGCGGTCTGTTTTTCATTACAAGTCATAATATACTGGAAGAGATACCGGACCCTGGCTAATCTTTGAATTAGCCTTTGAGTGTACAAAGTAGCTCATACACAATATGTTGTATACATATATCACAATGAATTTGGGACTTATTTCCCGGGGCTTTACAAGCTTAAATGTAACACTAAACCCCAAGTAGGTGGATGAGGACAGAGCATGGAGATACTCAGACTAGTAATCACTAAACAGTGGATGGAGGGAGAGGAGACACCACGGAGGGAGTGCAAAACTATCTCCACCATCACCACCACCACTGTCTGAGAGAGACGGTGATGAGGTCACATTCTGAGGGCCAGCGGGCCATCACATCCTGTCCGTGACATCATCAACAAGTGCTCCCATGCCCCTGTTTGAGGCCTCAGACATGTGCATGCATCGCCGTGATGGAGAAGAGAAGAGAAGAGAAGAGAAGAGAAGAGAAGAGAAGAGAAGAGAAGAGAAGAGAAGAGAAGAGAAGAGAAGAGAAGAGAAGAGAAGAGAAGAGAAGAGACTTGATTTGTGCCTTGATTAACACAATGGTGTCTTGTCATTACTTGTCTTTAAGCAAAAAAAAACACTCAAAATTGTACAGAACACTACTGTTAGACATTTAACTAAAGCCAGAAGGAGAGAGTACTCCTATTTTAATTCCTACACCAGTTGCCTGTCTGTTTTAGGATTGATTTCACTGTTTTAAGGCATGTCATGGCCAGGCCCCTAATTATATTTCTTGAATTATGAACCCCTTATCAGCCTGTGCGCAGCCTGAGGAGATGAATCTTCTTTAATCAACAGGCCTTTCCATACTTTATTATTTTATCTTAATGTTTACTTTCTCACTGCAATTTAGTTGAAGAGACATGACGAGGACACAGGGTAAGCTTAATCTTACTTTACTTTAATGGAGTATTTCCAATTTTCAGTACTTTTACTTCTACTCCACTACATCTCAGAGGCAAATATTATACAGTACTTTTACTGCACTACAATTATTTGAAAACTTCAGTTGGTATTTAGTTTGTAGATTTTGATTATTATTTCAAAACATACATAAACCACTTCAGCCCTACATATATTCTGGCTATTTTCAAAAGGTTTTGAAAACTTGAAATGGGGCATTCTGCATAATGAGTACTTTTGTACTAAGTATATTTTTATACCAATACTTTTGTACTACTCAAGTCAATTTTGAATTAACCGAGTATTTCTACATTGCAGTATTGATACTTTTACGTAACACATTTGAGTACTTTTTCCACCACTGACACTGACACAGAGAGAGAGACAAGGTGTGTCTGTACTTACCGGCCTGGTTGGTGGTGATGTTGACAGAGGAATACTGAGGTGAGTAGGGGCTCTGGTCGGACACTCCGTTGACAGCCTGCACCTCGAAGGTGTACTGCGTGTGGGCCAGCAGGTCACTGATGTAGACGTGCGGCTCCGTCAGGCCCAGCTGACGGGGCACAAACTGCACGTTGTCCCCGCAGCGCGTGCAGCCTCCGCGGACCCCGACGCAGCTCTTGCAGATGATGTTGAAGACCACGTCCTCGCGGCCCCCCGAGTCCCGCGGCGGCATCCACTCCAGCATCAGGGAGGTCTCGTTCACGCTGGAGATGACATTCTGCGGGGCTGATGGCACCGCTGCGAAGACGAGACCATGGGTCTGTTAAAGCAGTGGTTCTCAAAGTGGGGTCCTTGAGGGAGTTCCAGGGGGTCCCCAGCTAAATGATAGATAGCTAGGAACCAAATGGACCCTTATGGGTCTGTAACTCAGAGAGTTACAGACCTCAGAGACTTACAGACCAAAGGGGTCCATTTGGTTCCATTTGTACACTCTCAGAGTTAAATTAACATTGATTTTAAAACATAAATTGGGGCCCCAGAGATAGAAATTAAAATGGTTGAAAATCGCTGCTACAGCCGTAAAAACTTCTTATGTGGGGCCTTGGCATATCTTTTCAAATGGGAGGTCCGCCGGCTAATAAGTGTCAATTTGGGGTCCTTGACATGAAAAAGTTTGAGAACCACTGGGTTAAAGGCCCCTCACATCGGAGTGTTGTGCCTGCAACCTAATTTTGAGTCCTGTTTGATGGTTTAACCACTTAAACCCTATATACTTAGTTGACCGAGACCCCCCAGTGGTCTATAATTGGTACCCTCCTTTTTCCCTCTACACCAAATCTCTTCACCAAAACTAACTTATCTACGAGCTTACAACTTTGTGTTGTGATGCGTTGTGAACACGTTGTGGGTTCATGTGGTTAAAAAACTTCCAAAACAAATTTAGCAAAAGTTGAGTATACCAACTCTCGATCAATTGATTGGTTGGTTGGTCAATACATCTATCGATAGATACTGTAGATGTTAGGAGCTGCCTGTGTAAACAATTTCATATGACACTACATTTCTTTCCCAGGAGCACAAAAGTCCATAAAAAAAGGAAGGTGGGCCCGGAATGCTGGCCTAGCGGTCCGGGCACCTAGGCTCCAAAGTAGCCTGACATTGTGTTGCGGGTTCGAGTCCTGATCCCGACGGCCTTTGCTGCATGTCACACCCCATCTCTACCCCCATTTCCTGTCAACCTACTATCCTATCAATAAAGGCATTTTTTTTTAAAGGAAGGTGGTGAACTACGGCTGTCAGTCCTTGAACAGACTCTGATGACTTCCAGGGCTCGCCACTCAGGGCAAAAAGCCCTGCATGATGGCATTGTTCTAATTTTGTGACGAGGGGGGCGAAGGGGGGGTTTGTGTGTCCTTGACATTGTGAAGGGCATAATTACCAGGCGCTACTGCTGCTGAGCTGCTCAAATAACCCCAGCACTGGAGGGGAGAAAATCCACAAGCCCGCTAACGTCACTACAGCCTCTCTTTGAGGTCTGCGCCTGGTATGTTCCAAACCGGCGCGCTTCTTCCCCAGGGGAAACCCATTTATGCGGACCTCAATCTCCAATGCTGGTGTCCACTTTGACATGTGTGTTTTCTTTACGTCTATTCCTGACAGCTTTCTCATGGAACGTCCTATAGAGTTACGGCGGCGGGGAGAGACAGCGGCTGGCTTCTCCCGTGGAGACGGGCGAGACGCTACGACCGAGGAGGTGGAGAAATTCCAAGACGCCAGCATTTTGTGGCGTTTGAGTGACAGTCCAAGCAAACAAACAATGAGGAGTGTTTATCTTTTTACAGGCATGTGTGTCTAATTACGGAGCACGCCCCTCTCCGAGCCAAACGAGGTAAACAAGAGAAATCCGCCTCCCGCCCACCAACCTCCATACAACCTGAATTGATCGCTTCTTATTTAACGTTGCGCCGTTAATTGGCCACCATTTACAGGACCTGGAAAGGAAGCCTGCATGGAGTGGCATCCTTTCTCTCTCCCCGTTTCACTCTTCCTTTTCCACCCCTCTTGCTTTTTTCTCCTACCCTACATCCGTCTTTCTCTGAAGCCCCCTACACCAAAACATACCACCTCCTTGGCATCTTCTTCCTGTGGAGGGGCAGGGTGGGTGGGTTGGTGGGTAATATCCCCCCGCAACCCCACCCAGCTCCCCTCCATTAGCTGGCGCTGGTGCACGGTTGGTTCTGATGGACCCCGTTTTCCTGCTTTAATCAGGCCGGGCCCCGCTGCGTCTTAATGCGGGTGACGTGCCGGTGCTGCTTTCTCATTCACAACAGCTGCTCGACTCCCAGAGCCAGGCTTATGCAAATCTACCTCTTTGTTGGAGACCATCAAGTCCCCCCCCCCCCTTCCTCCTCCTTATCCAACTCTCTCTCTCTCCCCCTTCTACGCTCTCTCTCCCTTTTCAACAGGCATAGAGAGAGGGGGGAGATAGGGAGAGATGAGTGATCAGAAAGGAGAGAAAAGGGGACAGGGAAGGGGGAAGAGAGAGAGAGAGGGAGAGAGGGCGGCGGAAAAGAGAAGCTGAAGAAAAGAGAGTGGGGAAAAGCAATAGCAAAGATTTTCAAATGGGCCGAGACCGTCCACTATCCCATGGCTGTATCTCTCCGTCCCTCTCATTCTCTCACCCTCTCCCTCTCTGTTCATTTCTGTACGTCTCTTTCCCCTTCTGTCCCTCCGCCCGTCCCTCTCTCCAAGTCTCTCTCTCTCTCTCTCTCAACCTCTCTGTCAACCCTCAAATTCAAATTCAAATTCAACCAGCTTCATTGGCATTACAAGAGACGGCTTCGTCTGAGCTTCATTCTCTGCGTCTAACCCCTTCACAATGCCGGCCTGCCCCGGCCCAGTAACCTACGGCCCAGCCGGGAGCATGCGGGGGGGGGGGGGGGGGGGGGGCTGGCGTTGTGTGTAGTTGTGTCAACCCCGAGGACGGCCTCACTATGGGGCATGTCAGTGTTGTGTTGGTCTGAGAGATGGCTCTGACAGGGCCTCTCTATTTGAGATCTACACAGACCACCGCTGTCCTTTGATCTGAGTTGCTCCTTAGGTCGTGGGTGTAAGATGCATGCGTGTCAAAGGGTGCAAGTCTGCGTGTCAAATCAAATTCGAGTTTGCGCGTTATGCATTTTTGGCAAGCGAATAGATACTATAAGGATCAAGAATGTGTGTTTGTGTGTATCACATTTTTGAGTGAGGTCCATTTTCTTTGTGGCGGCGTGTGTGTGTGTGTGTGTGTGTGTGTGTGTGTGTGTGTGTGTGTGTGTGTGTCTCCTATACATACTTGTGCATGGCATCTGGAAGGGATCCGAGTCGGTGCGGTAGTAACCGTTGCGGCAAACACAATTGGTGGCACCTTCATTGGTGGTACGGCTGTTAATGGGACATTGCATACAGGACTCATCTCCTTGGGTCGGCTTGAAAGACCCTGATAGACAACCTGAAAAACAAGAGACAACACAATTTAGAAACATCCAACATAAAACAACTTTTCCTTGTCAACTGTGTATACCTTTAAAAAGAATTGGCTGACAACTTCAGCGTTAACCATTAATAACGGGAACGCATCTGTGTCATTTTAACATTTCTTTGGCGATTCAAAAATAGCAGATCTACAAGCTCTTACAGCGGCACTGAGTGCCACGCTATGGCGCTAGCTTGTAGATCTGCATTTTATTTTTTTTATCGTGGAAAATGTGTGCAAATCTATGAATACATATATATGTTTTAAAGCGAACATTTTTAACTCCGATCTGTGCTTCTGGGGGGGTCCCTGGAACAACATATTTTGAGATTGGGGTCCACGGCCAAATACATATAATTTTGTGGGTCCTTGACATGGAAAAGTTGGAGCACCACTGATATAGCCTCATACTGTTAGGATTTAGAAAACATTTTTAGACACCTTTTTGGCCGCGGACCCCCATCCAGGGTCCCCAGAAGCAAAGATTTGAGTTACAAATGTTCACTTTAAAAATATATATATTCAAAGATTTGCACACATTTTCAAAATCTTCAAGCTCATAGCACGGCAATCGTGCCGCGCTATGAGCTTGTATATCTGTATTTTGAGGCCCACTTGCAATATCCTCATGGCCCACCAGTGGGCCCCCAGCCCACATGTTGGGAATGGATGGCACAGACATTGTTTGTCACATTCAAATAATAAACACGGCTGGTATGTGTTTCATTTAACAATGTTGCTCTTCAAAAGAAACAGCGTCCTGCCATTTCCATATTTTATGTCTGAACATGTAATCCTTGTTTGGTTACTTGTCGCTTTACAACAAAAAAACGTCCGAGTGACCAGAATGCAGAAACACTCATAAACACCGACCACATGAGTCCAATGTATAAATACACATCTGCCCAAGGCTTGCACGTGAGGCAGCTCTGCAGGCAGATATACTACAGGGCAACATACTAACATGCAGAATGTTTGCATTGAATTATTAACCACACTCAAGTGGCACTTTGAAGGGCTATGTTTTTAGTTAAGTGCTTTTTCAAGATTTTGCTCTCTGAGAACCTGGCAGGAAAAGTTACTTTCATGATAGACATGATGACATACAAACAGCACTACTGGGCTATGAAATTCCTGTGTGTGTGTGTGTGTGTGTGTGTGTGTGTGTGTGTGTGTGTGTGTGTGTGTGTGTGTGTGTGTGTGTGTGTGTGTGTGTGTGTGTGTGTGTGTGTGTGTGTGTGTGTGTGTGTGTGTGTGTGTGTGTGTGTGTACGCACGCATGTGCTTATGTACCGTAAGTACATAAACAACCTTCGAAACTGTCTGTGAAATCCCCTCATCATCTTCTGAACTACCTCATCATAACCCAGCCCAGTTTTCTCCCAGATGAATCTCCCCCAGAATGCAGATCAGCAGCTGCACCTTGTCAAGGAGGGCTGTTATTTTGTGTGTGTGGGGGTTTCAACTTGGGTCAAACCATTAAAGGTGTTTTTTTCCTTGAGGTAATCACCCACCAGCTCCCACTCTTCCCCCAAAAAGAAAGAAAGAAAGAAAGAAAGAAAGAAAGAAAGAAAGAAAGAAAGAAAGAAAGAAAAGAAACAAATGGAGAGGTATGAAGACTGATGTACTGTACACTGTAGGAAGTAGAAAGCAAGCCCCAGAAAAAGGCTTTGATGCGTTTTATTTTGTTCTCTTAGATGCAGCATAAGCAAAGAAAGCAGAACACAAACAATCAATCTTTTCTTTCCTTATGACTCTTCGTCGTATGTAACGATGATTCCGGGAACATGGAAATTGCTTATTTCATTTTATTGTCTGCAAACTATCACTTTGAGCCTTCCATACCTTAGGGTACTATTCACTCAGGATTTTGCAGTGTAGTGTTGGCAAGCTCTGAATCTAACCACTTCAACCCTATATACTTTAATATAGGGGACCCAAGGGGTCTATAGCTGGTCCCCTCCCTTTTTTCCCTGTACACCATATCTCTTTGCTGAAATGTGCAGAATGTTTGCCTATTTTTGCCTTAATGTTCACCTGTTACAATGCCCAGAATAGAGACACTAGGGTTACAGTGGTTAAACTACTGTTGTGCTTGTTCTAAGTCTAAAATGTAATCATGACTTTTCTTTTGTTTTTCATAAAAGATATTCAACCCTCAGTATCAATCTCGGAACCCATAGATTGTTGGGGGACTAGCCAGAAAATAAATAGAATAAAGTAGATAAAATAAACAAACAGGCGTCATTAGTCTATCTACGGGCTGCGTGGGCAATTACAGCTGGATTGCTGGCTGTGCCATATGGCAACATCTGCCGCTTGAGCTTCATTCAAAGGAGGTCAACTCACACGGCAGGATAAGTCTGTGGGTTCAATCCCACTGTTTATTTTAGACACACATCCCAGAGCCCAGCGACACTACGCTGCAGCTGGGATTACTGCTCTTTTTCACAATCCCACTGTGACTCTGTTGTCTCTCATGCTTTTCCTTCGGACTAATGACCGATTAATACTTGGTTGTGCATTGTGTCACGCACCGGAAATGGCAGATCTACAAGCGTTATCACAACAGGCTCTACCTTATTATGGTGCACGGCAACAGCGCACAGCTACTGTAAGTATAAATCAAGCGTAGCGGTAATAAAAGCCGGAATCATCACCCACCGAAAGGTTATACTCAGTGTCACAGATACAATGTCATGGAAAGTAATATTACTACTACACTATAACTACACCCAAAAGCCACGTGAGGTGTACAATATTAGAAAGATAGACAAACCCTTATATACATAACATCACATTTAATATGTCAAGTTAAAGTGGTGCCACGGTTTGTCTGCTCATAGGTATTTCCAACAGTTTACTTTGGCATGTAGTAGCATCTTAATGTATTCCATCTGACTTGTGAAATCTTGCTCAGTGCACGAAGATAATACAACAGCATCTGTGACAAGTCAACTGGATTGCCCATAATTATAGGAATGATTGAATAAGGCGTCAATTTTCCGTGATGATTTGTTATATTACTGCAGTTGTACTGATCATAGCAACACTTTCTCCCCTATTAATATATAACAAATGGTCCTGTCTTATGCAAGCTCTGCCTAAAAAAATAAATGAAAACATAAGATAATTATTCAAAGAGCATTATCGTCCAGCTCTGCCTCTGATTCAAAGTTAATCCTGTTAAAATGGCTACCACTGTTAAAACTAATCTAATATTAATTTAGCCATTGTATTACATTGTTTAAATCTTTTTTTTGGGCCCTGCTAGTAGTGGTAGTAGTGGTACTAGATGGTCCGTCTGACCGGGCATTCAAAAACGTTTCTAAACAAATCTCTGAATCTGTCTGGTCTGCCATTCAATTTGCAGTATATATTCAAGCTCCATGGAGGATACACTCTACTGACTTTGATGAATCCATAGCTTTCTTCTAATGCCACCCATGAGCAAAATTGTCACATGTCTACTTTAAGCACATGTTGTTGCTTATTAGTTATGGCACTTTAAATATGTTGATGTTTACAATATGCAATATAATCATAAATTAATGGCAATAATAATTTCTCTTTTTGTCATGGCCTTTTGTCTTTTTGTCATGGCTAGTCCTCTAAGCAAGGCAATGTGGGTCAATGTTAGTTCGGTTAAAGTTTAAATTAAATTCACAGTAAAATCTTTTTCAAGTTTTTCAGGTTATATTTGCTTAATTGTTACTAGCCATTTCCAAGTCAAGTGAATGCTTATCTTCCATTAATGAAGGCTGTAGGAAAGTTAGTATGTGGACTAAGTAAACGGATTTCAAAGGACAATTCAAATCTCAAACCAATTTCAATGCCATTTCAATCCTTTTCATGTTAATTTTACTTCATTAATTGCGTCATGACTTACTGGTTTTGTAGACTGTTGACACAACTAAATGAGCTGACATTAGACACACTACCTTGAAAACTACTTGTTTTTGTAGTTGGCTATGGCTCAATATTTTCTATGTAAAAAAAAAAAGTAAACCACAAAAACTATACTACAACACTCATCTACGCAGACTGCCAGCATGAATGGGACAGTCATCGGAAAACATCAGGGGCAGGAAGTGGTATCCCGAAATAAAAACTTGGGAAATCTGATAGAGCTCTTTACAAAATATTACTTGTGACATGTTTTTCTTCTTACATGATTGATGGGGAGGGGAGAGGGTGTCGGGTACCGGGCGAAACATGAGGCTCGAACATTCAGGCTGCCAGTCACTAGAGTCCCTGAATGAAGCCAGGGCAACAGCTACAGTGTGTGTGTGTGTGTGTGTGTGTGTGTGTGTGGGGTGGACAACAGACTCGACAACACAGTGAGTTCCGTGGGACTGGAGGTCTGTGAGGAGCGACACCAAAGGAAACAGGCTAAAAGAGAATTTTGGTGTATAAAGAGAGACAGAGCTGTAGCGAATAGAAAGACAGGGAAATAAAAGAGACAGAAGGGAGAGGGGAGGAGCGTATGATGAAGTGGAATGGCTGAATTTGGGGGAAGGTTTGGGCCAAAGAATACAGTGTGTTGCTGGGCCTGTAACTAACGTGCTGTGCAAAGATGCATGTGATGGACAGCTTTGTAATACTGTTTTAACTACGATCTACACAGAGAGAATAAAAGAAAACAACTATTAAAGACTTAAAGAAACAACAGAAACTTACTTAAACTGATTAATTAACCAATATGTTACCAGGGGTGGATACCAGAACTGTGTGAAACAATACATATTATGCAAACTGTTATTGCCTACAATAACTACCAACTGCACAGGGTTTACCACGGCACAACTATTCAGATAGCGCCAGGTAAGCTGTCAATCAAAGGAAAGTACTTTAAATTAACTCTCATATATTTTCCAGTCTACTTCCTAAACTCCCTGGCTCTCTGGGTGGCAAACCCCAGCCATCTGGCACCTAAGTGGGCTAAAACAAACCATGAAAGGTATTTGGCTAAAACCATCTATTTCATCCAGGTCTGCTGGTAGGGTACAGTCACATATGCCTGAGCAGGCCTTTCTTCCTCTGCCACGGTCATTATTTTGGGGGTAAATGTTTGGGGAAATTCCACTCCCCCCCTTCCCCCCGGACAACACAGTCTGAAGGTTGAGAAGCTGTCGTGTGTCAGATGGAGAAGGAGAAGAGAGGAGGAGAGGGGAGCTGTGATTAAAAAGCACATCTTAGCTTTGATTTTCAGATTGCTGCTCTCGAGCTGTATGATCACAGTGCTGGCAACTGTCACTCAAAATGCAAAAGACTTTTACCTTTTTTTGGGGGTAGATTTCCTCCTACTTCTGACAATCCTCTGACAAAAAGAGGAAAATGTGCTCCGTGAATATCCACAGACAACTTTTGCTTGTCCTTACTAGTCCTTACTAAGAAAGTAGATCATATCACTCCAGTTCTTAGATCTTTCGACTGGCTCCCTGTCAAATAATACATTTTTAAATGCCACTGTTGGTTTATGAAGCACTGAATGTTTTAGTGCCAAAATCAATTTCTGATTTTGTGCCACAACAAAGATGAGAGAAACGTTTGTGCTCTTGTTGAATTGTCCAAAAAAATATTTTTTTGTTTTGTTTTTGTTAGCCAAATAAATAACCAAGATACCAAGATCGCCCACCAACATAACAAAAGGAATGTCCACAGAGGTTTGGCACATGCCAAAAATATATCATCTTTCAATTAAGATCTATAATGAAAAGTGCTACCAAAGAGAAAGTGACATCCTCAGTCTGATCTTGTGCCACAGAACGCGGAGATCAAAGCATTCAATTCACCAAATATGTGGCACAAACTCCCAGAAAACTGTGAATTATTGAATATTTGTGCAAATGACTGTAATGCACATTGTAAAGCGCCTTGGATAAAGCTGCTATAAATGCACCATTTATCTCATCTCACCATTTTATCAGAGAGAGTTTCCTCTCTCTGTTTATACTGGTTGTCTGTCTATCTGGCCATCTATCTTTCTGTTTGCTGCGGCCATTTGCTGTTTTTCTTTTAAAAATATAATTTCTTCTACACCGTAATTTTATTCTCTTTTCTTTCGGTTTTGTTTCAAATTCGTATATTCAAATGTATTTATGTATTTACTTTTATAATTGTCATTTTTTTAAAACGGCTTAATGCTCTTTGTCTTGTGCTATACAAATAAACTTTCCTTGCCTGGTTCCTCCTCCACCTGTACTTAAATGTCCTGTGCCTTAAATAAACGTCTTTATTAATGCCATTAAACAAACAGACTGCCTTCTCTTCTTTTTTTCTCCCCCAGACCTGCAGATCCAGGGGATTAATGACAAAACGACCAAACGGCCGCCATAAAGTGGTGCGGGGAAAAGAGAAAGCTGTGCAGAAACATTTTTTAATGGAATTTATAAACACTTCAGCCTTAATTTAGTGGCAGACATGTCAAAGGGCTCCAGATCGCCTCGAAAAGTGGTTCCAATCCAGCCACATGGCGGAGAGGACAAATCCAGGAGTTAAATTAACACTCAGGATTTGGAGTGCACCGTCTCTTCAATGCGCACGCACGCACGCACGCACGCACGCACGCACGCACACACACACACACACACACACACACACACACACACACACACACACACACACACACACACACACACACACACACACACACACACACACACACACACACACACACCCTTTTACATCTATGTTTATGACTTTTAATAACATATAGTGACATAAAAGATTTAATTAGTGGGGTGGAGCTCTGCTTAGAGACTGGCCGAATAAAACTAGCATTGTGAAAGCCTGCCGGAGAGGTGAGTGACTGCCAAGGTGCTAGTCTACAATTTTTTTACAGCAGGTAATTTGCTGGTTGTTTCAAAGGGTTTCCTGCATATTACAGCAGAGGAGATTTATGGTACTTTGAAAGAGAGAGGACATGCGGCTACGACCATCTGCATCGAGCATGGTACGTGTGTGTGTGTGTGTGTGTGTGTGTTAGAGAGAGAAAGGGGGTGGGGGGGGCAGAGTGTCTGTTCTCAGTAGCACTACTGATGATGTGGCCAAACCGTGCTACTGGAAACACTTCTGAGCTGTCTGTGATTCTGCCACACACACACACACACACACACACACACACACACACACACACACACACACACACACACACACACACACACACACAGAGCTGTATGGCATGCCCAGACAGCCAGTGTAAGAGTCCCAAAACAAAGACTGGGGTTTGACATTACCATCATGGCTACTTGGCCAGCGCTCACACCACTGTGCCTGGCTAAGACCAGGGAAACAGCTGGCTGAGTCCAGCCATAGAGTTCTAATATATCTAGAGAACGGACTGCCCCGCCCCCAGCCAGCCATTCATTTCAATGAAGCTGCTCACACAGCGCATGAAGCACCCGGGAAGTATCCTCTTCTTCCGCATTTGAGCACCACAATTTTGTGCTCAAATGCGGATTGAGGACTTGAGCACCGAGCAGGCGCACTAGGGTGTCAGACGGTAGAAGCATATGCACGGAAGTATTGCAATCCCAGATTTGACCACCAGGCGACGGCAGCTTCATTGTTCCACCGTGGTTCTGGGGGCTTGAGTCCAGCAGATAATCTAGCCAAACACCGCCCATATTTACCTGAACCTCCACACCCTCCAACAAAACCCACCCACCCACACCCATTCATCCATCCATCCATCCATCCATCCATCCATCCATCCAGTCATCCCCCCAATCCACCCACCCACCCATCGACCCATCCATCCATCCAGCTACCCCGCCCGACAGAGAGGCTCTTTGTCCAGTAGTGTGGGGGTACCACAGGAGCAACGGTAACAACCCCCAATAACTACCCCCCCCCCACTCGCCCTACAGCTACACGACTTCCTTTCCTTCCGTGAAGCCCCCCCCACCCCCCCTGTTCCCCTGCTTTTCAGCCTCACATCCACCCTCCCCCATAACTGCAGCATTTAATGAAAGCACCATTAAAGAAGACACAACGGAGGGACAGAGAGCCAGCAAAGGTGTGTGTGTGTGTGTGTGTGTGTGTGTGTGTGTGTGTGTGTGTGTGTGTGTGTGTGTGTGTGTGCGCGCGCGTGCGTACATTTGTGCACATGTAAGCGTGCACATGTGTGAGAAAGCATGTGTGTGTGTGTGTGCGTGTGTGTGTGTGTGTGTGTGTGTGTGTGTGTGTGTGTGTGTGTGTGTGTGTAAAAGAGAAAAGGCCCTGAGGGAGAAAGAATCCGAGGTGTGAGGCTTTGGTGAGCACAGCATAAAAAAGTGCTGAAAGCGGTGAAAGCGGGCAGCGTCAGAGGGGCTCCTGTTTGTGTGGACGCCGGGTAATTCCCTGTATCCCATTGTGACCAAACGGCCCTGACTACAGTGAGCGAGCCACCAGCGCCGGGCCCCGTGGTCTGCACGCACGGCCGCCAACTGTAAAAACAATGTGAGATCCATCCATGGGCCAATACAGATCAGATGGTAGACATTAACCACTTTAACCCTGTATACGTCATCGTATGACAAATTGCGAAAATAGCTGATCTACAAGCTCACAGCGCATGATTTTGAGCTTGTAGATCTGTTTATTTTTGCTACTTTTTACATTTTTAAAAGGGCATGCCTATATATTGGGCACATCGGTCGGATCCGCAGTTCTGGACAACCGGATCCCCAGGGCTTATCGGTCGAATTGGCAGTATAAAAAAATCAATGTTTCAATTCAATTTTGAAAAGTTTTGGAATTTTGTGGAAAATGTTTGCCTATAATGAGATGCCCAATAGGGACACCAGGTTGAAAGGGGTTAAAAAGCACGAATATACTGCAAACCCCTGCCCCCATGAGAGGGGCAAATTACATTAAGGAGTGAAAACATGTTTGCTTCTGCAGTAGCGTTCCGATGTCTGCTACACTGGACCACCCTGCAGCCGACGCTACTGACCCTGACTTTAATTTATATTTTTAAAGATGATAGGTGGCCTACTCCCTCTTTATTGAGATATATCGTAGGAAAAGTGGATGTACTGAGGCAGCAAATGGGAGCGGCCCAAGGACACGGTTTTTGGGAAAGGATTTGATCCCATGTCTAAAGTCTGAGGTCGTAACCATTATACTACTACTACTCTGCCATTCAAAAAGACAAAAAGAGCAGTAACAACTTGTGTCTTTCAAATGGTAATAGTTGTGGTAGGGGATAACTTTTGCTGTCAAAAAAGTTTGTAACTTTATACTGAACAACAGTCCAACACACTAAAAGTCAGTTCCACCACGGATGCAGCTACAGCTCTTTGGCTTCATAGCAGGACATTACATTGTGAACAGACAGTGTGTGGCCACGATGACCACTCCTGCAGAGGAGAGAGCAGCCACCAGTCGCGCCGTGGCATCTGAAAATTGGGGAGCCACGACCTCCAGCTTGTCTGCCCCTCCCTCAACCCCCCCCATCTCCTGACTGTCATGGAATGGGGTGGGGGGGGACACTAGCTTGCACTGTTTGCGACACAGGGTCCCCACAATTCAATTAGGAACGCGGTCCTGCTCGCCAACTAATTCAATCAGGGCCTGTGTGAAAGCTATTAGACGACTGGCATTCAGTTCACCCCACACACGCACTGGCACACAAATGAGATATTCATTTCTCCCTCTGGGTTTCCGCGCCCCGGTGCAATTAACAGGCTACGGGAGTTGGTGTGAGCTCCTTTGCCGTGGGGGAACAGGACGGGATGGTGCCAGGGTGTGAGGGTGACCATCGATGATCCGTCGGGCTGTAAATCAGCCTGCACTCCGCCTCCGGGACAGGGTGTTGGACATTTCCTGAGTGATTAAGTATGCTGCGTTTTCCAGACAAGGGTCAAAGTAGTGTAGCATTTGACGGTAACTCTTACAATTGTTTTAACCTTGTCAGAACGCTGCGTCGGTGTGGCTCGCTGCGTCATCAGGAACAGTCTGATTGTCCAGGTCAGTCGTTAAGACTTGTGGGACTGACTTCGAAACACTTGCGACCGTGACTTCCAAACACTTGAGGACGATCACTCCGTGAGATTGTCTAAAGTTTCTGCCCTGACTCGTGACTTTTGTGGGGGACAGACGGCGCACTCTTCAGGCACTCCAATCAGGTTAGAATAAACAGTGTAAATTATTATGCAAACACAGTTCCATCAAGGTCTGATGCCTTGCTTGCAGGTCCCTGTTGGGAGCTAGATAGAGCAGAGGCAAGGAGGAACGGCCAGCCCCTTTACAGTTCTCACTAATGATGTGTTCCTTTCCCTTGGGCCAAAGAACACGCTGTGTGGATATGTTCACTGGTGCTGACATCCTATGAGTGTGCATTCAGGCAAGCCTCTCATGTGTATTGCAATGTTGTATACGTTTCAATATGGTACGTGTGTGTGTGTGTGTGTGTGAGAGTGAGTGTGCTTGTGTGTGCGTGTGTGGCTGGGTGTACAGTACAGGTGGTAAGTGTACAGTGTGTAGGCATCTCCACAGGTGCATGCTTTGGGCGTGAATGTGCATGAGCATTGTGTGCATGTACACGTACTGTATGCGCTGTGTGATTGCATGCGTGCAGTAAGTGCACATATACTGTACAGTACAACGTGAAATCCAAGTGGAAGGGTTCATTTGGGTCAATTTTTTACAATCAGAGGTAACTGAACACTGAGGATTTCAGTGTGTGCACGATATAAGACGACACGATTTAAAACGATGCAACACAAACCCCTTGACTTTTACTGTACTATTTCAGACTTTTGCCTGTGTGCGTGCCGTGCATGCATATACATGCGTGCCTGTGTATGTGTGTGTGTGTGTGTGTGTGTGTGTGTGTGTGTGTGTGTGTGTGTGTGTGTGTGTATGTGTGTAGGAGGTAACTCTTCCTGGATGCCTCTCAGCTTTCTGCTCTAAGCCGCCCATCTCCTCTGCAGTTGTCAGAGAGCTCTCGAACCCCAATCCTCCCTGCAGGCTCCACAGAGGCAGATTAGGTGCTCGGCCAGAGCCCATGTGAGTGAGAGATTAGTTGGGGAAATGTGGGGCACCTGGGAAATGAGCTCTGAGGCTTGCAGTCTCCTAAGGAGGGCTCAGAGTCTCAATCCCCCGCCCCCCACACACACAGTATATCGGCGCTGTCAGAGCAGAAACCTCTGTATTTCAACTTTGTTATTTCGTACATGAATGCCCTACTTCGTCATACTACACTGTCATGCAGAAGTCGCAAAAATATTTGGACATATTGGGTGCCCAACCGACAGCAGGCACTGACGTGTCACTTCGGGATGCGTCGATCAACGTTTTCAGGTTTCGGTACCCAGCATTGGCCGGGTTATTGTGTGGGTGAAATAGGCTCTCTCGCCCTCTCCCTCCCACTGATCGGGCTCTCTCTCCATATCTCCCTCTCTCCCTCTCTCTCTCTCTCCCCCCCTCACTGATCAAGCTCTAGTCTGACGTCACACACACAACAGAAACCGTTGGCTAACAATGACGGTTTGCGCTGACGTTAACCATTGCCAGGACACTCTTAAAACGCACGTATGAATACATGAGTGGCACTTACACATATGTACAGTAAGCGTACGCAGACACAAAGTGCAGTCGTAACGACATGCACATGTGCGCACATACACACACAAACTCACTCGCAGGCCGTTTCGCTGAAACCCATTCTCTTCCTAGATACACACACACGCAGGCACACACACACACGCAAACATTCATAGGTCAATTTGCTCAGGATTGATGGGGAGATTGTGGGTTTATGTGGGATGACTTGCAATACTGTCTTCAGTACTGTGTCTTTTTTCTTTCTTATTATTTTGTTCTTCTCTTCTGTATTACCAACACGTTGACACCAGGAGAACGGCATTGCAATTATTGTACTGTTTTTTAGTTTTTTTTAATCGATAAAAAGAAATTGGAAAGAAATAGGTCATTTCACTGAATCCCATCCTATGCACATACACACATACAAGTGCACACTGTGCATACATACACACGCATACACACACACACACACACAAACATAAATAAACAGACGATAATGAGAGAGGCGGTTTTATAAGCCACCTCTGGCCACAGCCCAGAGGACAATTCCAACTGCTGCTGCAGGGGTCTCATTGCCTGTGGGTGACACACAGAGTGCAAGGCTCACTGAGCGCCTTGACAAGGACGAGAGGTAACACAGAACGCTGCACAGAATGTGAAAATAAATATGCCTTGAGGGAAATAATGGAACCGTAAGCTGATCACGGATAAACTACCTCTGTAAACTAATTTACAATGAGTTCAACGCGCTCCTTATTGTCGTCTAAAGCTCGACGGATATAAAATGGCATACAGACACGGGTTACACATACAGAATAGCTTGTAGATCTGCAATTTTTGCTACTTTTCTGTGACACTGTAGTATAACGAAGTACAGTAGGGCATTCATTTACCCAAAAAAAAACATATATAAAAAGTTAAAATATGGAGATAAGAGGTTTCTGCCCAACTATATAGTACAGTAGAAGCATGCACGCATATACATACGCAAATATACATTGATATACAGTGCCAATGACAAGGTATACACAGTGACATGTAGACATGTGCAGGCACGCACGTGTGCATAGTCACTCAGACACACACACACACACGCGCGCACACACACACACACACACACACACGCACACGCGGCACAAAACATCTCAACCCCATCTCCAACACATAGACCGTCTGCAGATAACTCATCAGTCACATGTGGCAAACGTTAGCTTCCTTAATTCAAACAGCGCGCCGAGAGACGTCCCTCCTCCGCCGTGAGACCGCGGCCTCTCTCTCATGATGATCATCAGGTCATAAATACCAGCGAGTAGAAGGAGAGAAAAAAAACTCGGTGAAAACTATCTTAACCACAGTATTTCCATACGTCTGATAACTACCATCTGTCAATAGGAGGAGGAAACCGAGATGAAAGGGGAGTATCACACTGGAGCCATGCACACAGCACAGTAATAACGTCTGGAATTTTCACTGCGCTCTTATATATATATTTATATAGATATACTGTATATATATTTTTCCCTTTCTTCCTTCTTTTTTCCCCACTTTTTTTTGGGAGGGGGTAGGGGGGCGACAGACAAAAAGACGAGACGAGGCATAAATGTGTAATGGTGAAATTACACAGGCATCTGAGCTGACACATATTATGCAGAGAAAAGAAACTGAACCAGAGAGAGAAAGAGAGAGAGAGACACACACACACACACACACACACACACACACACACACACACACACACACACACACACACACACACACACACACACACACACACACACACACACACACACACACACACACACACACACACACAGACAGAGAGAGAAAGAGAGAGAGAGAAAGAGAGACCTAGAGACCTAGAGACCATTGAGATTGTGGGGTTAAAGCATAAAGGGTCATTTCATGCGGGCAGGTCACTTGACAGCTTGCTCTCCGGAGGACTCAGGGGGTCCAATCAGGTTGCTTTGTGGTACCCTCTCCGGTGCAGAGGGCTGCAGATGGCTGGGGTGTGGCGCAAGGCTGCGGGCCCCTGTGCAGGCATTAATCTCCATTTAAGAGCAGTTGTCAGGGCCTCGTATCGGAACTAACCTACATCATCGCATTCAATTATTGCGGCTGATGGATCATCACCGCGGCTGCGGGGTTAATGTCACTCACGACGCTACAGTACGCAATTTGAAAATACAGGCACGGCTCTTGCTGCAGTCTGCCTCGTAAATGAGCTGCCAATGCTCCGAAATGAATGATGGCTGCTTGGCGCCGAAGGCCCGGAGACTTGGTACGAACACGGTGTTCGTCGAGTTTCGAAAATAATTCTAATTAATTCAACTCCATAATTCAATATTTCAGTTAATAATTAATTGTGCTGAGGCCATGATGGGTGAAGGCTTGGTGGAAACACATCACATCATACTGTGTGTGTGTGTGTGTGTGTGTGTGTGTGTGTGTGTGTGTGTGTGTGTGTGTGTGTGTGTGTGTGTGTGTTGTGCACTTGTACAGTATCTGTCCCACCACACACACAAATGCCACATGCACAAGGACGCGCACACACACACACACACACACACACACACACACACACACACACACACACACACACACACACACACACACACACACACACACACACACACACACACACACACACACACACACACAGTGTGTCCAAAGAGCAGCACAATCACATCTACTCAAGCAGACATTTCCTTTGAGTACCCAATGATTTCCTGTGTCTTTGTGACAGCTCATGTTGTGACATACAGTAGATCTCATCAGAGACAGCATGGCTTCAGCTGACACTGCATTGATATGCCGCTGGACTGACAGGATGACAAACAAAAGCTCCGACATAAACAAAAGACTGTATTTTCATCATCTAACTCGGCTGTGTGCATGAGATCACAGCGCAGTAAAATCATCAGAATTAATTTATTAACAGCAATGTTGAACAATGCCAAGGACACTCGCACTGGCCAATTTACAGCTCTTGTATGCACACAGATGTTTATAATAGATGTTTATAACCTCGGAGTAAGATCCTTGCACACAGCACCTTCAAGCATCTTAAGCGGACAAACGGTACTCTTGCCTGCCATCTCTTTTATTTGTATTTGTCCTTGATATGTATTATATGCTATTCTTATTAATGCTGCTACAATGTATGAGGAATCAGAACAATATAAATTGTACTCGTATGTACCTGTACACAACACATTATAAAGAACTCCTTGAGCAAATGTACACCCTTACTTACGGGTTACGTTTGTTCACTCTCAGAGTTAAATTAAGGCTGCAATCTTGAACTTATTTTAATGAATAAACTATTATTTTAAACAATCTGTATGGTAGAGTATACTAATACAATATAACTAGCACATCAGCAGTGGGGTGGACGTGAACCCCAACATTTAGACCCTGGTGTCGTTGACAACTAGTACTGTCTGAAGCTTATAAGCACAATATCTCCCCTGTCCAAATGGGGATTCGGTCTTTGTCAGCGTGGTAGAAATTTGATCTCTCGTGCGGGAGTTCAAATCTTGGGTAGGACATAAACGACGATGCGTTGTAAGCTTGTCAATCGGCCATTTCTGGTGAAGACGGAAAAAAGCTCAGTTGTAACTCAGGTCCAGTTAGTACTAAAGAGGGTTAAAGTGGATAACAGTGGAGGATTTGACTGTGAGAAGGCCTTCGTATACGCAGGAACCCTCAGGCCGTGCCACTTTCCCTGCCATGTGACACCGGGCCACAGCCTTTGTTGTGATAATGTTAACGCTGTCGACTCACGACGGTGGGAAGCAAAAAAGTCTGGCTTTCACTGCTCAGCACAACAGCATGCAACAGTGGCAGCGGGGTGACATGGGCGTAGACGCTGCTACAATCTGATACAGAGGAGGAACAGGTAGGAAATGAGTCCGCTCCGGCAGCGATCTCATGTCAGCGATCTGGAGCTGTCATTGTTGGAGGGGAACAAAGGCGAGGACGAGGACAGCAGCGTCTTTCCAAACAGGTCACCTGCTTAGTAGGGAATACACCGTGACACCACAACGTTCATCCATCCAAACAGTACAATCCTCAGTGTTTGTCTGCAAACAGGTGTAAACTGCAAACAGGAACGTTTTTTTGTTAGCTTGTAGATCGGATATTTTCCGCAAAGAGCTTTGGTTTAGAGGGGGAAAGGAGCGGACCAAGTACACAGCCCATGCACCTCTGTCAACTAAGTATTAGTTACAGAGGGGTTAATGAATAAAAAATGTTCACCAATGTAGAGTATGATAATACAATATAACTAGTATATCTGAAGTGGTTGGAGCCTGTGGCCTCATGCTCTTCCATTGAGAAATGTAGATCCTGGTGTTGGGTATAGGACATCTATATTTTGAAAAGTAGTAATGCCTGAACATCATAAGCGCAGTCTCCCACCATGTGGGGGCCCAGGGTCTTAATCTTTAACTCTGAGAGTGTACAAATAGAACCAAACACAGTAGTCCCTTACTATTTGGATGTTGTTGTATACTCTCAGAGATACAAATGGATGAATTAACACTGAGGATCTTACTATGCATAAGTCACCGATCTCCGTCTTGGAAGGAAGTGGCGTGCTTGCTGGGATCATTCAGAACTGTTTGTGCCTATGATTTATGTTTTATGTTCGTTTGCTTGTTTCCAAAGCTTGCGTGCGTGTGTGTGTGTGTGTGTGTGTGTGTGTGTGTGTGTGTGTGTGTGTGTGTGTGTGTGTGTGTGTGTGTGTGTGTGTGTGTGTGTGTGTGTGTGTGTACGGCTGTGCGCACGTGCGAGCATTCATGTACTCGCTCAAGGACATGCGAGTGTTGACAATAAGACACACTTTGCAGCGTCTGAATTGATTTGTCTGAACCTTTTTATAGGAGTTGTGTGACTAGGACGCAGTCTTTGCCTCGGACCCCCCCCCGCCCCAAGCCCCCACTCCCTTCATCCCTCCCCCCACCCAAACATGCCCTTTTTCTTCAAGGACAGCTGGTTGCCTGGGCAACGAGAGTCATAGCCATGTAAGGCAGCTGATGGGCGCTCTGGTTCCGCAGGCTGCGCCCGGAGCCCCCCGATCAGCAGCCTCCAGACTACTGATGACACGCTGAGGGCCGGGAGGAAGAGGAGGGGAGGTAAAGGGGGTCGAAGGAGGAGGAAGACTTGGAGGGGGGTGTTTGCTAAAGGTTGAGGAGGAGGTGTGGGAATGAGGCACGCACACAAGGAGAGAGAGAGAGGGAGAGAGGGAGAGAGGGATAGGGAGAGGAAGAGGGAGAGGTAGAGAGGTAGAGACAGAGAGAGAGAGAGGTAGAGACAGAGAGGTAGAGACAGACACAGAGAGAGAGAGAGGTAGAGACAGAGAGGTAGAGACAGAGAGGTAGAGAGAGAGAGAGAGAGGTAGAGACAGAGAGGTAGAGACAGAGAGAGAGAGAGAGAGAGAGAGAGAGAGAGAGAGAGAGAGAGAGAGAGAGAGAGAGAGAGAGAGAGAGAGAGAGAGAGAGGTAGAGACAGAGAGGTCGAGACAGACAGAGAGAGAGAGAGAGGTAGAGACAGAGAGAGAGAGAGAGAGAGAGAGAGAGAGAGAGAGAGAGAGAGAGAGAGAGAGGGGGGTAGAGACAGAGAGGTAGAGACAGGGGGGTAGAGACAGAGAGGTAGAGACAGAGAGAAAGAGAGAGAGACAGACAGACAGACAGACAGACAGAGGAATAGGTGTGTTTATCTAGAATCGTCGTTGTCTTGGAGGAGATTAAGGCTGCAACTAACTAGCGATTATTGCATTGATTACTATTTTGATTAATCAATCACTTAAGAAGTGTGTTTTAATATATCTTAGATATTTTCTTTCCCATAATGAATCAAGACATTTTCAAATGTGTTCATTAAATTGATTGACTCACTGCTTCCAGATCTGGATCAGATCTCCCCACCCAAAAAGTATTTCAGTATTTAATTAAAAAAGAAATATATATATATATATAATACTTGATACTATCGAATAGTTCAATTAACTGTAGGGCAGAGAAAACCACATGCTGGCTGTACTGTGAGGCAACAGGCTAATACATCTGACGCTGATATTAAAAGATGCACACTGGAGCGAGTGGAGAGAGAGAGGGGATGAATATTCTGGAAATATCAATTCTACACGTTGATTTCCATCTTTCCCTATTCGCCTAAACAGAAAGCGTTTTCCACATCACACACACACACACACACACACACACACACACACACACACACACACACACACACACACACACACACACACACACACACACACACACACACACACACACACACACACAGACACACACACACACACACACACACACACACACACACACACACAAAGACTAGGCAGTTGGTATCCCAGCCAATGTAGGTGAGAGGCATGCTGGGAGAAGGACAGGGGAGGGAGGGGGGTTCTTTTGTACCCAGAGGCAGATGTAGGAAATAGCTGACATGGGTATCGCCTGTGTAGAGGTGTTGTTGTGTATGGGCGTGCACATGCATGCGTGCATGCGTGCGTGTGTGCGTGTGTGTGTGTGTGTGGGGGGGGGGGGTTGTTGAATCATAGCATGGAGAGACAGAGAATGACAGAAAAAAGAATAGAAAAGGGGAAAAGGGAAGATAGAGAGAGAGAGAGAGAGAGACGTTAATACATTTCCTTAGTATATACAGTATACTAGGGATGTCCGATATTATCGGCCGATAATAGCATGAAAATGTAATCTTGGTAAATATCGGTACCGTTTTTTTGAAAAATAAATGTGTTTTCTTTTTTTGCGGGGGGCTAGTGAAAGTTACAGGAGCTCTTACTGTATGGTGTGTGTTATATGAAATGTGAGCTTATCGTAATCAAAGTAATCCTTAGTCATATTCCATCATATTCAAGGGCTTTTGGAGAGAAATTAGACTTTCAGTTTAGAGCACTGCAGAGGGCAGGCGTGTGTGTCTGTGTTGACGCTCGTTAACGTTATATGCATCAGGGCAATTATGCTTCTGCACTGTCAAATAAGACTCACTTCATTGAAAACCTAACAACATCACTGCATTATATTATATTTATTAGATATTATATTGATGTTATAGCTATTTTATTTCATTAGATATGTGATGTTGTTACCTGACAATTAGTCGATATTGCATATATCGGTTGATATCGGAATCAGAAATTAAGAGTTGGACAATATCGGAATACCAGATATCGGCAAAAAAGTCAATATCTAACATCCCTACAGTATACTGTTTTCTTAGTAGGGCTATATCCTTGACTGTACATACATTTCCCATGTCATTTAAATCCTCTTTGAAGAAAGAGAGAGAGAGAGAGAGAGAGAGAGAGAGAGAGAGAGAGAGAGAGAGAGAGAGAGAGAGAGAGACAGAGAGAGAGAGAGAGAGAGAGAGAGAGAGAGAGAGAGAGAGAGAGAGGGGTAGAGACAGAGAGGTAGAGACAGGGGGGTAGAGACAGAGAGGTAGAGACAGAGAGACAGAGAGAGAGAGAGAGAGAGAGAGAGAGAGAGAGAGAGAGAAAGCTGTTGCACCCCTCTGAGCTTGGTGCACCCCAGGGGGCTGTGTAGCTGACAGACAGGTGGCATAAAGGGTCTGCATGTTCCCCGTCAGCACAGACAAGAGGAGGCATGGCAGGGGGGTCAGCTGGTAGGTACCCAATCCTGTCACTGTCCCTGTGTAACCTGCCAGTGCTCACAGGGAAGGACGGGCGCACAGTACGCACACAAACGCACACACACACACACACACACACACACACACACACACACACACACACACACACACACACACACACACACACACACACACACACACACACACACACACACACAGAAATGTAACACCAACACAGATCAGCCAGACATGCGCGTGTGTGTGTGTGTGTGCACACACATATGCACACATACACACATAACAGAAATGTAACACCAACACAGTACAGCAAAAAGCACGCACGCACCCACATACACATTACACATACAGAAACGTAACACCAACACAGATTAGCCACACACACACACACACACACACACACACACACACACACACACACACACACACAGAGTGACACACCTCAAACAAAAGACAAAGATAAACATTAGCCTTAGCTAGGCTGTTGAGTATCGTGTTGCTAGGGCTGCGTTCCTATCATGCATCCATCTCTCCCTGGAGTGTATTTATTAGAGATTAAATCAATTCTTCTGACCACAAGTATTTAATGAGGCAGCGGGGAGCCACAGTGAATTCTATTATCTATCTGATCTACAAGAGAAAAATACAACAGCTGCGTCTGGGCTCCCTTGCACGCATGCTTGAATCCCTGCACACTCTGAGGAAAAACGTGCACGCACGCACGCACACGCACACACACACGCACACACACACACACGCGTCACACACACACACGCACAAAACCAGTGTCATTGAGTGCTTCATGTAAGATAGGGGAATAGTGGTGCGGTTGTCATGCTGTGATGCACCCCATATACAACACAATTAAACAGAGAGAGGCTACCTCACCTATCGCTCAACAGACTGCCACAAGCCAAATAACTCACGCACATGGGTTGATATATTATTTGCACAGGGTATTTCTCTTGACTTTTTTTTGTTTTTTTTGTTTTATGGAAAACGAAAGATGGAGTTTCCTTTTCATGGTGTAGGTGTGAGCTATGCAGCCTTTCTCTCCGACAGCTGAAACTTCCCTTGGAAATAAAACTAGGAACCTAGTCTTCTAGAGCAGTGGTTCCCAAACTTTCTAGCTCAAAACCCCAAAAGACAAGTTAGATGTTTGCCCCGGGACCCAAACTAGTGAAAATAGCAGCTCTACAAGCTCACAACGCGGCGCGAAGCGACGTGTTGTGAGCTTGTAGATCTGCTATTTTCTCTACTTCTTAAAAAAAACATTACATTTATTTATGGAAATTAGATTTTAAAATTGTATTTATGAAATACTTTAGAAAAATGTTAGAATTGTTTTTAATTGATTTGTTGTGAGAAGTTGTGATTTGTTTGTTTAAACTTTTTTAAATCTTTTGAAATAATATATATTTTTTTTTAAATGTAGGAAACAGAAAAAAAGGAGATATTTCCTCCCATGAGACTGCATGCCGTCAACTTTAAAAACAGGACCACGGATTAAGATACAATCACGCATCATAGCGTCGATCTCGGGTGGAAACCTCTCCACATGTAAACTTTTAGTTTTTTCATAAATGAATGCCTTATTTCTTCATGCTACAGTGTCGCACAAAAGTAGCAAAAACAGCAGATCTACAAACTGATCAAAACTTGTTGATCTGCTATAAATGCTATTTTCGAAAACAAAACATACAGTATATGAAAGTGGTTAAGTCTGTCTGTATAGGTTGTATAAACCAAAGAAAAGTATAAAATAAAAGTAAAACAAGAGCTTGTGACTAAATACATTGGATCCACTTCCTGAAAAGTAACAGTTTTGGACATACTGTATGAGGTTCCCACCTGACGGCCACAATACTGTACTGTATGTTCCTGAACATGTGACATACGGTACTTGCCAGGCTAAAAGGCATGTTGAAAGGAGAATGCATGCCAAAACATGTCATGTTACATAGACAGAATGCCATTTAGCCTGCAATTTCACCCAGAAACACATACTGTACTGTAAGGTTGTTCACACACAGGCACACAACCTCTATCTCTCCTCTATCCCTCTTAAGCCACTAAAACCGGTAACGCATCTGTGTAACCACTTTAACCATTATTTTATACTTTGGCTATTCAAAAATAGCAGATATACAAGCTCATAGCACGGCACCGAGTGCCGCGCTATGAGCTTGTCGATCTGCTATTTTTTAAAAATCTTTGTGCAAATATTTGAATACATATAAATATATTTTTAAGCGAACATTTTGAACTCAAAATCTTTGCTTCTGGGGGGTCCCTGGGACACGGACAAATACATCATTTTGGGGGTCCTTGACATGAAAAAAGTTTAAGAACCACTGATATTATGGCAAAACATACATAAAAAAAAAAAAAAAAATGTTAGGATTTAGAGGACATTTGTAGAAAGATTTGAGTAAAATTGCAGCTATTTTTTAATAGCCCAAAGTATAAAATAAAATAGTAGTAGTAGGCCTATGCGTTCCCGGATTGAATGGGTTAAGCCACTAAAACCGGGAAAGCATCCGTCATTTTAGATTTTAGCTATATATATATATATAGACAACATACGTTTTTCAGAAAGCTCTTAGGATTTGTAACAGTGGTTCTCAAAAATAGCAGATATACAAGCTCACGGCGCGTCACTTCGTGCCACGCTACGAGCTTGTACGTCTGCTATTTTTGATAGCAGACGTACAATTGATTTTCTTTTTAAAAAAACTTGAAAGTGTTTGAAAAATGTGGAATAATCTGTTGAGGGTCCCTGACCACAAAACATTTTCAGATGGGGGGTCCGTGGCCAAATACGTATCAATTTGGGGGTCCTTGGCACGAAAAAGGTTTGAGAACTACTGATTTAGAAGGCATTTGTGGAATTGACCTCAGGTCTTAATGGATTAAGCCCCAATCATACTTCATACGCCGGTGTCGTGCACCAGAAATAGACGATCTACAAGCTCACGTGTCGCATCCGTGACTCGTTGTGAGCTTGTGTACATCTGCTACTTTCGGTGTGCGACACCGCCGTATGACGGAGCATAAATTAGGCGCACACACACATTCACTATATACACACATTGACACACTCACACACAAACTTGCACTCTAACAACACACATACACACTCACAACACACATACACACATGTACACACGCACACACACACACACAAACTCACACCCAAACAACACAAACATAAACAGACACACACGCACATGCACTGACACACTCACACAAAATCTTGCACTCTAGAAACACAAACAGACACAGGCACACACACACACACACACACACACACACACACACACACACACACACACACACACACACACACACACACACACACACACACACACACACACACACACACACACACACACACACACACACACACACACACGCACACACACACACACAGTGTTCTCAACAGCTACCTCCCCCCTGCGCCATTACACCTGCGTCTGAATGGCCCACGCATTGTTGAGAGGAGATTCATTTGATGCTACTAATGGCTGCCATTTAGAAGGTGGAATACATTAAATAGTTCCCCAATCACAGCTGCGGTGTGCGAGGTGGCGGCCCCAGTGAATTTACACCAAACGGACGGACCCACTAATTAGCCTTTAAACACGTCATTGATTCATCTAAACAAGGGTTCCCTGAGCCATTCATCGGCTCTGCATCTTCCCTCTCCCTCCTTCCTCCATAACTGCGTCCTTAACCCCTGTTACTGGAGGGGCCTGGCTGCCTGTGCTCCCCTCTATTTGCCCCGATCAATGGTGGCTGTTCAGTACAGACCTGGGAGGGTGGGGGGTGTCAGGGAAATTAAGTACCGGGCTCACACAGAAAGACAGACCCGGACTTGGGGGTGGGGGGGGGGCTCTTTGTTACCGTGGCAACTCTGGTGCCTTTGCTGTCGCTTGTGCAGCTGATTCCTCCTGTCTCCACTCTTGCTTGTCCCACGCACCATTCCCATCAGTTGGGATGGGGTGGGCTAAATGTTTCTATCCTGAGAAAATAGATTGAGAATGGAGGGCAGGATTTTCACTAAAAGTTAGTGGGAATGAGCTGTAGTCTGCCCCAAAGAGAAGGTTATCATTTGGGTTGAAAAGATCATGGTCACAAATTAATCAAAGTCAAAATCGAGAAACGATGGGCAGATTTCCTTGAAACTGGGTGAGAAATTACCAGAAGACTGCCCCCAAACAGATGATTCATTCTTGGGCTGAAAAGGTCAAGGTCACAATCAAGGACATGGTCAAAATGGTAAAACGAGAGCTGTACAGCATTTATTTTTTTTGTCATACGTATATATTGTTTGGAACAGTATGGAAATAGAAGGGCAATTAAAGTAGATAACCATCGAGGATAACAAATCATTTTCTCAAAAATTCCCTTATTGTTCTGGGGAGGATTAAATATGGAGAGGTGAGGAGGAATGATAGAAGCGAGTAGGAGAAGGTCATTCAAGGTAATGTTTTATTGTCATCCAATCCAGATTTTCAGTGACTTCCGTTGGTGCTATTGGATAAACAAACACGATTTTCTGTTTAGGGTCAACACATTGACACCGGTGCACAATAACAAGTGATTTGCTCTTCTTAACACCAACACAAACATCATTGCAATCATACGTGGTAAAACATCCCTCACAAGGCAGGTTAGACTGGATCCCCAAAGGACAGAGAAACCCTTCACAAACAAACTGAATTGATCGTGTTCCAGGGTATTGATCAAAACATGACACACAGCAAAAACATAATTCCTCACCCCTGCTGATGCTGGCTCTTTTCTACCACAGTGGTGAATTGTCAGATGCAGTGATATTACGTATGAATAAAAGTGGATTTTTAAGCTCAGTTTGTAGCCAAGGCAGCAACTGAAAATAGCAGATCTACAAGCACACAACGTGTCGCAGCTTGTAGATCGGCTATTTTCAAATATCCTAGGTATAAAAACGGGCTAAAGTGGTTAATGTTTTATAATGTCATAATTTATATATATATAACTAACTAGTAACTAAAGTTTTCAAATAATTGTAGTGGCGTAAAAGTACAATATTTGCCTCTGAGTGGAGTAGAAGTAAAAGTATTGGAAATTGGAAATACTCAAGTAAAGTACAAATGCCTCAAAATTGTACTTGAGTACATGTACTTAGTTACTTTCCACCACTGCAAAGGAAGAGCCCATAATTTCCGGTGGCATAACCAAGTTGACTATTATCTTTACCAGCTAAAGGAGTACTCCATTCTCAAAATATACAATGTGTATGAGTGACAGCAGGCTGGCGTGGAGATAAGAGATCCCCTGTTGTGAATAAAGGGAGGTGGGTATCACATCTCTAGTGGCCAGTGACACTGCCAAAGAGCCATCATCGTTATCATAACGTTCTTATTTAAAGCAATATTTCACTGACAAGATCTCGTGCGGGCTGAGGGTGAGTGGAAGGGGGCAAAGTGTTGAGTTGAGTGAAAGGTAATGGGTGATATTTGCTCAACCCCCCACCTACTACAGCCCCATGGTAAAAGGTCACCATGGCAATTGCTAGTAAAGCGACTCTGGTGAGGCCTACATGTCAGTCATCCACATATAGGATTAGTGCCATGACGAAAGTGCACATGTGTCATCCGCATAAACACACGCAACACACACACACACACACACACACACACACACACACACACACACACACACACACACACACACACACACACACACACACACACACACACACACACACACACACACACACACACACACACACACACACACACACACACACACACACACACACGCATTCTATCATGCAATTTGCCTTGCCCCAAGACAAAGCTCTCCCTCCTTGGAAGAGCTTGGCACATTCCAGCAATACATACCTGGCATTTCCATGTACGCCGATACAAATCTCATATGAGATTTTAATGTCAAAGTGATGAAAAGGTCGTTGTAAAAATGCAATGTTGGGAAATGATGGTTGTGTTTCTCCAGGGGATGGCCTCCTGTGTTTCTGGTGTGAGCTATGCCATCAGTAGCCTACTACTAGCGTCTGTGTGAAGCAACCAGGGCACATGGGTGCTATTTAAATATGAGTTATTGTATACTCTATAGGGAAGAGAAATACACCAAGCAAACATTATGAGCTTACAAGGGGACACATATGCACACACACATGCAAGAAAAACACACATACACAAACCCTTCTGTGTTTGTGTGATACCTATGAGAGGGTACGCGTACGTACACACATTGCCACAGCATGACATACATGGACGCACGACACACACACACACACACACACACACACACACACACACACACACACACACACACACACACACACACACACACACACACACACACACACACACACACACACACACACACACACACACACACACACACACACACATACACACACACACACACATCAATGCCAGTTTGCTTTCAAAATCCTGTTTTGTGGCAGTTAAAGGTCACCAAATCCAAGCGAGGGCGGTAATATAACTCGGGGCGATTTGGAAGTGAGCGTGGGCCTGTGACAAGGAGGCTGGGGGATTAGTCTTGGGTTCCTGGAGGCAGCGGGATTATCCAGGGGAAGGCTAGGGGGGGGTCGGGAGTCAGTTGTGCTCACACACAAAAATCCCTACACCAAGCAGACCTAGGTCAATATGACTTGCAAATCATGCTTAACGGTTTATTTAATAACATGTCTGGACTATACGGTACAGTAGGTCAGACATACCGTACTGCATAAGACAATAAAAGTGCACTGGATGTAGAGAAAGTCATTTGAAGCATCTCATTACAAAATTGTATATACAGTATATATCCATTTTAGATTAATTTCCCTATGTTTTGCACTCTTCAAGGAAACAATTCCATACAGTAATGACTTATAAGTGTGCACATTTAAGGTCAACAAACTCATAAAACAAAGGTTGCCCTGAAAACAAATTGAAGATGGCATACAGTACCATCGTTGTACTATTGTTCTTATTGTTTTTTTTTCTGTCAGACTTTATTCAGGCATTTGATATCATCAGACAGTGCCTAATGTCATCAATACAGGACAATGAATTTCTGTCGGTTTCTTGTTACATTAACTGACATTCATCATCCACTATTCTGTGAGGTCTGCGATTAGCCAGTCCATTAAAAAATAATCCATAACATCTGCAATCATTTCATACAAGTTATCTTCAAACTGTGGCTATATCTCCTTATAACACGTAACATTTCTGACAAGGACAGAGTTGAATTATAATCTTTCCTTAACATCTCTGGTAAAGATGCTGTAAAGAATTCATTTCCAAACACTATTTCACACAGGTGGGGGGTACCAGATTGTGAGAAGAGACAGGAGGGCTGTGTGTGCACCCTCACAGTGAGCCCCGGCACACACCACATGACTGTTTGTGAGAAATGTGAAGGGCATCCGTCCAGCAGACGACTGCTTTGTGGAGCTGTGCCAGCTACATCAAGCCGAGATGGCCGTGGATGCATGAGCACTACAGGAAGGAAGGGAAACACAAAGGAAAATCCCATTTACAGTCCTCAGTGGTGTTTTTTTTATGGGATCTTTCCTTTAGATTGCATCAGCGAGCTTTCATCCGTGTGTCGGAATTTGAATAGCCAAAGCCTAATCTAATTGTCACGAAGAGGGGAATTTGAGAACTCCGCATCCAAGTAACACCCCCTCCCCACACACCCCACAACTGTCTCCCACTCCCACACACTGTCACTGTGGTTGCAACTTGCCAGTGAATGGAAGTAAATATTGAGACAGTCTTAGCGTGTCTAAATATCGTTCCACTGTCAACAGACCAAATTACTGAATTAGATTACTACTGATCTGCAATAACCACCTGAGAACAGACACAACGTTTAACAGCTCCCCTTTTTTGGTTGTAAGATGCAGCTATTATACTGTAGAAGTCAGATCTTTTATGGCATGGTTGATCAGCAGCAATCCATGTCTAAGAAAATCAAGCTCTCCTCTTTTTAAGCGTTTAGAATTATTCAACAAAGTAACTGGTAATAATTAATTCATTTAGAGACTGTGTAACATTTTAAAACAAAATCCATTGCCAATGTGGGATGCAGAACAAATGCATTAGTGGGGAATTCTGGTCTGATTCTCCAAAGAAGCCTCTTAAGAATGTACCCTCGAGGGCACCACCCGGGGACCTATTGAGAGGTCAAATACCATCTTATCAGCACACAAACAGGTTCTGGCCCGACAAGCTCAATTAGGCAGCACTTAGTGGCGTGTATGGAGAGACCACGTTTGGAGCACGAGGCCCATATCAGCAGAACCTGGGAGATGACAGACAAGCTAGACCCACAAAGGCTTGATTGTGGGCCTGCCATGGAAAGCTGGTGAATGAGCAAAGAGAGAACAGAGAGGTGATGGTATGGCTGATAGGAATCACTCAGCCCTTTGACAATAGCTGCACAATAGAAAGACATCATTCTGGATAAATCTTTTCCACAAAAAAGGTACAAATCCTGAAAGTTACATACAGGAAAAGAGGTCAGGTAAGCAAGTGCGCTATAACTGAGAAACAAACGTTTAACGACACGCTGAAAGAGAGAGAGATTATTGAGTATATGTTGTGCTGTGCAGGTGTATGAGTTTGTGTGTATTATACATGCATACACACAAACATGAGCACACACACACACACACACACACACACACACACACACACACACACACACACACACACACACACACACACACACACACACACACACACACACACACACACACACACACACACAGCAGTTGGTATCCCAGCCAACGTAGGTGAGAGGCAAGGTTGAGACCATTCTTAAGCTGATAAACAGGATCCTGTAGGATGTGTACGTGTGACTGTGTGTCACACGTACTCTATGTTGTGATAGGAGAGGCAGCAATAAGTGAAGTGCGTAGCAGAATTCCAGTTGATGCCCATCCTTATTGCAACACCACACCGATAAGACAACGAAGCGTGTCAAAACTATGATCTCAATCATTCATTCCTTGCATTGGGAAGTGTGCCCGCTTGGCGTGAGGCAGATATGCAGTAGATGGAATGTGAGCCATCTTGTGCCAAGTTTCACTGGTCCTTTTCTCTGCTGCCACACTTTAATATCAGCAAAGTAAAAACACTGTAAACGATCCACACTCAATAATGCTGCTTGGAGGCTTCGTCAGTGTTTGTAATCTCACAGCTTTGCGCTGTGTTGAGTTAAAAACATCGCTCGGCTGCCTAGAGAGTATATGACGACCTTTTACCGCTGCGATAAAAGCTTAATAAATGCCACACTTTAAATGCCATACTTTGAAATGAACATCATGATTTCATTGCCAAAAAAATCATGATGTATTCATTAGGGGAATTAGAAGCAACCCAGTCGAATCCAGAGTGTTAAACTTAACTTAGAGTTATTATTCTCTTACAGAATAAATTAACACTCTGGATGTAACTGTGTATAGACATAAGAAGCCAACGCAGTAGACCCGCCACATCCCAACACGCTGTGTGCTTGCAGATCAGCTGCTTTCGGTGCGAGACTCCATCATACGACAACTTACAAATCAGGCTTAACATTTTGCTCGACCTCTTGTCCTCCTGAAAGCACAAGACAAACAAACCAGAATAGCCTGATGTTAAAATAGGTCTGTTTGGATAAAGGTGCCATTAACCACCCTATATACTTTGTTGAGTGGTGTCCCCCAGGGGTCTATACTAGGCCCCCAACCTTTTCCCCTCCATAACCATTCTCTTCGCCGAAAAAAGCCGATCTACAACCTAATAACGGGTCATGTTGGGACACATACAGTAGTAGATTGGCTATTTTCACAGAATGTGTGCCTAAGAATAAGGACACTAGGGCTCATGTGGTTAAGGTGCCCTGTACCCAAAAATTCAATACGTGAAACACGTGTAATTAATTGTATTTGGTAAGAAGGTCACAAGGAGGAGTTATGGAAGGGCCACGCACTGCAGGGAGCAAGTGACATCACCACATGTGAGCCAAGAGGCCCGCTTATTATAGATGCAGATGACTTCCAAACGTCTTCTCTGGTGAGGGCAAGATATCCCATGCTGCCATGAGAATGACAGATCCCATTCTGTGCCAAAGTCATCCGGGTGCCCTCCGAGTTGGCATACGAGGCAAGCGAGACACAGGAATCAATTGTCCATACAACATGTGTATGTGTCAATACTTTAATAGATTGCACGATAGGTTAAAAGCATGCTCAGGATGTCTTGTTCTCCTACTGCATAGTAACGTCAGTATCTCATCCTTGGAAATAGATACTGTGGCTCTTTGATCAATAATGGTAATGTGTCTGGTCTTCAGCTTGGCAAACACATTCATCAAGGGCCTCCATTACAGACTGGACAAGAGCACAATAGCGGTGTGTGTGTGTGTGTGTGTGTGTGTGTGTGTGTGTGTGTGTGTGTGTGTGTGTGTGTGTGTGTGTGTGTGTGTGTGTGTGTGTGTGTGTGTGTGTGTGTGTGTGAGCTTCAGCCACTTGAATTTTTCTGCTATTGTTGAGTTACAGTTACAGCTTCACACACATTGAATGCTCCCCCAGTCTCACAGACACAAAAAGTAAGCCAGTTCAAGGGGATCTCTCACAAAGCCTATCACACTGTAAGATTAATCGATCGATGATATGTGTGATTACAAACTCGTCTCATCCCACGGTGTCATTGTTATCACACCGTCGATAAGCCTGAACGTCTGAATCATACTCACTTTGAGGGGAGGAAAAGTCCACTCCTGCCAAGTACATACACTGCCAAATCCGGTGTTGATTTAAATCTGAGAGTGTAAAAGTGGTAGTGTAACATCATGTAGTGTGGTGTGTAGAGGCACATATATCATGGCTACCTCCTCCACAAGTCGTTCCCCTCCCTTCCTCCTTCCTCTCCCTCTCTTGAGCCTCTCTCTCTCTCTGAGAGCTGACTAGACTGTTTCTCTTGGGTTCCAGCAAAACCCTCAACACCAACGTCATTTTCAAACATTTGCGCGGTGAAAAATTTAAGATGGTTAAGAGGGGAGGGCCGAATCAAAACAGCCTCATTAATAACCGAGGCTAATGTATTCCAGACGTGTATTTAAGCCCGTTATTTCACAGAGAAAGGGGGAGATGCCGGTTTTGTTGAAGGGAAGCAGCAGTCGCCCCTTGTGTGTGTGTGTGTGTGTGTGTGTGTGTGTGTGTGTGTGTGTGTGTAGATGGTGCCATACAGAGCCTGTTGGCAGGGCCAGAGAGAGACGAAAACTCACCGAAATCCACCCCCACCCTATACACCCCGCCACCCCCCCCACTTACACCATCCAAATATCTCAGTGGAGGCCACACAGCCTTGAGATGACCACAATAAACCATGGCGCGCTGGTCCCAGCACGAAGCCAGCATTTCCCAGGCATCCATACACTGCAAGGCCAGGCTTAGTAGTAAACACTGGAGAGTGCTTAATGTCTGACCCACGTACGTGATATTCTATGTAGAGTGACTGAGATGCCCCCCCCCCCCTCTCTCTCTCCCTCTCCCTGTGACACAAACTAATTCTCAAACTTTGCAATGGGCATGTTTCTCAAAATAAAGTGTTAAGTCTTTTTAAATGCATGTACAGTATGTATGTATGTATGTATGTATGTATGTATGTATGTATGTATGTATGTATGTATGTATGTGTGTGTGTGTGTGTGTGTATGTGTGTGTGTGTGTGTGTGTGTGTGTGTGTGTGTGTGTGTGTGTGTGTGTGTGTGTGTGTGTGTGTGTGTGTGTGTGTGTGTGTGTGTGTGTGTGTGTGTGTGTGTGTGTGCATGAGTAGGATATCCCCTCTTGCAATATGATTAACTTATCTTAAAATGAACGAGCTTAATCATTAATGGCCCAGTGGCATCCTGCCTGTGCTTATTTTCGTTGTATTTATTTGTTAGTTTAATTAAATCTTTATTTAAGTCCTTATTCAGCTGGAGTTATAAGGCACATGGGGTATACTAAATTGTGTAATACAAATAGATTTTAATTAGCTATATAGGCCAATTTCAAATAGGGACTTAAAACATTACAAATGGTAAATGGTGCATTTAGTGCCTTTATCCAAGGCGCTTTACAATGATTGTGCATTACATTCACCCATTCACACACCGATGGCGGAAGAAACCATGCAAGGCACCAACCTGCTCATCGGTAGCAATTAGGGGTTCAGTGTCTTGCTCAAGGACACTTCAACACTAACTCTGGGTGAGCCCGAGATCGAACTGGTTCCCAAGTGGCCGCTCTACCTCCTGAGCCACTGCCGCCCTGTTACAATAACCTTCGCACTGCAGTTATAACTGATAACTCATGCTGTGAGGTGCAGTGAAAGGAAGTGGTTGTATTTTTCTACACAGGCGAAAAGGGAACAGTCTTCTCATTAGCTTGTTGTTTTTAATCTCACCTCCTCTTCATAAACTCGGTATAAACAGAGGATTCCCAAAGGGTTCGCACCATAAACTGTGGGAACGCAAGAATCACAATGAGGAGAGCAGGAAGGCAGGAAAGGAGAGACGAGGAGGAAGCAGCAAAAAAGAGCGAGAGCTTAAGTCTCCATATACTTAGTCGTACAAAGGTGTCCCACATCAGAAATAGCCAATCTACAAGCTCACAACGCATAGCTGTGCGCCGCGTTGTGAGCTTGTAGATTGGCTATTTTTAGGGCAGGACACTGTCATACGATGGAGTGTAAATTAAGCATTATTCTCACTGGTAAACCACAGACACAGTGGTGGTGGTGGTGATGATCTAACAGACTAGATAAGGATTATCCTTCTGGATTGTCCTCCGTCTTTCATCTTCCAAAGACTGGTTTAAAAAATAAGCCCTGTATCCTTTAGATGAACCCAATTCTTTAACGAGAATTATAAAGATCGGGGTAAGTAATGTGTCGAGCGGTGCTTTTCAGCCAATGGCTTTGGGTTTCCGCAAGGTATAGCAGTACAGCTCATTATATAGAGTAATTTATTTGCTTAGTAGCTGCCCAAGGGGATGTTAAGAAGGAAAAAAGGGAAGTTTTAACATCAAGAGAATTCTGTAACTAGCCCATTTACACAGCTGAGCTGTCCCCCACAGCAAGTGAACAAGATTCCCCTTCAACAAGAGTTCAACAGTTAAAACCAGGCCAATAGTATAAACAGACTTTGTTCCTCATCCACTCCCACAAGGACCAGCGTCCTGTATTCATGTGTGGGGTAGCAGTAGTTCACGAGGTAGAGCGGCCGTCTTGGAATCAAACGTTTCCTGGTTTGATAGCCGGATCATCCTGACTGCATATTGAAGTGTCCTTGAGCAAGATGACACTCTACCTTATTTCCATTATATTTTTGGAAGAATCCAAAATGATTTTAAAGACTATCTACGATGTCAAAGTGACTCATAATTAAGTTTAATAGCCACCCATAATGTTACACACCCTCATGCCAGACAGCCATTCATGGGTAATTGTAAAAAAAAAACAAAAAAAAAACATGGATACCTCAGTTTGGCACAACGCTCTTGTTTAATATATAATTACAAATTTTGCAATCTATACCTGTGATTTCTTAGGGGGAACGGTTTCTCAGGAGATAGTGAGAGCAGTGGATGTGGTTTTAGACGAGTGTGTGTTCAATTGCAAACTCAAACACCCGTCCATTCGGAAAACCTCCTGGGAGGATGATGATGACAGAAAACTCTCCAGTACCGGACCGACTTGTTTACATTAGCTAACAGTATTTCTAAACATTCCGGAATTAATTCCCTAAGAAAAATAAATCTCAATATAAACTTTCTGATTTGGTCTAGGTTTTTATTTTTTTTTGGTCAAACACCACACAGACCCGATGAAGAGATTATGTGGACATGATCCCCTCATTGGGATTCACAGGGCTTTGCGGAAATGTCGTCCTTGAATCTTACGATAGTTTCTGTTTGTTGTTTTTTCCGATTCACAGCTCAGGCATTGGAATTCAACCTGAATGGATCGCTCCTCTTGCATTTTCCCCTGAGAACGAGCTGGGCCAGCTTTAATTGCCAAGTACAATAAAAGTGCAGG
Source organism: Gymnoscopelus microlampas (assembly GCF_963454915.1). Lineage (NCBI taxonomy): Eukaryota > Metazoa > Chordata > Actinopteri > Myctophiformes > Myctophidae > Gymnoscopelus > Gymnoscopelus microlampas. The sequence goes on from NC_139944.1 coordinate 33,153,558, forward strand.
CATTCTTCTTGCTGACATTGACATACTTAACTACTGAGAGATTCACAGTACATGCTGACACACACATGGTAGTACAAGGACAGCAAGGCCCGACAGTACAGACATACTAGCAGACTCTGAATTGCACAAATTGTACAATGAATGAATGTTGAACATATGTACTGTATCTGCTGACTATACCAATACCTCTACTGGAGTACGGCAACATGGAGTCGACTTGCAAGAGTAAAAGACAAATACAAAAATGAACTAATAATGACAATAAAAACAGCTACATTTTTGGACGGAGGACCATGCACTTCATTCAGTACTTTTTGACCCCAAATATTCTAAAAAGAAAGTGTAAAGCTAAAACACTTTCACCTTCTCTCAGAAAGAGAACAGCTCTCATCCTTATAGTTATTTAGTTAGTGTATTATGTCTCATGGTTACTCAGGCATACAGTACAGATTTGATATCACAGCTGAAAGACGGAAATGGAGCCGTTAAAGTGTGCCTCGCTCAAATCTTTCTTTTTCTCTCCCTCCTTACCTCACCTTCTAGCTCTCACTGTCCCCACTATCTCTCCTTATCTCTTTTCCACCCTCTATTTCTATCCTAACCCTCCTTCCTTCAGTCATGCTACCATTTAATCTTTAAACACCTACTGAAATTTAAAAGAGGATGGAGATCTTTGTCGCAAGGCGATGATACTTCTCTTAGAATCCATTATGGCTCTGAGGTCTCTCCTTAGGAGCGGACAAACCGATTCTCTGCTTTACAGCACCATGAAGTATTAATTTGAAGCCATGGTACTGTATATCACCCCAGAACAAGTCCCGGTTATACAAGTCACTCTGGTATGGTACGGTAATGATGTCAAACTGTACATCCATCAATGTCAAGTCTATAGTAACACCACATCTGTTGTCGTTGCCTCCCTCTCATAGGTAAGATTAAGGGACACCTGTACAGGTTACATGCATGCCACAACAGAAGCACCTTTATGTACTAAGTAACAGTATCCCATCAATGATACTCTGCAGGATTGAATGACGGCTCTGCGTGAAACAGAATCTGGATTCTACTACCCTTCAGCCTCCCAGCAGCACGGCCAAGGGGTTAACTGTGTGCGAACAACTGCACTCATCTCCGGGACGCCGTGGCCAAGCAGTACGCGTGGCACATCCCACCCATGTCAAGAATGGATTAGCTTTCCTCCTGCACTCTCTGCTCTCACTTTCAGAATAGCGCAAATGTAGGTCAACTGCATTAAACGCAAGCCACAGCGATTGACCGAGTTCTGATACATTGGCGAAAAACAAGGTCACCGATACTCAAGAGGGATTCCTTGTCTTTAACAGTGGGCCCTCTTGTTTCTCTGGTATTTTTTTTGCCAGACGCACAATCCATCAGCACTGCCATGGGATGGGACAGAAGTCGAGGACATCTGACAGAGAGAGGGGCCGTCTTTGGGGAAAAGACGCCAACCATATCCCTGATGAGACAACGAGGCACGGAGCTTCTGATCTCGGTCCCCATGACTCTCACCCCTTACCCCCGGTGCCAGGTTGGGTTCTATCTAAGGGGACGGTAATGGTGAACCGTGAGGTCTATGGGTCACTGCTTACCAGCACTCTCACGCGAGACCACCAGAGGCCCATCTGTGACCAAGTGAGCTCTCTGGTATAGAACTATGTGGTATAACGTTGGGGCCGAGAGGATTAGAGATGAGAAGGTGTCACCAATAAGAAACAGACGCTCCCGTCTACTGGGCCCTAATGGAAAAAAAAAAAAAAAAACATGCGCCAATGGGGAGCGGAGAGAAGAAAGTCCCGCTTCGTCAGAGACGGTGGTACCGCTACCGTCCCAATGCAGGATTCCAGAGATGGTGTAAGATACGGAGACGACAGACTGGGGACTGGACGCAGTACAGGGCAGAGCCATATGGGAGGGGGGCAGAACCCAACACACGCACAGGGACATATGGAACTGGTTTACACACTTGACGGGCCGTGATCTTTGAGCTTGGAGGCGATTCGCAAACATCTCAGCTTGCCTTATCACGTTCATGTGTGATGGATGTGCTGTGAGAATGGGTATGAAAGCATGTGTGTGTGTGTGTGTGTGTGTGTGTGTGTGTGTGTGTGTGTGTGTGTGTGTGTGTGTGTGTGTGTGTGTGTGTGTGTGTGTGTGCCTGTAAACAGATGACGTTAACAGAGCTTTGAGTACATGCTGTGCTTTCATAGTTAAATGATACTTGCTTAAACTAAATTGTGCATGTATCACATAATCTGAGCATGTATACAATTTGTCTCTCTCTCTCTCTCTCTCTCTCCCTCAGTCCCCAAATGTACTGCCTTTAGCTCTCTGTCTCAACTGGTCAAAAGCTTAATTTATACTTAATTATATACGAAAATGGCAGATCTATGCGACGTGTTGTGAGCTTGTAGAAAGTACATCCTGCTATTTTCGGCACGCGACACCGTCATACGACGGAGCAAAAGAATTGGACATCACTCTCGGTCTCTGTCAATTCCCCTGTTTGTGCAGGAACCAACACAGATAAAGAAAAAGAGACAGGCAGGCATATAAAAAGCCCCTGGCCATGCTGAAATCCCATCACTGTGAGGGAGAGGGGATAAAAGAGGCCTGACTGTCCCCCTGGGTCTGTGTGGACAGAATGACATATCCCAGAGGTCCCATGTACCCCTCCTGCTGATACTACATCCTTGTGTAGCATTTAGACCACCCTGGACTGAACGCAAACACGCACGCACACACATAGAGGGGGGTGGGGGGGAGAGAGAGAGAGAGAGAGAGGGAGAAAGAGTGAGAGAGAGAGAGAGAGAGAGAGAGAGAGAGAGAGAGAGAGAGAGAGAGAGAGAGAGAGAGAGATAGATCCTTGCTTTTATTAGTTAAAAATGAAAAGATCAATTAAGGAAAATAAGTGACGTTGCTTATAATTCTATTTAGCGGGGCAAATGTTGGGGTAATGAACATCTGCTCAGACGGTGAATGTGTGCTCCGTATGTTCGCTAAAAAGGTATCTGTCAGCAGCAGTACAGCCCATCAATCTAAACGAGAAGGCATGGCTATTGGCTTTCACTAAAAGCTGAAACCTAGTGAATGTCTGTGGAGTTCAGACCATCTGTAGATGTTTTATTTCTTCAGCAATGTCTCACTCCTCTCTCTCTCTCTGTCTGTCTCTCTCCCATCCCTCTCTCTCTCCCTTTCTTTCTCTCTATTTCTGTCTCACTGCCACCTCATACAACAAATCCTTTCATCACGTGTCTTTGTTTTCGCACATGCAATGCGACACAAACCTTGAGGGGGTGTGTTTGTTTTGCCTTGCTCTGCGTCTCGTTCAGGCACCAGGGAGAAGCCATCCAGCCATCGGTGTGGCTGATACCCCCCTCCAACCCGCCCACCCACCCGCGTGCGCCGTTAGTCAATTAGTGTTGCCATTAAGAGACGGAGGCACCCAGGGAAATAAAAGGGAATGCCACAGACGTGTATCTGCGCTGCCGCTTAAACCCTCTCCTGACGACGACAAGGCGGAAATAATTGGGATTCTGTCAGTGGATTTTGGGTTGGTGGGGGTGGGGCGGGGGGTGGAGGGAGATGGACTCATTTCCCGGCTCTCATATCCCAATTCCCCTCCTCTGCTTCATCCTTCCCTCTTCTTTTCCATGTCTTCCACAAGCCCAGCACCCTTGTGCTCAATCCCCCACTAACTCTCTTTATCTATTACATTTGGCTGAAGAATTACCCAGAGCTCTCTTCCCTAATCTGCTTGCATTGGGTGGGCAATTACAAGTTCCTGGCTTGCAAGTATAGCTTATGGTCGACCCACCACTGATGCAGAGCAGACCTCACAGAGAGGGAAATATACCTTAAAAGCAGCAATTTTGTAGCTTTTCATCGTGCATGTGATTTTCAGTGTATGGTTGTGGAAGCTGCTGTGTGTGTGCTGGGCAACACATGCGGGACTTTGTCTTTATTATAATTTATTATTGAATAATAGTAATATATCTGAACACTATTTCTACATAGAAATATGTACTGTAGGTAACATCATTGTGAAAGCAGGTAAAGAACAGAGGCAACAAGATGTAGGTGTTAGGAAGTTTCATGTTCCTCACTTTCCCTGCGAGTTCCTCTCTTTCTCAGGTGACACTTAATTGGTTTCACTGTCAGAACATCTTGTGTGTCACACTAATTCCATTGTATGTCAGCAGGACAGCATGTAGAGCAGGTACAAGGCTCTGTCCGCCAGCCTCGACTGTCATGCTGTTTTCCGTTGCCTGCTGACTCATTATGAATCTGATCTGCAGGGGGTAAAACTCTGTCTGTCTGTCTGCATCCATTTTTGTTCTCAACGGGTTGGCCAATCAATCTGAAATTGCACAAGGGCATTGAGCATTGGCATAGGCAGGGACTGACAGAGCAGATTTGTAAATTTTCCCAAATGTAAGCTGTTTATTAGCATTTTTGGCAAGTCTGCATGTAGCTAGTATGCCAGGCTATGGGACCTGTACTTGCGAATACCCCAGATGGGCGGCCACGCTGTGGTTTTGTTGGTTGGTTATCACGACCAATCGGCAGACAAAATCTGGTATCTTATCCTAAAAAGTAGGCTGACAGTTTATATAGTTAGATGGGCTGGATCCAAAGTCTCTATTGCCTGATATTTCCCCACTCGTACTATATCCTCACTTGAACTATAAGTTCAACTCAGTCCGCCATTTTGACAGTCATTCCAGGTCTCTTATTCCTGCTTCAAAAAGCAAGGGGTGAGGATTAAAAGGCATCTCTGAGGAGCTATAAGCAAGGAAACAAGCGCATCCTCCAAGGAAGCTTAAGAGCATGATGTTAATGACTCTGCCCCCACAGCTGGCAATGTTATGTTACGTGCGCATGGTTGTAGTGGGGGATGCCAAAACTATAGCAGGGCAAATTAAACTGCGGCATAAGTACTGTTCTTTCATTGCCATGAATGACCTGCAGGTTTTTTTCATGAAGGTGGGGTGTGGGGGGTCTGCTGTGTCATCATCTGAAATGGACATCGCTCACTTCAGAGAAACGGATTTGCTACTTCTCTAAACAACATTTATTCAAGACACAAGGAAAAGACGTAAGTATTTTCTAGACTTGGGATGCAGGTGACTATGGTTTTGGTAGACAGTGGGACATACTGTATGTAAGCAATATTTCCAAGTCTGCATGTAGTTGGGGAAGGCATCCCTGGTATAGAATAGAGACATATTTGAACTGAATTGGTCCCAGCTGATTGTGCAATTGATTCTCAAAGACAGATTTTACTACAACAACAACAACAGTCTGTAGTTCATTACATATATGGTTGCAATGCAAAACCAAAATCCTACATTCTCCTAACAGCTACCCCTCAGTGAGGAGTTAAGGCAAGCTGTTTTAGGGCCTCACACTGCACAAACAAAGTCCAACAAACAAACAGTTCTGTTGGTTTGGTCTGTTGTTATGGTTCTTTGACTATAAGAACTATGAAAACCATGCCTTGACGTGAAATGTATGCTACGGGTTCTGAATTTGTTTCCATAAGCTATGGCTTGGTTCCAGATAAGGTTCTCATAACCTAATTTGGACCCTGCTCAGTAAGTATTAACCCTGTGTTCTGGGAACCCAGAACTTAAACCCATTTATACAAAAACATTTTTTAAAGCAAATATACCAGATCTACAAGCTCATAACGTGCTGTGTTGCAACATGTTGAACTTGTAGATCATGTACTTGTCATGTATTTGTCATGTATTTTTTTTATTTTTCTATGTGTTGTATAGTCTATCAGTTTATTCTGTTTCTGTTGGTTATTTATTAATTTGGGAACTTGTTCTTTTTCTTATTATTTATAGATTTTATTGTGGGTTCTGGAAAGTTTCAGGTTATGTTTTTTCATAAGAAAGAATAGAGTCTGCACACTGGTGGTGCTGAAAAAGCTCCGCTGTATTTTTTATTGCAATAAAAATACTGCAGAGCTTTTTCAGCATCACCAGTTAGCAGACTGTATTCTCTTCTATGATACTTTTGCTTGTCTTGCACCTGGGCCACGGTTGTGCGTGCACTACCTTCCTCATATGTTAGGTTCTTCCCCTTCATAGTCAAAAAGAGCCATTCGTGTTTGTGTGCTTGTTGGCAAAAAAATAAATCTCAACGCAACTCAACATGTTTAGATGGCATTTTCTGGATAGCGGAATGTTTGACCAATATATTATAACTTATCCCAAAAAACTGATACAGCGTCCCTCGTTACCATATCAACTGGGTCGGTTTCCCTTCTAACGATGAAGAAAGTGCCGGTGTCAAGTATAGCCCTTTTTCTGGACAGGCTCATTCCCCCTTGTTTATATTCTTTAACTTAACCGCTACGGGACACATGAGTTGTTATAACATATCCGCATACCCATGCAGAGCACTGTCATGAACCACAGCATGCTTGTTCACAGTTTCAAGGAAAGCAACTCGGCAGTCAAGCAGCCTTACAGGCAGAGACTAAGCTGTTGCCTTCATTTGACTAGCATCTTGACAATATTGCCAAATGTTAATTCTTCAAGTCATATGAATGCCTGAAAAAAAATGTTTTTGTTTTCCCTTTATTTAATAAAAACAATTCCAGATTGTAAAAATTAGAAACCTATTGCTGCCAGTGCTTGCCTCCTTATGCCATGTTATTATTTTTTAATATGGCATGTAATTATGAACTACTGTATCTAGTTCATAATTACAGAGCACATGTCTAATGTAATTGTCTCTCAGTAGTAACTTACTATCTCCAACTCACTGACTAACAAGCCAAAGGTGAGCAACATCGATTGCAAATTAATCTTAGTAGTTCTGAAGAGGCTGATATATTAATCAATATGTCAATATGATTAATCCAACAGTATATTAGGGTAATTGATTTTCCTTTCTTAAAATAAGTGCTAAATAGCTCTATTTTCTGATAGTACTCATTACTGTAGAGCAACGGTTCTCAAACTATGGGTCGCAACCCGAAGTGGGGTCACAGGAAGGTGCCGCTGGGGTTGCGCATTGGCAAATGTGTTTTGTTTCTTTTTGAGCGGTGTTGGGTGTTTTTATGGCCCTGTAAAAGTCCATTTGTACCCTCTCAGAGTTAAATTAACACAGATAAATTGGCACTGGAGGGGTCCTGTGTACATTTTATCTGTTGTGTGTCTGTGCAAAGGAAATAAGCCAATCTGCATTTTAGTCAACAAACTGCGTTTAAGCTCCGTTTTAAGAAACTCGGGTGAGTCGCAGCAGTGTTTTGGGGCTGCACTACAATATTATAAGATAGGCTTACAAATCTGCAGGAATCACAGCATTAATTTCATTTTCTAATAAATATTCCAGTCCAAAAATGTATGCTTTTATTTGAAGATATTCTTTAGTTCCACTTTGAAATTGCACTATAAATAAAGTGTGGGGTCGACAAAGAAATTCCACCATAAAATGGGGTTGTGGCATAAAAAGGTTTGAGAACCATGAACAATGATTCCTATCAGAATATAGTGCTTTAAGCTTTTAACAAAGAAAAAAACGTTTTGTTTTAACCAAAGAATATCACTTACCCTACCTTTAATAAGCTGAGTAGCTACATTTATCCTGTGTACACATTGTTTAAATTTATGATACAAGTATAAAACATTTTAAACAAAAGGTGCTAGTAAGATTTATTGGTTCAATGATAACAGAAAAAATCTGCACACACAATATAAAAAATAAATAAATAATTCAAGTGCTTAAGTGATTAAATGAACACTCAGTAATTTACAACGTAGTAATCTTACATCATTTGAGGCCAGATGTGTGCAGCAATAACATCAGCTGAGCTTTACAGTCTTCAAATACCAAACCTATCGTTAAGTGAGACGTGACCAATATGGCTCATGAAGTTTATTAATAACTTGATGAGCAATCATAGTATTGATAGAGGAATAGTACAGTGGTCTTTATTGGTGTATGTTGAATGTTCTTTCTAAATGCAAGTATGCCATAGGAGCAAAATGGTCGGCGTGAGACTATGGTCAACTGTAGTTTGTTAGTGTTTGATTGGGCAGTGGGTGGGCCCCTATCAGTATATCTTCTCGATGATAAGACTAGGATTACAAATTCAGACTATTCACTGTGAAAAGGAAGGAGTTAATTCAGTAGTAGTTTATCGTGATGTGATGGACCATATCTTCATGACCGTTTGCCCACATCTCAACCTCCGTCACTCTAATAATACGAGCCACACTCCCACACTCGAGACCCCCCTTCTACCCACAATGGCATTGGGGTTTAGGTGATCAGATTACAGTGACAAAACACACATGGGCATTGTTAACAGGGAGTTTGCATTTCCACCCGTGAACATGGCTCTCATTGTGCCTGGCTCGGAGAGAGTGCTTTTCATTTTGGAGGAATGAACGGCGAGGACAAACAGGACCCCATGTGTCTCTGCGGCGCACCATCTCCTCAAGGCTCTGAGGGAGAAACCGGATCTGTCTTTTCAGGGCCCTCGCGCGCTGAAAGACCCCCGGTGTGGTTTGTTCGCTCCCAGCACTTCTCAGGCAAGAAACTGAATCTCGCTCGCAACACGATCACGGGGATCAGGGGTGGAGGGGTGGCAGAAAAACGCCAATTTGAGCTTTAAACACCCGCCTTCTCTTGTCAATATTTTTGATAGATTTCATGTTATTTTATCAGGGCCCCTGCCAAGAATTTAATTGTTACATGCGTAATTACACGTTTTCTGTGAACAATGTGTGGGTTGCGTTATTAAAATTACAGTACAAACGGGCCCTCTTTCATCTCGGGCCGGCTTCCACATTGTCTCCACGGCCCCACGATCCAGCTATGAAAGAGGATATCTAACAACCCCTCCGAGGGCATCTCGCGCAAATCAATTCATTACCTCCAAAACATTTGGCGAGAAGGCCAAGGCGCATCTTTCATAAATCAATTCATTACCCAAAACCACTGGCAGCTGAAAGGCATCGACTGACCACAGTCTCACGCAGTGCTATCAACTTTCAACTTTAGAAGAAGATGAATGGAGCAGAAAGCAATTGGTGACAGCCCTCTGTACAAAAAAAAAGATTAGCTTCTGAACAATGGGGGCCAACCACTGAGTAATAACCTTTTTCAGGTTTAATGGTTTTATTTGCCGTTTCTGGTAGCATATGCACACATACTCCACCTTGTTTGTGGCGAGTCCCATAACTATTGTATGGAGCCATAAAATCCATCTCCCCCTGCATAGCGGTTTGCTGCATGCCACAACTCTACTCTCACAGATAATGCATCTGTCTCATAAAGCTTTAATGGCTCACTCAATGTGTGTAGATGTGATCACAGAAGACACGCCGACACAGAGAAGAACTGTCAAAATCAACCCTTTGCGCTCATGTGTGTGTACGCAAGTTTGTGTGCATGAGTGTGGAAGTGTGTGTGTGTGTGTGTGTGTGTGTGTGTGTGTGTGTGTGTGTGTGTGTGTGTGTGTGTGTGTGTGTGTGTGTGTGTGTGTGTGTGTGTGTGTGTGTGTGTGTGTGTGTAGATTTCACTTACTGTGTAAGTGTAAATGTACGTGCTTGCGTGCATGCAATGATGTGTGTGTGTTTGTGTTTGTGTTTGTGTCTCTGTTTTGTGTCTGTGTTTGTGTGTGTGTGTGTGTGTGTGTGTGTGTGTGTGTGTGTGTGTGTGTGTGTTAATCTGCTTCAGTCTGAGTCGACTCAAGTATGCAGTCATAAGTTCTGGCCTTGTTATACAGCAGCGCATCGCTCTCACCACACCGGAGCAGAGGCATTATCAATCGAAACTTTCTTCAGGAAGACCTTGATTAGCGAACCACGGTAAATAAACCATAACCAGAATTTGGTGGATGGATGGGGCTGTATGGGGAAAATCTACACCGCATCTCCACAGTAAAATTCTCAGTGTTTTTCTTTTTATTAACTAAATCTAAAAATGTAAACATTACAGATTTTGCCGAAAATGTATCCTTTTCCGGGTTTCAAAGGATAAATTAACACTGGAGATTTTACTGTGCACATGAGACAAGGTGAATAACTGACACCTGATGCTGAGAGGAGACAGCTCGGGTGTGCAGTACATACACACGCCTTCCCAGCTGAACTGGATGCATCTCTTAATTGTATAATCCCATTTAACATACACACACACACACACACACACACACACACACACACACACACACACACACACACACACACACACACACACACACACACACACACACACACACACACACACACACACACACACACACACACACAAACATAGTGGCGGAGGAACATCCCCCGTGAGATGTTCCAATCCACCACACACGCAGCGAAATACATGTAGGTCAGAAAAACAAACCAGATTTGTGTAATTATGTGGGGGTGTGGAATTAGAAGCAGCTTGCCACGGCGGAGCATAGCTAACTTTCACCATGACGCCATTTTATTGGCCTGTACTCCTTGAGGAGGAAGAAGACAACCATGTGAGATGTTCTCATTAGCAGTAATCGAGCGGGTCCCAGCAGTGTGTTTGCGAATCCGGACACTTGACAAGAACTTGGGGGGGGGGGGGGTAATTACGATAGTAGAGAGAGGGAGCAGCAACAACAACTGGTGAACTGAATCACAGGTGGGTGGTTTGTTGGGCCGGCCGGAGCAGCGTGAGCCCTGTCTGTCTGTTTTCACTTTACCTTCCCGCTGATCGGGGTCTCTGAGCACGTCGGGCCAATACCACCTGCTGCAGAGCAGACAGGGCACGGCGCGGATAAACAGCCAGCCAACACAAACTGATGTTTGCGAAATAGAGAATCGATTTTTATTCCTCTCTTCTTTTTTGCCCGAATGGGAATCACAAAAAAAATAAAGAAAGAAAGGGTAGGAAAAGACCAAAAATATATATATTGTTTTTGTCAACCTTATAGACCAGAGAATGTGTTGCACAGTACCTAGAAATTCCTAAGAAATGATGAAAAGGTGCACTACAGTGGATATACACATAAACTTCCCATGGGCACTACAGCAGTTAATGGAGGCAAGTAAAGAGGCTTCTCTGCCGGGAGGAGCTAAAATCAATCTTTATGGTGCTTTCCGCCTGCACAGGATGAATTAAGGAATTATTAAATGGGAGCATATTCACATACATCCTTATGTTACATATTATAGTATGTACAAGCATTATACCCTGTCCTGACTTTAATGGAGGTCTTCCCATCGAGAGAAATTGCTTCTATTCTTTGCAGAATACAGTGGAAGTTCAAGAATTCGTTCTACATGGTGGTAAAGTATGGAAAGCCATAAATATCTTTGGGAAGGGGGAGAACTTGGCTGAGTTATGACAGACCTCTGTGATTGGAGTCCAAACACCTGTGATCAGGCACTCCCCTGCCTTTTTATGGCGGCTCAGAAGAAATGAACCAGACACGTTTGACTGTCACGCACTTCAAAAGAGGGGCAATATATCTCCAGCCCACACCCCCCACCCCCCCCCGAGTCAGAACTGTCTCATGAAGGGATCTTCAGCGTCTATAGGAACGACAATGATTCATGTGGAAAATGCGGCGGTGGCAAGTCGAATGTGTGAGTGCATGCCATCGACTTGTTCAACACACAGCCATATTTCATGAACTTATATTGTCAGATCATTGGGAATAAGTGGATGTGGGCAAGAGCTTACATGGGTACACTGACAGGCACGGCATATGCGCCATATGGAATGTATGTTTTAGTGTCTGGATTTACTCTGTTATGAGGACAGAGCTGGTTGGCTCATTGGGCTTAGCAGAGTTGATGAAAACACGGTGGTAATAATAATAAAAGCATTGAGCCTTCTTACCTCTACAAACAGTCCCATTTTCCACGGGCTCGTTCCCGGCCTTGCACATGCAGCGCCCGATGGGCACCATCCATTCTCCGTCCCCGTTGCAGTACAGCTTTATGGGCACGTCCACCTCCTCCGCGTTGGGGATGCACACGCCCCTGGCCGCCACCAAGGAAGTGCTCTCGGCGCCGGACAGCGTCTCCTGGAAAAGCGCCCCGTTGGTGATGATGCGGGGGCACTTGCGGTAGAAGACCCGCACGGCGATGAGCGACATGCAGCCGCCGTAGTCCTGGAAGGCCAGGTAGAAACCGTTGCGGGACACGGGGCCGAAGCTCCGCACCTCCGTGTTGATCTTCATCACCCGGCCGCCCAGGTCCACCTGGGAGAAGCTCTCGTCGGCCGCGATGGTGTCCACCTTGGTCCACGGGTTTTCCATCCAGGGTGGCGACGTCCTGGTGGCCGTGTCCGAGTCGGACTCGTAGTAGTACAGGTTGAATGTCTCCTTACAGGAGCCGGGGACGTTGGGGATGCTGCTGCAGTCCCTCACTGAGAACTTCATCTCCACGTGGATGCGCTGCGCGCCACGCCGGCGGATGTACTTGGTGCGTACCCAGTTGTTCTGGTTGTTGTCGAACACGTTGCACACCTGATAGGTGCGGATGGTGTTCATGTTTTCATCGTAACCGCTCACCTCCTCCCACTGTTGGCATGAGGACACAGACAGTTAAAAGGTCAGTCAGTCAACACAGCATTTTTCAGATAACAATAGAAAACATGACACCATCTCTCTGCTCTGTGTTGCACTTAAATAAATAAAATAAACCCTTATTGATCCCCGGGGACAAATTCAAGTGTCAAAGCAGCAACAGCAGTAAGAATGAAACACAGGAGAGGTACAGGTAAAGGTAAGACTCAAGAACCAAATCAAGATAAATAAAGTGGAATTAAGTAAAAAGCTAAACAAAAAGGTGCTTAGCTTACTCACATGCTGTTTATACTAATACATGGCATGTCATTGATTACATGAATATTATTTTGACTTTTTACTTAGTTTTCATCACACTCACAATGCAATCTCTTTGTGATACCAAACTAAATTATGAAAACAATTAAGGATAAGATTGTTAAATTCCTCAATTGCACCAACATATTATTATAGCTTTCAGCGTCACTAAAAATATATTATAATATTAGATTTGTATCTTGAATCATGTTTGGATTATTTGGTTATCAGAAAATGGGTACCTGAAGCCATTCAATCACCTCCTACTCAATCAACTGTGAGGTATGGTACTGTGCACCTGTAGTCTTTTGCGATTATAATCCATTACTTCACTATTACAAATGCATGGTTAAGAATTCATGTCCTATCATTTGTGAATTAAGTGTTTTTTCAATTAATTTTGAATTCATCGACCCCAAATTGACCCCAAGTCAGGATTATAGAAGGGAGGGCATAATGTGGTCTCTGACACGGCTGACAGGTAGGACCACACAAATGGTACAAGCTGGTGTTTGCACTGTAAGCAGCAGCTGGAGACCCGATTTGGCTTGCAGCACCAACCTTGCTACTGTTAGAAGCCTTTACAGTCAAGTCGAATAACTCATACAATATAAAGAACAGGTGTTAGTCCCTGCTCTTCATGCCCTGCATGATTGGAGGGCAGTTTGACTTTGAATTCCATTCATATTGAAACTCAAGTGAAACCTCTCTTTGCTGGTTAATAATACAGCATTCTTTCTCAATTATTCTATTCAGATATGGACACGAATATAACAAAAGGCAGAAAAAAGGTTTTAAATTTTTTTAGATTCCAAATAATCCCCACTTCCTGAACTGGTTGAGTTGAAAGCCAATTGACCCCCACCCTGCTTTGAAGTGCAAGTCCCTGTCCTCTGGTTGAAACAGAAGGAAGCTATTTACATACTACTGTAACGCTTTTACAGAAATGGGAGAAGTGACATTAAATCACTTCTCCAGAGAATAAAGGCTCCGGTTTATGAGACGCTGTGTCCTACTTTTTTGTCATTTTATAGGATACATTCATAGCACATACTTTAATTGGTTATTGACATTAGTGAATAGTGAACGCTACATTCACTGCTATAAGGGGACTGGCTTATATCGCAGCACTGTAAAATACTTGACATGATTTTACCATAATCTAAGTCACACTCCAATCAATTCGGCAGAATTGTATTATGCAGGTAATCAAATCAAGAAAAATTAAAGGACAAATTTCCCTTTGTAGATTTCTTCTGGGTATAGTTTACTCCAAAATCCCCATAATGCACACAAATTTGTACACTCGCTCTTACAGGCTCCAGATGCAACCTCTGCGGTTTTCCAATCCGCTTGGCTACGGATCAAAACCGAAGGCCCTCGGCTTAAAAAAAAAAACTCCATGCATTCTAACTGCCAAGTGAGTCATGACCTTGACCCCAGCATATGAGCAGAGCAGAGGAAACTCCTTTTCTTAACCTGTCGTCCCTATTTTGTTAAAATGTTCAAAGAATTTCAAACTTTTTCACCCCCCCCCCCAGAAATAGCAGAAATAGACAATCTAGCTTGTAGATCAGCTATTTTCGCTATTTGTCCAATAACTAAGTATATAGGGCTTAAGTGGTTAACCCCCAGAGCCACTTTGCACCAGCCCGCTCCCTGCACTGCTCTCAACCCCCCTCTTTCTCTCCTCTATCCTTCCTTTCACTCTTCACTTCACAGCTGACATAATTTCCCAAATTAGTGTGTGCTTAGTGAGGATTTTGACAGCGTTTTGACAGGTCGGGAGAAGAAAGTCACCCTTTCCTGTTGCGGAGTGGCATTCTATCAAACACTCTGACTAATTAGAACGGCATTTGTTTTTAATTCCCATGTCTCAATTAATCACTGCTATGTGAAATGTTAAAGTCTTTTCTTGTTCTTTTCTTTTTTTCCCCACAATTCCACTTGCAACCCAGTCTCCAGCCAGTCCAATTCCACCATGCAAAACAGACAAAGCAGTAATGCACAGCCAAAGCCACACAAATATTTTCAAAGGACACTGAGAGACAGCAGCTTGACAAACATAATAAGGACCTTGTTTATCTGCATCTCAGTCACTGACTGTCTACCAAATTGGCAAACTGTAAACAAGCTAAAATGAAGCTTGAACAGAAGCACTTTTCAATGATTATGCATAATAACTAGAATGCTCTTATTGATATGCTGTAGAATTCAGGCTATGTACACAGTGCCGTTGGTGGTATAAAGCATTCTGGGGCACATGCAATACTGTTAAGCTCATGCCATTGCATTGCACTGTGGCGTGGCATTCTGTCATCAGCCATTGTGCACAGACACGCCCCCCTTCCATGCACTCATCCTGCATCCTACATTACAACTGCAGACAATTCTCTGTGGAATGTTGTACTACAGAAGATAAAAAAAACTAACATATCACCATGAACCATTCCATGTGACTTCTGATGGTGCAGTAGAGAGCAAAACAATGCCTCCTGGGGATGGAGTAAACATGGAGCAGTACTACAGCACAATATACAAGGGGGGACAGATCTGTCCCTCTGTTATTTCAAACACTATCTGAAAGCCTATGTCACATAATCAAACTCACTGCCAATGGGATCTAAACCTACTTTACATCCAATTTCTTTTTTAAAACATATGTACATTTGTAGACTTGTTGAGTGATGGCATGACAGGAGACTTTCTCTTTCTTTTTTTCCCTTCCTTTTACTACCTAAGCGTACCCAGACATCCTGGGTCATGAGTAGCCATTGACCTTGCCACCATCCCTTTAACCAGTGTCGCTCCATGCGAACCAAGGACAGGGGGTGTAACATCCCCATGCGTCGAGCTACAAGCATTCGCACCATCAGACTTAAATAAAAATTAATGTGGAGAGAGAAGGGGTTGCTGCTAATGAGAGATGGAAACCAGGGCAAACTGAGGGGAAAGTGCTGGCAGTGTAGGGGCCGGACTAAAGCCAGGCTAAAAAAAGCCCCCAAACAAAATGTGTTTTGATGGAGGGGCCCCTTTTGTCCTGTCACAGCTTTTTTTTTGCCGTGCTTTCATCAAAGGCAGTGGAGGGAAGCAAATGGGATATAATAAGAACCTAGCGATCAAGCTCTGGGTGTGAAATTAGACGAAACGTCTTCATTTTCACAGTACTCACACGCGCGCGCGCGCACACACACACACACACACACTCACACCTCCTAACCTCCAGCTCCTCACCCAGAATAGTGCTTAAGAGTGGTCATGTGGTTTAAGTGGAGAGAGTGGAGGTAAGGGTGGTGGAGTAAAGAGGGATTAGTAAGGGTTGGTGAGGTGAGCTGAGATGAGCTCCTCTGAAAAATAATAAAGTAGCCATTTCTCAGCTGAGATTGCTTTCACCACATTAAGGGTAAAATGTTGTTTATCCGAGCCTCTGTCAGAGTGGGGCAGTCAACAGCCACGGGGCGAGCTGAAGAGAGCTCCTTCACACGACCAAACTAAAAATAAGAACATTTGTGGAATAAACACTATGGACTTGTAACAAGAACCCAAAGATCAAAGGCATTTTCCTTCTATGGCACTTGGACGTTGAATAGCCAAAGGCCTACTTAAATGAATACATAAGGAGATAAATCGCATTTCTCAAATGTTTTGCCCAAAACATCAAATATTTTTAGACATAATAGTACTTCAAGTTAAGGAAAAAGCAACGGGTCTCTTTAATGGCGCACTTGCATGTGTTTGCTCGCTCTGAGGCACACCACACACACAAACACACACTTCCCTCACCAAAAAGAACCCACCATCAAAGGGTGAGTGACTGCAATCATCAACACCCGACCAGACTTTCTCGCAGGGCCTGTAACGTTTTTGAAAAGCTGAGTCATAGTCATAGTCATTTAGTGGAATAAATTCATGGGCTGTCATTTAGTGGAATAAATTCATGGGCTGTCATGTTTAGAATTCTACAGGATCATTGGTAAAAGAAGTAAAACATAAAAACAAAAAAAACAATTAATTATGCAGCCGATAATGTAGCCCAAAATCAAACTGAAAGTGAGTGCTACAGGGGGTAGTTTTTGAAGCCTGCACTGCGGTACTCTATCACCCATTGGTTTACCTATC
Source organism: Gymnoscopelus microlampas (assembly GCF_963454915.1). NCBI lineage: Eukaryota > Metazoa > Chordata > Actinopteri > Myctophiformes > Myctophidae > Gymnoscopelus > Gymnoscopelus microlampas. The sequence goes on from NC_139944.1 coordinate 33,170,521, forward strand.
AAAGTAATCATACTCTGCAGATTATTAAATTGCCCAGTGTTTGTAATGCTGCCATTATCTAGACATAATAATATGCAGAATTTGGTGTCTCTCTGTGTTACTGTGTCATTGAAAGTTCAATGGAATTTAACCATTTATTATTATTATTATATTTCATTTCCTGTTGTTCCTGTGTTTTTATTTTTTTGTATTTTATTAAAATTACTTTCAATTACTATTATTTCATTAACTAAAGCACTCTATCTCAGTTGTGAAAAAAGAAAAAAAGAAAACAAAAAAAAACTAAAGAAATCGAAAGGGGTGTGCTAAAACAGCAGCTTCATCTCACTAAATGTTCCCCCTGTACAGAGAGACCTTGTCTAAAACTAGTATGGATCGTGGTGGTTAGGGTGTGTTGCAGACTACCATATGTCAGCTACTCCTCTTCCTCTGGAGTGATATTAGGTGCTACAGTTCAGCGAAGCTCCCTTGGAATAGGGTTCAGGATCAATAACTCCTCTGCCACTCCAGGAGGGGGAGAAAAGTTCAGCTGACCCGCAATCTATACAGTAAGTCTCCCTGACAGTGGGTCTCTGCTTCATCTGAAACGCAGAGCGGAACGCGCTGTCAGGCCTGAATTATAGACTACGAGCAACTGCTACAGCTGAAACAATCCCCAAAAGACATGCCTTGTACTTCTTTTGCCAATCGAAAGGAGAAAATAAGTCTTGGACCTCGTACAAGACCTCTGTGTAACATTAAGTGGTTGGAGTCCTCTTTGTTCCTGTTTAGTTCACTCCCGGGGCTACTGCACTCTAAGCCGCCACTCAAAGAGTAAAAGTCTTCACCGTTTTGAGACAGACTTTATACAAGGGAACAGCTACAATAGTAGGTCAGTGTACTGCACAAGGACACAATGACAGGCAAGAAATGAGTTGTTGGACGGGGACTATTCTGCTCGAAGATTAAAAGGCCTTTGTGATTTGACACATCATGAACTGTGTATTTCTCACGTCTTTACAGACTTTAAATCAACATAGGCAAAGGAGACTTCGGCAAAGGAGAGCCACATCGCATTAGTACCGTTCAGTCACTGACAAATGTAAATAAATAATTCACACAAAAGCAGGCAGAGAATGCCGTGGAAAACACCCGGGGCACCATTGTCCTATTTGCAGTTGTGGGAAATCTGTCAGAGTTAGACTGCCTGCCCTGGAAGGGACAGCGGGACAAATGACACCCACTCCACATTGGGTTACTAACAGAGACTCTCAGCCTCACGGAGGGCAGAGTCACACACACACACAGATATAAGTAGAACTGTCTGCTGCAGTCAACTTCAATTATCATTGTCCACTCGTAATGCGCAACATGTGAACCTAGACAAACAAGCTTCCTATTGCCTATTTAACCCCTATTCTTGCCAATCTACATGTGGATTGGTTTTGCGTTACTTTGCCTGGGACTGTATCAAAGACATGACAATGGCCGATGCCAGTGCAGGATTTTAGTTTGTGTTCGCATTAAAATATAACCGCACCGAGGCTTTTTCCACCCCTGTAATATAGAGGTTGCTGAATGGTAAAATATAGTTTTACAGAGGAGTTTAATCCAGAACCATTGTAAATTAGTGGGCACTTCCATCTGCAAAATGTCTGAAAGACATACATTTGTTTCAACAAATTACCAGCAAATAAGTACCGTAGTGCGCAATACAAGGAGAAGTACGCCATCTTGGTCAGCCAGACATAGTTCAACAATTATACATAAGCAACCTCAACCTTATTCCAATGTAATTATAATTCAATATATCAATGATAAATCATGAGCAGTTTATTTCTTTCCCTAAAACTTTCTGCAGCATAAACATCTTTCATTCCTGCAACAGTGTTGTGCGTCCTGAAGTGACTCGGGATATATCCTGGTAAAGTGGAATATGACAGATGCATAATGATAACCTTAACCCGCACACCGCCTCATTATGTTCCCCCTCCTATGCAGAAGACCTCAGTTATCCTTCCGCAGCGTGTTTGTGTTTTCCCCCACGACCATGAATCTATTTCTAAATCATTGCTGTTGACAGTACTTCAACCGGAACTGTGAGCGGGTCAGGAAGGTCTGCAGCTCTAATGTTCACACATCCCTCAGCTCCACTTAAGATGAGAACACACTGACCACTTAAACCCCGCATGCAGAACACTGACCACTTAACCCCACATACAGAACACTGACCGTTTGACCCCACTCTTGCCAGTAAGGCAATATAAATATAACCACTGTAGTACTGCTTGCTACACTGTAAAGTGTTAATCCTCAATCACTTTTGGAAAAATCTGTTTTTGCTTTATTTTCCGGTTTCAGAAGGCACACCGGTTAGCCAGGAAAATCAAGTTTTGGTTTCTTTCTTTTGATCTCATTCTTTTATTTTATTTCTTAATTTAGCTTTTTCTCATTAGATTGTTTGTTTTTTTAAACATAGAGCAGCACTATATAACAACATAATTCTTGTTTAAGTGGTAGTGACAAATATATTTCTGAGCATCCAAGTCCTCAGAAACCTTGACCTACTTGATTGTTCCTGGCGTCCTATGTGGATAGATAGGCTAAGGCGTATGAAACTTCCTCTTTGTTCACACCAGTCTGCCTACAACAAAGTGTGCCTGCCTGGGGATAAACTCTGGACTGATAGCCTACATATTACATTGGTTTTCAATGTTTTAGGCCTCACTAAAAACAATAACGTAGATGTGTCTCTCGGCAGTCTCTCTCGGCTCGGTTACAACTTCAAGTTCATTGCACATGACTAAAAGGCTGAACAGACAAGATAAACTGTATGTAAAATGGTTGGGGTTTTAAAAAATGATTTAAGCGCTGAACTGTGTTGTCCCAGAACAAATCACTTCCAAACATGTCATGTATAGCTATTCGCGAAAGCAACTATAACTCAAGAGAAAGACATGACGATTACGTAAGGCTAGCTGACTTTCAAGTGAGGAGACATCAACTGTCATAACATCTCCTTGACTAAAAGTAACACTGTTGCTTATTTGTATTTCCATCGTGCGGCGAAGTATCATATAACGAGTTAAGATATATTTCATGAAGCTATACAGCGTAGTGAAAGCCAACTGCTGCTGTGGTGCTGTGCCGAATGTTACTGATCCCCCGGCTAAGCCGCCGAAGCCGCGCATGTGTGTGTAAGACAATAGCTTCTGTAAAGCACCTCTTGCTGTTATATTGAGAGAGAGAGGGAGATCTGTGTTCCCACACCTGTTGCCCTGGGCCATAGGGGACAGGCTATCGCCATCTCTCTCACCCTGGATCTCTGAAGGGGCACAACCATATCAATGTAAAAAATCTCAGTGTCCATGTTGATAAGGCTGATACCTGAATAAATCCCTAAGAACGTGTTCACATTTGAGTACGCTTCAAGAGAGCGATAGAGCACTAACTGTTGTGGTTTTGAACAAGGGTGACGGAGTGACACTAGTCTATAGGAGAAACCTTTTTCATTTCAAGGACCCCCAGTTTGATATGCATTAAGCCACAGACCCCCATGTATCTCTATAGGACCCCAATCTACTAAATTCATCAATCAATCAAATCAATCAATCAGAATTGATTTAACTCTGATGGCCCTGTTTTTGACACTGGAACTTAGCGCCATGGCACATGATCTTAACTTGTGCCGTGGCCGTAGGGGTGTGTCCAGTACAATGGTGCTATCTACAGGACGATAGGACTGCCGCCCCACAACACATGGGGCGGCATGGGAACTGCAAGGTTCCCAGTTCGATCCCGGGCTCCCCCAGAGTTAGTGTCGAAGTGTCTTGAGCAAGACGCTGAACCCCTAATGGCTCCCAATGAGCAGGTTGGTGCCTTGCATGGTTTCCTCCGCCATCGGTGTATGAATGTGTGTGTGAATGGGTGAATGTAATGCACAATCTATGTAAAGAGCTTTGGATAAAAGCGCTATATAAATGCACCATTTACAATTTAAATGAGGGCGATATCTGTCTGCGCCTGGCGCTAAGGGCTAATTATTCATGGCCCATAGGTGTGTTTTTGGGCGTTACATTAATAAAAACCAATCAGAGTGTCGGGTGCCATCACCTTTAAGAACTAGGTTGTGCCCGGCATGAGGCGCATTGACATTCCTATTTAAGTGTCGGAGAGCTGAAGACGCACAGAATTATTTTCGACAGCGTTTTCTACATGAAGTGAAAGCACAAACAGGCTTAAAATCTACGGGAGCAGCGTTAATAATGTGATTTAATGATGTCAGGACTCAAGAGACGCGGGGTAAACACAATATCTCGGCTCAACGAAACATGAAACAAGATAAATTCAAACGCAGTGCATGACTGCGGTCAGAATCACTGTAGCCTTATGCACTCATGCCCAAGAGACATCTGTGATATCTTGATACATTTCAACTTAATATTCACATGCTCATTCTCAGTTAGGTTATTATATATCAAAGCATGCCAATGCCAGTGTGTTACGTGCACCCTCGGATCTCCAAACGGATATTGATGTGGATAACTACAAATAAAGCATGGCACAATGACGTTATGGATTAACAACATTCTTATGTTAATTTATGAGAAGTAGGCTATTTGAGAATATGTTTCAGCTGCATGAAGATGTCTCTCCCTCTCTCTCCTCACAAAGCTGTCCAAAATGCGCACTGCAAACGATTGCTCTATTTCCTTCTCGACTGGGCGCAGGCTGCATCTATGCTGCACTGAAAACATCTGATCTCCAAGGTCACAAAGCGCCGTAGCGCGCTGCCTTGTGAGCTTGTAGATCAGATATGTTCGGTACACTCGCTCGCGACTAAATTAGGCATAGCCTAACGCTCGGTTTGTTTCCATCATCACTCGTTTTCGAGTGGTGAATATTAAAATAATAATTGTGTTGAATATGGCTGTGAATCTTCTGCTATCTCACGATTCGCAGGGTCACGATTTGATTAATAATCGTGAATTATTCCCAATCAGAGGACCTCATGACAAACAGGAGACACATTCCCAATCAGTTTATTCCAAACTATTTCAGTCATATTGTTTTCATCTGTTTACTGTGATTACGGTAAGCTTACATTTCATATCACAAACACCATAGAGTTAAACTTTAACCAGCAAATACATTTTTGGAAATTGTGAATCGATTTTGAATCGTTGATAATAAGAATTGCGATTCTTACGTGAATCGCTTTTTTTCAACACCCCTAGTGTTGAATGTGTTGAACCTGAGCGCAAAGCACTTGTGTCGTGGGGGAAGATACTGCTAAAAGCAAATATTGTACAAATGTAACAATATGGACCCACAACCCAAGTTACAGACCTATAAGGCCGGGTCCATTTGGTTCCTAACTATCAACACTTTAGGAACCTCCTCTAGGACCACTGGGGTTCCTCAGACCGCACGTTGAGAACCACTGGTCTAGAGGGTAGGAAAGTTTTACAAAGAACGAGTCCCACGCATAAGCAGCTGTGAAAAGCTCTGCGTAAGTGCATCTGACTGTAAGTGTAAAGACATTTGATTTGAGTTGGAAGAGAAAACAACCCTGGAATCAGGATGTCTAACACATGGAACCCGAGAACGCTCTTAGAGAGGGGTCCTCATCTTTGATGTACAGCGTACCCTGACCCTAAACTCACCCAGGCCAATTCAAGGCTGGCAAATTTCACAGAGCAAAGCAGAGCTTTCATCAGCATCCACTCTGTACACTTTTGAGGTGGAAAGTTTGATTTTTATTAGTCTGAAGTCTGACAATAACTGGATATTATTCATACTAATTATTCAAAATAATTACATAAGACTCATGTGATTGTTTTCCTAGCTTGCTGCCAAGATGAAAGGAGGATATGATGTAAACGGCCTGTAAGTTCCCCCAACATTCTCGGGACAGGGTGGGATGGGGCGGGCTTGGGAGGTAAAAGTAATGTTGAAGCTTGTTTCTGTTTAGATTGAATCCAGAGCTGGGAGAGAGGAAGACACCAGGCGTCTTTGTTCTGTGGTATTGATTGTAAGGAGTTAGCAAGGAGGAGACAGCATGCCCTCAGGTTGGGGAAGATGAAGTTGTACTAAATTATTGCTGAGCAACTTTGAAGTTGTATCATTGGGCAGTGTTGAAGGAAATCTCTCTATACCCCCCCGTCCCCCCCTTTTTGTCATGCTTAAAGACACACAGCATAATAGAGTATAATTCAAACCAGCTTGACTGCCAACCACAGAAGCATAAATAATTGAATAAAATAGGGTGTGGTTTTCGAAAATGCATCAGCAAATAAGTCTACAACATGGCTTTTTTCTCTCCATTTGGGACCCATCCTAAGAAGTTTGAATCCTGCGGTGAGAGAAGAAGTGGAGGGGGACTGAGACTGGTTTTGGCCGACTGGAAGAGGGCCTGGCTCGCGTGTGGCTAGAGGGAACCAAGGCCCTGGCACACCATGTGGAAATACTGTGCATCAAACGCCACTCAATCCACTATAACACACAGTTCAATGCCTCACATATGAACACAACGATTTAGCTGTGAGTTTATGATTGTTCAGTATTATGTCCGTAAAGACATTTGGTACGGGTTCAGCGGGTGCAGATCAGGTCACGACGTGTTAAGCTGAGATCATTAAAGGAAGGAAAATCCGACCGCGCATTGGAGCTAGTAAATACTCCAACGTACTGTGGGGGGAAAAAAAGAAGTATGGGTTTCTAAGGGACTGCCCAGAACTCTGAAAAATAACAGTTGTCAATAGCTAGAGACACGTCATAAACCAAACTACGGAGAGAGTGAAAACTACTATACAATTTCAAAAGTCTACTGTTGCTTTTCTTTTGAGCCATGAATCCAAGTTCAATTTGGATTAGTAATTTACTTCTTTTTTTGGGGGGGCTTTTTTGCCTTTATTTATTATAGTAGCACAGTAGAGACAGGCAGGAAACACGGAGAGAGAGATGGGGAGAGACATACAGCAAAGTTTGTCAGGAACGGGACTCGAACCCGTGAATCGCTGTCAGGCTAAATTGTGGCCAAGGTGACCGGACCGCTATGCCAGCCGTCCGGGCCTGTAATTTAGTTCTGTTAAAATGTATTATTATTGCCTAACATTACAGTGGGTTTGTTATTTTTTGCCAATGCTCTGCCTAGCTCCGGCTCGCGCTGGGGAGCAGCCGGCCTCATTAATTGATCTTTGACCTTGAAGTGAGAAACCGAAACACACACCAGAAATATATCTATCACGGAGCACTGAGCAAATTGACACATTAGCAGTGCTTTTAAATACAACAAAAGGGGACCACAGTCAACACATATTTAAATGTTTTCATAATTGAAAGGTCGTGTTATGAAAAACTGCCTCCAATTATAATATTAAGCTAAATAGAAGGCTGATAATTAAATTACATATGAATCAATATGGGTACAAAACAATGTGGGTAGATCATGTCACTTACGCTGTTGTCACTGGTCCCAGACACAGGGTAGACAGTCCAACCCAGCTCTGCTGTAGCTGTGGTGGAGTCCATCAGAGTTTCTATGAAGGAAGGAGAAGACCGCTCAGTTAATACCCATGCAATACTACTGCTGAAAATAGTCATAGTGAAAATACATCATATAATTCATGTCATATTGCATATCACATGAATAAATAATGTGTTAATAGATTGGGCAGAAATAAATGATGCGAGGACCTCCGTGCACATGCAAATAAAAAATATATAAATAATCATAATAGTGAGACTGAAAGCGGGATACTGAAAATAATAATGCTATTGCTTTTGATAATCCAATGTTACTTTTGTCAAACAACAAACCCAAGAATGTAATTCTTTTTTGTGGAATTAAGGAAGAAATGCCCTAATTTGAAATTAATGTAACAAATGCAGTAGAATATTTCAAGAGAAGAAAGAAATGCAAAAACACCCAGATTTCAGTTATATAGTTCCTCTACAATGGCGATGAAATATAACATATGACAGCTAATAGTTTGATTGAATATGTCAAAGTTGACAGTGACATTCTCTCACAGGGGATTTTCTCATAGGGGATGAGACCATCAAGCGGGTCAGCAATACCCTTCACACAACTCCTTCATACAGGCCAGATATAGCCCCACCAACTAGCGGGCACATGCTTTCAACCCCATGAACCTCTGTGGGGGCAAAGCTCCTGGGCGCAGAAGAGGGGGCCACCCTACATGCCATGGATTAGCTGGTGGAAAGGAACACCTCTAGTAATTGGGGTCAAAGAGAATGTGTCTCCTGTTTGTCATGAGGTCCTCTGTGGAAAGCAGATGACATTCCATTGGCCTGGCCGGGGCCGGTCGGCCTCGCACACACGCAGGCAGGCACGTACAGGTCCATATGCACTCTCCCTACTGTCTTTCTTGCTCTCTCCATCGTTATCTTTGTCCTTTACTCTATCTTTCAATTGTCTAACCCCCCGCCTGCAGCTTCTGTGTATAGCAAAGGAGAGGTCTAATGAATTTTCCTCGCTGATTAGGCCTCTACTCTACTGTTGAGCTCCAGTGTTGAGCTCCAGCAGATGGAGAGAACATTCATCAGGTGCTGGGTGTCAGCTGCTACTCCAAAAGTCCTGGGAGGGATTTAGAAGGCTCCTTGACCAATGGCTACTAGTACTCACTGCTATGATGTAAGTCACAGCCCATGACTGCACACAGTGCCTATGGTCGACAGCTAGAGAGCTTAGATATCCAATATTAGGGGCAAAAAGCAACACCTACACTTGAAAAATAATGAATGACCTAACAATAAACCAACTACTGTAATGCATGTTTTGGATAGTGGTTAAGTAGACAACAAAAGATTATTTTTCTTTTTTCAAAGAGAGCACTGTAATTAATTAATATAACAATAAAATGTTCTCTGCTAAATACATTACGGTTCCTATGCAGTGGAACCATAAGAAGAGACATTCTTGAATAGGATTTTTGGTGAAACTCGCTTCCGCATAGTCCGGGTCCTGTACCGGCATGCAGGATATTTTAGAGGCTCCCAGTCATTCCATATCCCCTGCATTCCCTCTGATTTATATTCCAGAGGAAGCCATAGCTTTTAATTAACAGGCTCCACATGCATCACATTTATTTCAACAGCCTCGCGCCTTAATCTCAGCATCTCACCAACACACACAGTGGGGGGACATAATAGCAGATTTTATATCCCATTCCGTTATCACAAAGCCCGAATCGTATAATTAGGCAGATGAGACTGCATTTGTGCTGCTATTGATAACCTTGTGTGTGACTCTGAGCGGGTCGGCCTACATGGGTCTTAGGCAGTGAAATAGTAATTATCCCCCATAACGATAACGATAATTAGCGCAGAAGTAAAGTGAGAATAATGAACACCCTCGGTAAGGGGAACACTGAGGGAGAACAGGGAGTGAATTTCCCCAGGAATGTTAACATAGACATGGTGATACTCTTCCCTCTACCATCTCTTCTTGTCTCTCTTTCCCATCTGTTACTCTCTACCCTTTTATGTCTCACTTTTTTAATCTGGCCCCTTTTCTATGTCTCACTTTCTTAATCTGGCCCCCTTTCTATCTTTCAGTCTCTTTGACAATCCAGCCGTCCATTTCTTTCCAACTCATTCTCTCTCCTTCTCCCCACTCTCTGTCCTCTGTTTCTGCGATAAAAGGCTCTTTCTTTCAGTTTTATTCTGTCACATTCTTCTCTCTTTCTCTCTCTCACTTAATTTCTTTTGTACAGTGTGTCTTTCCTGCTATCAGAGCAATCCCATCTCCCTCTCCCCACCTCCCTCCCCTCTAACGCTCTGTCTCCCTGCTCCAATCAGAGGCTCACATACCGGACAAGAACCACCTCACCCTCAAAAGACTGATCGCCTCGCTTCCTGCTGCTGACTAAACTTGAGTGCTGGCAGCCACACCGATTCATTACCTCCTGCAGCGGTAGGGCAGAACATATACCTCACCGCTGTCATCTATTGCCTGGTTCTCAGTCAGAGGCCGCCAGGCAGCAGTGGAACACGGCCTGCACAGCCAGACACTTTGACCAGTCATCATGAAGCGAGGATAGTGCAGAGGTGAAAGCCCGGGATTGAGACCGCAATGAATTACTCGTATTCGCGTTGCATGTCCAGGGCGATTACGGCTAAAACATTACTCCTGATTAAGTTGGTATAGATACAGCGAGGATATAGATTTAACATGGATAAATTGGTAACACTAAATTCAAGGAAAGTGCCATGAAAAACAGTCCTGTGTATCCCAGAGCACTACAGACAAAATTGAAGTAGGCCTGGCTTGATGGGGTGTTAGGAGAAGGTTGGTATATAGGGTTCTGACTGAGGGTAAAGCCATCGCATTGAAGCCTGGAGAAGAACTCCAGCTGTTTCTCTGAGTGTAGGACTGACCACACATTCCAAACCGGGCCATCCAGTATCTTCGTATAACTGCCCATGCAGTCCAAACAGTGATTTCAATTACCATGGGGGATAGGTAAAAAACAGAGCTTTATGTTAGTTGAATTACTCACAAAAAAAACTGTTTGAAATTAATTTAGCCAAACAAGGTGCTTTCTTATATCATATTTAATTTTACTTGACAGTCCTGTGCTGTGGACACCCACAAATATGCAATGAGACCCGAGTCTAGAAAATGCTTACTGGACTGAGAGCTTTAGTGCTGATCTGAGAGAGAGAGGGGGGGGGGGGTCTGTCTGAAGTAAGAGTCTAAGTGATGAGGGGGACCTTGGTCCTATAACAACACTCTTCTCTTCTCTAAGAGGGGTCGATGCTGCATCTCAGCTTTCCACAGAAAATGGTGGACAGCATTTTAAATGAAGGTTAGTGGCAGCACCCACAAACAAAAGAAACTTTGGAGCACATAAGTATCTCTTTTCAGGTAAATGAAATTAAGTGATGGCTTCTTGTACACACAAACAAGTTTGTTTGAGAAAGTATTTTCATCCAAAATTGACACAGCCTCAGCAACATGGACGGCATTGAGAGAGCTTCCGTACACAATCATTATTAGCCGTGCTAAAATCTTGACAGCCTCAAAAGTGTGTGTATTCCAGCACACAAACACATATAGTATCTAGAAAGTATGGATATGCGCGTGCCGCTTGTCTATTTTCTACCTCCCTGCATCTCGGTGCACACTCAACATTCACGGTTTACTTTAGGGTGCTGTTTGACAGCTCATGTTTTGGCTTGAGGGCAGGGAGGTCAGGGTTTGAGAGATGGATGGCCAATTACTGAGTGGAGTTCGACAGATTCCTGCAGCCTGACTGACGGATGGGAGCTCTCTCCACAGGCCTGAGTAATCTCTCTCTGGAACCACAGTACATCTTCCTGCTCATACTTCTAACCCTAGGGCAGGAAATGTAACAAGTGCAGCCTTCCAAACAGATGCACATCACTCATCGTTTTAGCACTGGCACATACAGCACAGCACACAGTTGCTGCTATAGAGTAGCGTGGTACTGTACGTTCAACCGTGGGTATTTTGTGCTCCAAGTACTATAGTGTACAGTATTGAAGGTACTTGATTGTGATACTTTAATTCAGTACATGTTCAAATGTACTAGAGTCAATGTAAATGAGACTCTCGAGTTGATATGTTAGTGTAAAGCGTAAACTGTAAACTGCATAATTCTCCCACATCCTCGGTGAAGGGCAGTGTCACTGATAAAGTGATTCTACATAGTGGTTGAAACCAGGGAGAAAATGGGTGAAAAAACTAGCTTGCATCAAACTAAACTAAATTTAGATCCTACGGTTTAATGAGGATGTTTTTTTGAAGAGGCAATTGACTTCCAAAACGCGGCATGCTCAGCTTGCAGGCATGAATTCCTTTTATCTTCCTCAACAGCAGAATTGTAGCTGCGCCTCTCTACGGAAATAAATCTCTCAATGTTGAATTTATCATCAAAGTAAACCTCCAACATTGTTTTCTTATTGGTGTGATAATGCCAGGTTATGAAGGCATAACCTACCAGTGTCAGAACTGTTTTAGCAAAAAAAATGTTTGAGGTGTGCAAAAAGCTCAAATATCGCCTTGCAGATAAGCGTTTAAACATTCATTTGCACACCTGGAATCATTACATTTGATGCCTTCCACCATGTGTGAGCATTATGGCTGCATTATGGAGTCGTGGAGTAACATGAGCAAGCTGTGCTAAATACAGAACCCTATAATGGACTCGGAAAAGAAATTAGCCCTGATTAAGCGGGGGGTAGCAACGGTATGTACCCCTGAGAGCGGGGGGGTATGATTCATAGCCATACTGACGGACACGGCTACTGTATGGAGTGTTGGGCAGAATAACAGTCTGTTTCGTTTACAGAATTAGTGGACAGTGCCCCTGCACCAGAGCTAAATAACTTGCGTATCTGTCAGCGCAGGCTGGGACCATTAAGGTAGAGCCCCTCAGCCACCACCACATAACAGCATACGCCTGTGCGGTAAATGAATTCTTAATCCTGCTTTTACAATGAAACGGGGGCTTTGTGGACGAGGTGGCACCAACCCAAACCCCAGAAGCACAGCTTTTTTCTTCTTCTCCAGGAGTCAATGGCAGCTTGGCATGCAGCCCTGGGTATCCGGTGCACTTTAACATGTGTCCTTGGTGAGACATCACTCTATCGGGGAGATTTATAGGGACTCAGGGGGTTCTTGTTGGGGTCCTGAAAAGGCTAGTTTGGGGTTAGGATGATGATGTAGGTGCTCTGGGAGCGATGAGGTGAGCGTTGAGCACAGAGACACGGACCGAGGTCGAAGAGTGGTGTCTTTTCCAAGGCAGTGGGAGAAAAAAAAGAAGAGGGAGAGGAAGTTGGGTAAGTTGATTTTGGCAGGGGATGGTGCCCTGTGAAATATGCTACCGCACACACACACAGAACGGAGAGCACGGACTGCTGACAGAATGATACAGCATGGTGTTCTCCGGGGGGGGCCCAGCAGGATGTACTACAGTAATCCGTACACAGCCGGCCCGTGTTATCATTCAATGTAACTTAAGTTGTCAGCGGGGCCAAGGAGCAACGGCCGAAAACAAAGAAAAAAGTTAAAGAAACAAAAACTAATCCTTGACATATGACTCCATTCTGGCCCTTCGACACCAACTGCTGTTAACTGGTTATGTGGTTTCCAGTTGTATGTCCTTTTCATAGATGATGCGCAAACACATGATATGAGATATACCAATGCAAGAACAGAGAGCAAGATAAAACACATTGTGATACTATAGTAAAAGGATTGTCTACACACTGTCTACACAATCACCAAAATCACTCATTTCTATTAATAATTCACAACATAGTGTTTCTTATAGTGATGTTAAAAATAGCTACAGTATAATATATAGATAAAAAATGCCGCCAAAGAAGAAGTTGAATCCTGCTGCTGGCCAACATAAATAGCAAGCATATATTCTACTCCCAAGTCTACTTTTAAAGACCCCCCACCTGTGCTCAAGCCTCTACCTGTGATGCTACCTTCACTGCCTCAGGCTGTGCACAGCCTACAGTACCTCTCCTTTTACAAATATAGTTTTCAAATTTGCGATTTTACTTGTTGCAGATCAGTTCAACATACATGAATATAACCATAAATATAACTCTTTGAGATCACTGCTTTTGTCTATTATAATTCAGCACAAACATCACAAAAACAGCTTCGAAGATGTACATGTCCCTGTGACCGTCAACCATAAACATGATTCTTTGCAATGCAGACGAGTTTAATGGCTGAGCAAATGGAAGTATAGTCAAATTTATAGTCTGCGCTGAAGTAAGCCACTCGAGAAAATGAATGAGGACTATTATCCGGCATTCCATTATTTGTGCAACAGATGCCAAATTTGGGATTACAGACGCAATATATTATCCTTATTCACACCATAGGACATTAGGTGTTCATTCTCCACTTAATAAAACAATCCCAATGGCTTCATGATATATAGCACTTAGCTCACAAGCAAAATGACATATTACCTTTCCAACAGATTACTATTCCACACAGAAGGCGGTAAGTTATTTTTCAGAAGGTGTCACTGTCTTCCAGTACGTCACTGACGATTACAATACCCTTGTGGTCTTGACAATCATTTAAAAGTATAGCATTTATTTTTCCACACGTCAAGAAGATGTGTTATTGCTATTAGCGGCACCTGTAGGTGCATCATTAGCGCACAGTTTTGCTGGCCATTAAAATGTACTTAGCTCTGAAAGACACCATATTTCACAGTGATACAAGTGCACCATGGTGAATGGAAAGACATCAATCTACACAGTAAATTGAGAGAAGGAATGGTCACCTGGGCAATCATAGGCTGTGTGAGGGAAACCTACACTTGGCTAATAATATGGGCTACAAGATTTATATGTGTGCTTTCCATATTATCCCCAAATCCCTGAGAACCTATCGAGACTAGTTTAACAGATGAGTAAAATCTAAATTGTTCAAGGGAAAATTCTGTAAAAACAAGAAACAGGTCCTGCGACTTTACATCCAGTCAATTTAACTATGAGTAGTGAGCAGTGTGATGCACACACAGACCGCAGTGCACTGAATACCTATAGCTGGATCTATCGCGTGCCAAAAATAGCATTTCGACAGAGCTCGCAACACGTCACATCGCACAACTCATGCTGCGCTCACACTATAGGAACAAAAGCTACAAAACGATCAACGTGGTCAGCTACTCTGTGGCAGAGTGACCGCGGAAGTGTTGCTCAAACTGCTCATTGACGTCATCAAGCATCATATAAAGTATCTTCATGTCGCCATGGCTTCGTTTGAAAATGGCTTGTAGGCTGCCGCTTTGTCGCCACCACTGTGAACACAGCGTAAATATAAAATTAAGCATAAAGCAAAGATGGGCAGAAAAGCACAAACCGCTCTACATCAAAGTGACAGCTTTTCAGACATCATTACTAATTGACTTGACAGAAATAATCATGGCTAGCCTCCCATGCCTTGCCTAAGAGCCATTCGGGAGAAAAGGGGATGATTAAAAAATGTACACCGCCTCATGTAGGAACATGAACAAATCTTTTATTACGCGGCTGTGCGGTCTGTGGCTTTGCATGACAGATTATGTCTACATATATCCCTGCTCTCCCGCTCTCTCTTTCTTTACCAGCACCAGAGGCCCTGTAGCGTAGCAGCACCAGAACAAATGTCAAATTATTGTATTGACCTAGAAGACTACTTTCCCCCAGCAAATAATTCTCTACTGGAGGTAAAGGAGTAGGCTACAAGAACCCATCTTTATCGCTAATTTGTGTTACATGAGATCATGTCTCTGGTGGTCTAGGGAATTATCCATCCAGGGAAAAATGCAAATTATTTCCATGCCAACATTTTTTGACTGCCATTGCCTGACAAGTCTGGCAGGTTCTGGCGGCTCTGTGTGAGGAGGTGGGCGAGACTGACTGAAAAAGGTGAAACAATATGAGAGCAAAGAAACTGGCTGAGATCCATACCGTACTGAGAGAAAAAACAGACAACAGGTTCTGCAATTAAAGTGCGTGTGTGTGTGTGTGTGTGTGTGTGTGTGTTTGTGGAGGGGGTCAGGGCATTTAGCAGTTATGTTTAGGGTTAAGGTCATGACATACAGTACCGAAAGCGCCGATGCTTGCGTCATCAAACGCACCCACTGTTTACAACAGCTCTGACGCTTGCTATATGTCAGGGCCTTTAGGGGTTGGGGTTGGGGTCGGTTAGGGTTAAAAAAAATGTAAAGATGACATTTCTAATGACAAATTGCTTTTGACGTCCCCACATGATTAGTAATACCAGTGTGAGTGTGTGTGTGTTTGTGTGTGTGCTTTGTAACTATATGCTGTATACAGTAGGTGGTATAGTCCTTTTGAGTGTGTTGGCGGGCTCAGCACGCTCAGCAAGGAATGATAGGATTGTACTCGTTTACATTCTGTTCTTGTGTTCAGTGAATAACGGTCACACTCTTAAACAGTTTGAAGTATATCTGTTGATACTGCGGCTGACACAGAATGTAGAACCCTGGCTGGACATTGTTGATTTTTAAAAATCTATTTTTGTTATTAAATCACCAGTTCTTCAGAGCACGGACTCCTTCTTCCTCTTAAAATAATTCCGGACAGGAAGAGGAAGGTGGTTATTGTGTGTGTGTGTGTGTGTGTGTGTGTGTGTGTGTGTGTGTGTGTGTGTGTGTGTGTGTGTGTGTGTGTGTGTGTGTGTGTGTGTGTGTGTGTGTGTGTGTGTGTGTGTGTGTGTGAGTGTGCATGCACGCACGCACGCACGTGCGTGTGTCTGTACTTATGTGTGTTCAATAAGTGGGCAGTATCTCTTTTTATTGACAGCCTGCCCTTGCTTGGCTGATAAAAGGATTCACCCTCTATTTGATATCTGGCCCTACTAAATCCTGGTACATCAACCACCGAGTGCCAAAGCAAGTCATTAAAGGCTGACAAACAAATCTACTTTACAGCCTATTCTACATCCTTTTAAAGGCCTGTTTATAAGTGGTTGTAAAATCCTGCACAGAAGCCCACACTGGCACCACATCCTTATCATTTGTGGTTTGTTGATACGCTTGACCTGTTGACCCAAGCCTGCTGTTTCATGTCATGGTTGGCATGCAAAATAGCCGTCGAGATAGAGGCCTCTTGTCATTTAGAATTAAATTCCAGAATGTTACCATAGTGGCAGGCAGACCATCTTACCTGAGTCCTGTTCTGAACTTGCAGTAATTAAAACCTCTGGTGAAAGAGGCTTATGATGCTTGTATTTTTCTACCAATACATGAGTACAGTTTTTCATCTATGCCCCTCTCGTCCCCGAGCCTGTGTGTGTGTGTGTGTGTGTGTGTGTGTGTTAAATAATGCCAAGGATACAATTTAGAAGTAAGAACCTTGCACACTGCACCTTGAAGCAGCCTAAGTGCTAGGACCTACAAACAATCTGTCTTAACCACTTAAAGGACAACTTTGTTTTTTTACAACCAATGTTTATGTTTTAGATTGTAATTAAAGTAAATAAAAGATGAGTGTTAAAAATTTCAAATTTACTGCTTTCTATAGTTTTAGCAATTTTCACAATCTTTTTTACAGTGTTTTCACAGAGGGCGGGGGCATTCTGTCCGGTGGCTAAATATGTATTTTTTTAACACATTAACCCGGCGTTTTCTTTATTATTATTTACAGTAGCTCTTCTAGCCCCCAATAACTCACATCTGGCCATCAAAGACCACAGGACCTTTTTTATTGTGTAAAAAAGGCATATTTAGCCACCGGACAGAATGCCCCCGCCCACTGTAAAAAATATCGCAAAAAATGCTAAAACTATAGAAAGCAGTAAATGAAAAAAAAATAACACTCATCTTTTATTTACTTTAATTACAAGCTAAAATATAAACCTTGGTTGTAAAAAACCAAAGTTGTCCTTTAAACCTTATATCTCTGCTGTCTGGCAGAAACCAGCTAACACCAAAATGTTCATATATTTTGTTGACCGGAGTCAACTATACTGTATATATGCCTATGGTTGTATTGGTTGGATCGGCAGTTCTGGACAACTGCCTAGTGCCTATTGACCCCCTCGGGTCGTCGGCAACATGTGCACTGAGTTTGATGTCGGTCCGTCGGATTGTTCTGATACAGGGATTTCTCACATTTAATGTACGATTCTTATTATTTTTTGTATTATTATTATTGCTGCTATAATGTCTTGAGATAACCCGAACAAAATGACTTTACTCTTTTGTACCGTCCGGTACACAAGATGAAAGTACAACACAGTAGTGTGTAAAAGTGTAAAACTTTACAATTACTAACTAGAGTGTTGGTAATAAAACCTCCTCAAACCTCCTGATTTTCATTAGAATATGGCACGGGTCACCAAACCCCTCACAAGGCCAAATTCTTCCACATTTCTAGAACACACATAAGTCTAGCACAGAGATGCTAACAAAACCTTTAAACTGCCATAAATGATTGCGTCAAAGCACCGGGTTTAGAACCCATCTTATCAATGGCTGTACAAGTACCAATATCTGTCCATCAGTGACACATCATTTTACCTACTGGGCCCTGTTGAAAAGTGGTCCAGGAGGGACCATTTACTGGCTGTCAGAAACTAAACGTTGTTATACAACACCCTGCCAGGTCCCACAGCTGTCTGCTTGACCTGGAATATTCATGAGATGGAAATATACGAGATGGCTGCATCCGCTCCCCTGATTCTCTGGTGAAAATCAAAATCATTTATTCATCCATTTTTTTGGGGGGGAAAAGAAAGTACATTTATATTTCCACACCAAACTCAGGAACAGAATTGTTTTACAACGGTTCAATTTGACTCTTTACTTTAATATTAACCCATAAGGGTTTTCGTGTTAGGGATGTGTGTTGTTTTCTGTTGTTGTTGTTGTTTTTCTTACTTATGGGTCTGGGCTTCAATACCTTGATAGAACTCGCATTTTGAAATTGTATCATATTCCACAACAATCTGTATAGGAAATGTCTCCATTGACTTGAAAGGTTAAATGTAATTGATTGATTGTGATGTATTTGTTTAATCAAACCTGCCTCCTATAATTTCATAAAAGCGTGACCAAAAATATAAATAAAAGGCAACTTCAGTTTCACTAATTAGCCTGGCATGCCATTATACATAATACTGTACAAGTAGAATGTTTCTTAACCACATAAACCCCAGTATCTGAATTCTGAGGAAAACTCTGGCAGAACATTTTCAGCTAAGACATTTTATGTAGAGCAAAAACAGAAAAGTTACTAGTATAGAGCCCTGAGGGACTCCGCTCAACAACGGACAGTATACATTACCCACATTCCTTTTTGCTGTGATTTGATTCCTGGTTCAAGTCAGACAGAAAAAGGGCCCTTTGGCTACATCATGTTTAATGATAAATGTGACTCATCTGGAGTTGTAAATGTTTCATGAAATCTAAATAAATGAGTAGTTCCTCTTCATGGCGAAACCAGTGTTTGTTCGACTCGGGGTAGTTTATCATTACTCGCAATCAACGAGAACCACTCGGTGTACGGGGGATGAAATGACATGCCAAACACAACGGCATGTTGGAAATCACACCGTAATGGAATTTACAGCAACAATAACTGTGCATGCACACACGCACACATAAATACAGGCAATCTGGAACCTCACATTAAACCATCTTCAGCTCCGACAACGCTCAGGTTCCTATAACTGCTACCCTAACTAGCAAATAGTCATGAATGAGCACATAACGAGACATCATTATCATTGTCTGCCATTTAATAACATGAGGCAATCTCATTAAGAGCCTGTTTTGTAGGGCAGAGCTTAGACCCATGCATGTTCCCTCTCTCTCTCTCTCTCTCTCTCTCTCTCTCTCTCTCTCTCTCTCTCTCTCTCTCTCTCTCTCTCTCTCTCTCTCTCTCTCTCTCTCTCTCTCTCTCTCTCTCTCTCTCTCTCTCTCTCTCTCTCTCTCTCTCTCTCTCTCTCTCTCTCTCTCTCTCTCTCTCTCACACTCACTTTTCTCTTAACTCAAACAGGCACATGCACTGTAAACTGTCTGACAGAAGGCCGCTGCATATTATGTGAAGTTACTTGGAGCCAAAGTGACTGACTTCAGATGTTTTGAGCTCCTTTAGACGTATAATTATGTATGATCATAGCTTTAGTCAAAGAGCTATTTCCCCAAGACAGCTCATGGAAGGAAGCTTGACAGAGGAAGAAACAAAAACGTATTTCATGTAATAGCATATGAATATCATGATTAATGACAATTAATAAACATCTCAGTGGCACATAAACATATATATATATATATATTAAAGTGAAAGTAACGTAGGTACAGTAGAATATTGTATACATTTTCAAGAGGCTCTGTGAAATGGAAAATAAAACTATATGCAAATACTTTCATTTATTCTATGCAATATGTTACTTTGTGAATCACTGGCAAGACGCCAAAACATCAGTGCCTGGAACAACATGAAAAAGACACAACATGGTAAAGAAAGGATTAAGAAGTGCGCCCTGTGCCGTGCTTTTTGGCCTCCCATCTGTGCCTTTGCATTTCTGAATCAAGCTTTGCCAACAGCTGCACTCGTTTTTAGTTGGGCACAAGATCTTGTGGATGATCACAAGAATGTTAACAAAATACCTCCCAGGGAACGCATCGTCAAACCTATCAAAATAGTGATGGTTCCCACCACTGCCATTTGAAACATTTACTGTATATTTCCCAATTGAATCTCCAGGATTAACAATGCTCATATTATGTTATATGACTCAACAAACAATGCTCATACAGTATGAACCAACAAACACAGCTGAGAGAGCAAACACAGGGTGTGGGTTGAAACTCACAGCAATCAATGTTGCCATTTTGTTCAGAACCTAGATTTAGCCTAATTAAGGACACATGCATGCCCCAGTAAACTGTTGCTGTTCCCTAGTAAACAAATAAAATGCAAAAAAAATAAGTAATCAAAAACACATTATAATTATTATTTTAAATGAGTAACATACTTACAATTAAATATGTTTAATTCACTTGTGTGTTGGTTTGAGCGATGACAACCATATAATCCATTCTGTGCCTCTGATATATACAGTTCCCTCAACAAGTAATGGCAATACTATTGGCATAGATTTAGCCACTTAAATCTCTAGTCTATACTTACCAAATTAGTATTTAGTTGACTAGAATTGGCTCTGTACTTCTGCTACCCCCCCCCCCCCCCCCCCCTACACAAAATGTCACAAAAATAGCCGGGCTACAAGGCTACAAGGCTAACGACATTGTGAGCAAGCTATTCCCCCAGAATAGTATGCAAAGGTTCAAGTGGTTAAACTTGAAGAGGTGCGTGCTGTACCCCAGTAGTACTGCACATCTAACAACGACCCTATTATATTAATATATATCGGTTCTGTCCTCTCCTTTTCATGAAACATTGGTCAGTGTCCTGCTTTTAGTTTATAGCAAAAGGCCTTCAATTCAAGTTCCAGGTATAGTGCAGTGGTTCCTGTCCACGCATCAATCCTGAGGAAATTGAAAGGCGTCATCGACGCGCGTGAGCATCACGGGGGTCAATCTAGGGGAGGTTGATCCATCGCCAGTCGATGCCGCCTGTCTGCCAAGAGTCATCAGCAAGGTTTCTCCCTGTCTGCATGGAAATCACACCTCCCCCCACCTCCCTCCCTACCCAGCCTGTCTGCCATTTAAATCAATGACACTGGTGCTGTACTTAGTCTATGTACTGTATGTTCTCACTCCTCAGCCCCCGCCTTCCAGTACAGAGTGTTAATACTTAAGCTTAAGGTGATAGAATCATACATGGACATTAAGAAATGATGAGACAGGTGTGAAAACGTGAACAGCAAGTTGATGAGCAAGTTGATGAGCACGTTTCTTTTTTCTTTTTTTGTCTCTTCACACTGCTGTGGATGGAGCAGCGTTATTGTCATCAGGGTGTGGGAGAGAGCTAATGGGCGTCTGAGTGCAGGCTCTCAAGTATGAATGGGGAAATAGTGGTAGTGGTTAACCCCCCCCCCCCCCCCTAGTTAAGTGGCACACCTCAGACGCCGTGGGTCTAGTCTTACACACTTGGTCTGCCTCCTATATCTCGTCCTTTCCTTGTATCTCATCCGTGTCTCCTCTTCTCCCTCTATTCTCTCCCACCCTCTTCTCTCTTTCCACACACCTTCTTTCTATCTCTCTCCGTGAAACCGCCGCCACACTCCACTCCTTAAATCTCCTCGCCTCCCCCCCGACACTGTTATGGCCACTAGATGCTCCATATCCAACCTACACCCCTCCACCCCGTCCCGTCCCATATAATCTGTGACCCGAAGAGGAGGCGAGTGCACCTCCTTACAACCGTGACGGTTTTACCACCGCTCTACCATAACACACACCCGCCCACCCGACTCCCTAATCATCCTGCATATGGCAGGGACCACACATATCACAGCGGAGAGCGACGAGACAATTCTTGGATTCCAGGTCAATGAGCTAGCTCCTCTCTCTCTCTCTCTCTCCACATGTATGTGGCTTTGGAATAGTTATAGTGGGTCACGGACCCTCGGAGGTCTATAAAGCAGACACAGGGAGGCATTCCCCGTTTCCACCGTGTGCCTGCTTGCTTACCCACCCACCCACATGCCGCACCGATGGGGAACATTACTTCAGCCTATTATATTGTACACACAGACACAAGAGAGTCAGTCTAGGCTTTGGCCTAACCCAAATATCGCTCTCTGTACTGGCACGCACCCCCCCCAGAAAAAAACTGCACAATCAACATCCTCTTTATCATCCACTGTGCGGCACAATGGATAAAGTGTGTGCCATTAAGGGACCTTTAAGGCCAGTCTGTCAGCAAAACTAACATTAAGTGCTGCACAGTGGAGACACTGGATACGAGAGAAGCACAGACGGAGAGCTAATGGTTTCATGGTGGTCAGCTATGAATGACTGAAAGAACGCAGAGAAAACGAGAGAGAGAGAGAGAGCGAGAGAGAGAGAGTACAGTGAAGACTGAAACAACTGGGGACAGCACTCTTTGTCCCTAATCTGTCTGTCGTCACACAGTCAAACAGTCCAACAGTGTGCAACACGTATCCATTCATCACTGGACTGGAAGCTGGGAATTGTTCTGCAACACACCAGAGCCACAGCCCCACTTGGTGCTTGGTAAGAGCTATGGTCAGCTAAACAAACAATTAGAGCACAAGGACGATGGGCATTATTTGTTCTGTTAGACTGAAAATCCTGCTTACAAATCATCTCTGTTCGCAAGGAGATTAAAAAACTAAACTATCACAGACTTTGTCAAAACCAGATCCTCAACTTATAACAGCTGGTGCACTAAGAAAGCAGTAGTGCAGAGGTGCCAACTTTTGGCAGATCCCCAAACACAGACGTGTTTAAATATGTATTTACCATATAAAGACAAGCGTCATGTTGCATGTGTCATGTGTATATGCGCACAATGTTTACGTTAGCAAACTGCCAAAACATAAAGGAAGGACATTTCCATAGGCGTCATTTTCTAAGTAAACCGTCACTGCAGTGATCCCCGAGGGGAAATTACTTTTCCACATTTGATCCAGCAGTGTGCTGCTCAAACCGCTGTGGAGTTAAATTCTCTAGCGAACAGGAGTCTGGCTGTTCATACCGGATCATTAATAACATGTTTATTTATCCATTTTTTATGGATAGTAAATGGAGAAATAGAATAGACGCCAAAACTATTGCTGCACATCCGCACCGCTACGCAGGCCTGCCGTGGCCTGTGCTTTGCAGACATTTGTAGTGCTACCGCAATCAATGTGAACCTGCCATTAGGGGTTAATTAATTTGCTCAGGTACACTTCGACACGAATCCTGGAGGAGCCAAGGATGGAACCAGGGACCTTCCGATGGCCTCTCTCCTACTGAGCCACTGCTGCCCCAATGCACACACGCACGCTTAAGCAGACATATTTTATTTGAATCCATTGCAGAGCCTACAGAATTTTGTCAGTTGTTGTTCACTACTTCTCCTGCAAACTCAATTTATAACTCGCACATACTGTAGAGGCAAGCACATCAATACAGAATACGCATGCATGCCTGCATGCCTACATCACACACACACACACACACACACACACACACACACACACACACACACACACACACACACACACACACACACACACACACACACACACACACACACACACACACACACACACACACACACACACACACACACACACAGAGTCAGACCACACAGAAACAGCTAGTATAAGCATCTGTAAGCACTCCAGACATTGAAAAGGTTCCCTGTGCAGTACCAGGCTCAACATGCTGCCTCAGTCCCTCTGTCACCTGGTATTAGCCAGACATAGAGAAGGTGGAGGCCAGGCCCAGCTTCTATCCCTCTAAACCTGGATAAATGTTTGTTTTACAACCTGCAAAGTAAACAAACAGTCCCTAACTTGTCTGAAGAGGAGATGCTCCGTGGTTTCTGTTGTTCTCTGTCGAATGCAGTGTCACTCTTTGCCTTTTAAAGCAGTGTCTGTTTGTTTTTTTCCCCCATTACAGTCACTTAGTCTGGCGGCGCAATTTGTTTTCCTTATCTCTCTAACTGCCAAAAACGCCTAAGTGTTCTTTAGTGTCTGCCTGACCTTGGGTTTAACTTCTATCACAGTGTTTAGTTCTGACATTGATCAAAGAGATCTTGCTCTCGGAGCAAATGTGCCGTGAAAAGGGACTGCACATCCTTTGTCTATATGTGACTAAATCCGTGCTCTATTCCTTGAAGGAATAGCTGCCTTTGTTGTACAGTCCAATGTGTACAGTAGCTACTTGCCTCACTGCTATGAGGGAAAGCTAATGTGTAGTATGTATGTCTATTTAATCTATTTCATTTATCAATCTATAGTTGAAGTTGTGTGTCTGTCTGTGGCAGGCGGGCGGGCAGATTATGGCCTAATATGGACGTGCCAGATCAACGTCAGCAACACAATTCGTCCGTTGTTAGGCAACGGTTTTATGCCTATACTGTATATTGGGATCTCTGACGTCAGTTAGGCAACAGTTTCTGTTGTGTGTGACGTCAGGCCAGAGCTCGATTGCTCGTGCGAGAGAGAGACGTGGAGAGAGGGGGAGAGGGAGATGAAGAGAGGGGGATGGAGGGAGTGTCTCACCCTCTCTCTATCTCTCTGTGTCCCGTGCACATGTGTGCATGCATAATGTGCACCTCATAGGGATTGTGTGGTCAATTATTTGAATACATCCATGGTGGTCAGCATTGCTGACTAATGTAATACTAACATGCCACCGGAGGAAGGTTACATAACCTTCGGAACATACATAACCTTCGGAACGAGCCACTACTTAACTGTCTTATATGTGCGCGTCATAGGTGTGTGGGGTATGTTGTTATGTTAAAAATGTATGTTGGTGTTATCAGACATGGGCTTGAACTGAACGGGCTGTGTGTGTGTGTGTGTGTGTGTGTGTGTGTGTGTGTGTGTGTGTGTGTGTGTGTGTGTGTGTGTGTGTGTGTGTGTGTGTGTGTGTGTGTGTGTGTGTGTGTGTGTGTGTGTACATCAGTCTAGGCACTAACTTCACTCCATAGCCTCCATAGCCATAACGGTAGGTCTGAGATTATGAATTCACAAAAGTGTCATATCTGATCATTGACGATTTTAAAAATATTCAGGAATTGAGTTCCTAATGCCAATAACATTTGTCTTCTTCTTCTAACTGATCTGTGCAGTAGTTAGCGATATTAGCTGCAGACAGACAGACACATAGGCCTTTGGCCTGGAGGAGATTACAACATCTGTATGGCACTGATAGTCCAGAACAAAGACAGTGCAAGCTGTAACTGTATATATATAGTGGTAACAACCAGTGTGCAATGGAAAGAGAGGGGGTGTTGTGTTTGTCTGTTTGATTGATTTGGTATGGCCTCAGGACGGCTGGCAGAGCTCAAAATCAGGATGGAGAATGCGGAGCCCCTGTCAAACTACCGGAGCTGGCTGTCTGTTTCTATGGAAACTGGCTCGGAAAGGTGCCAAGGTGTGATGGGCAGTCTGTCGTCGATAGAAAAAAGGGGGATGTCTGGATTCCATTGTCCCCCTGCAGAGATAACTTTGTTCTACAGGAGCAAGCAGGGTTTTCATAGAGGAAGACTGTAATCGAAAAACCTGTTGAGCCACATAGTCACAGAGCTGTCTCAACACCGGGGCATCTGGGGCCCTGTAACGGCACAGAAAAATGTCTGATTTCCATATCAGGAGTCTGCCATCTGGATTGCATTGCAGTCGACAGCAAACAGTTAAAACCCAAGGCTGTTCCACCTGGTTTAGCTTTGCCTCCGATGTGAATTCTAAAATCATATCTTATTCTACAGTTATAAACAAATAAAACCCCTCCCCGGCCCCCCACCATCTTCATTCCTGTCCTGGAGCGGACGCAGTTAGCTGAACCTCATCTGAACGGCGAGTTTGGACTCCCAGTCAGTACACAAACCCCATCCAACAGCAACAACAGCATGATCCATCCCTTTAACCCAAGCTTTTTTCCATAACAACTTAGCCTCAAATATAACCTCTCTCTGAGGCTACAACCGCACATTAGGCCCGGTATAAGAAGGGGATTTCCACAAAGCCTATCCTTGGCCAGATCCAGGACAGAGAAAACACATAAAAAGGGAGTCTGCACAAAAGCAGGCAATGCCACACAAGTAAAACATTGTTGCGTGTCTGAGGTATGCGGAAGCCCGTCTCCGTAGCCATTTGAAAGTACTGAGATCCTTAGAAGCCGTTAATGCCTACATACAATTCAGTGTGCTTTCCTTCTGTGTGTGTGCGCGTGCGCGTGTGTGAGCTTCTGTGGTCCTCGCCTTTTCACTTTGACAACTCTACTTAAGGAGTCTGTCAAAGTGTCCCCATAGAAAGGCATCAACAGGTGGCAGAGAGACAGACGGGGAAAAAAGAACAACAGACAGGAAACGCTTCCAACGATACAGGAAGTCGAACCATAAAGACAGACTGAAAAACTGGACGAAATATGGAAGGCTCACTTGAAAACAGAAACAGAGAGGAGAACAGAGGACCAACAGGATTAAAAAAGCGAACAAGAACTGCGGTACAGAGAAATAGACAGCTAGATTGACATAGATAAGAGAGAGGGGGGGAGTGGGGGAGGGAGAGAGAGAGAGAGAGAAAGACAGTTTGACACACAGAGGGACCGATTCACAGGCATCGCAAGCCTGGGGTAACTGCCTTGGGAACCGGCTCGGGCTAACGTGTCGATTGGCATGCAAATCAGGCCGGTATGTGGATGGATGCGGGGCAGGGGAGAAACAGAGAAAGAGAGAGGGAGACTCAGAGAGAGGAGAAAGAAGGGGGAGAGAGAGAGAGGAGAAAGAAGAGAAAGAGAAGACAGGGTTTCCGAGTGGCCTTCACAGGCAGTCATTTGCCAGTGTTCACGTCCCATCAATATCAGGCCCCCATTAATGAGGTTCTGGAGGGGAGATGGTGGGGGTTAGGCTAGGGGGAGAGCGTCCAGGTGTCGGCGGAGCCACAGAATGGGAATAAAGAGGGCACGAGCAGTGATCCGTGAGGAATTCCAGTCCGAGCAGCGGGATGGGCTTGTGTGTGTGTGTGTGTGTGTGTGTGTGTGTGTGTGTGTGTGTGTGTGTGTGTGTGTGTGTGTGTGTGTGTGTGTGTGTGTGTGTGTGTGTGTGTGTGTGTGTGTGTGTGTGTGTGCGCGCGTGTGTGCGTGTGTGTGTGTGTGTGTGTGTGTAGGGAGGGGGGGGTGCTGGTGCGGGGGAGGGGCAGGGGGTAGGATTGTGGTGCCAATCAGTGCAAACTGGTACCCTGGGGGGAAAATGGCATCTTTAGCATCCTGGCTACCCCTGAGAAAGATTGGTTTCAATATAATTTTACTTTACTTACAAGAATGAATTCATAATATAAGGGAAAAAAAGAAAAAAGGAAGGAAAATTCTCAGAGCCGGATGATTTGTGTCAGAAACGAGTGGAGTAATCCCACTCCCACTGACTCGTCTCCCGCTGAGTTCGGTTATGGGAAATTAAATATAAAAATCACAGGCGTATTATGATGCATATCGTCTGTCGGGGAGAAACCTCATATGTCCAAAACTGTTACTTTTCAGGACTCAGATAAAAAAACTAGCAAAAGTTGCAGATCTACAGGTTTCGAGCTTGTATATCTGCTACCTTTGATACTTTTGTGTGACACTGTAGTATGATCAAGTAGGGTGTTATTTTATGAAAGAACACAAAAAGTTAGAATATGGAGATAAGGGGTTTCTGCCCCGACAGCAACGATATATTTCACTGTGTGGTGGAGAGAGAGACAGAGTGGAGCAGGGAGATCATTTGAAGGAAGGGATTTGAAATCTTCAATGCGTGAAGGCCTTAACCCAATCAATCCGGGAACGCATACTGTCTGTGTCATTTTAGATTTTTTAGCCATAACTATTATTTTACACTTTGGCTATTAGAAAATGGCAGATATAGCTTGTAGATCTGCATTTTTTTTTTAATCTTGAAAATGTATATCTTTGAATATATATATTTTTAGAGCGAACATTTGTAATTCAAATCTGTGCTTCTGGAGGTGCCTGGAACAAAATATTTTGAGATGGGGGTCCGTGGCCAAATACATATCATTTTGGGGGTCCTTGACGTGAAAACGTTTGAGAACCACTGATATAACAAAATAATTCGTTCCATGTTCGCAATATATATATACAGTATATATATATATATTCAAAAATGTGCACAAATTCTCAAGATTTTTCAAAAATAGCAGATCTACGAGCTTGTAGCGTGGCACTCGGTGCCACGCTATGAGCTTGTAGATCTGCTATTTTTGAATAGCCAAAGTATAACATAATGGTTATAGCTGAAATCTAAAATGACTCAATATGCGTTCCCGGATTGAAAGGGTTAAATGGTTTGGGCTGGAGGCGTAAAGACTCAAATCATGTTCAGAGCGTATACACAGTCCCTCCCCCGGAGGAGAACGATGGCAGCGTGTCATGTTCTTTAAACAGGTCTAGGGGTCTGAGGGCTTTTATAGCATATTGGGCCTGTTGTGCCATGTGGGTGGACAAGCATGTGTGTCTTTACTAAGAACTGAGAGTTGTGAGTGTTTGTGCATCTGCATACATTGTGCATGTTTGAACGCATTCAATCCGTGAACACATTTCTGTCATTTTAGATTTCTTTGGCTATTCAAAAAATGGCAGATAAACAAGCTCATAGCATGGCACCAAGTGTCGCGCTATGAGCTTGTAGATCTGCAGTTTTTGAATAGCCAAAGAAATCTAAAATGACAGAGATGCGTTCCCAGATTGAATGGGTTAACCTACTATGCACATTTCTGTGTGAACATGTGTACACGTTTATTTTCGTAACTACCTGCCAGTGTGCACGACGGTTGACTGTCACATACTATGTGCATATGGTGTGCAGGTTTTGTGCATGTTTTTAACCACTTAAACG
This sequence comes from Gymnoscopelus microlampas, assembly GCF_963454915.1. Taxonomy (NCBI): domain Eukaryota; kingdom Metazoa; phylum Chordata; class Actinopteri; order Myctophiformes; family Myctophidae; genus Gymnoscopelus; species Gymnoscopelus microlampas. The sequence goes on from NC_139944.1 coordinate 33,199,528, forward strand.
CTACTGTATGTAGTATGTACTTCATTGAACAGAGTACCCTAGAGGGGTCTATACCATGCTCCCTCCTCGTTTCTAGCACACAAAACACGTTGTGAGCTTGTAGATCGGCTATTTTCGCAGAATGTTCCACTCCGAGAATAGGGACAATAGGGCTCATGTGGCTAATCACTCTCATTTGTGCTAAAAGTGCGTGTAAGATCAGAGGGGGCCCCCACCAACCAATCAACACACAGTTGACCCGCTCACTCTCATTCAATGAACTGGCCGGGGTCATGTGACCAGTGGTTCTCACAGAGGGCAGTGGGCTGTCAGAAACAAGAGGGCGGCGTGTTAGGGCCGCATGCCTGTTTCATTGTTTGTGCCGGGTGCCTCACTGCTGAACGCAGGCAAATCAATCCTGAAACATCAGCATCAAGCCCAAAGAGCACAAACTAGGACTGGATGAGACAGGACAGAGGCGGCATTGTACCACTGTCTGGGAACCGAATCAGGCACAACCAAGAGACGGGAGCATTTTGTCTATCTGTGGACCTTCTCTGTCTCTTCATTTGTCTGTCTGTGTGCGTATTAATCTGTCTGGCTGTCTCCCTGCCCGCGTTTTTCCGCTCCTTGTTTCTGTCTCTCTCACTCTCTTTCTCTGGCTTTTGTCTTTTCTGTCACTCTGTCATTCCCTTTCTCTCTCTCTCTCTTTCTGTTTCTCGCATGTTCACTCACTCATCAGATTTCAATTTTGTTGCAGGTTGTAAAAATCCAACAGCGACTAAAGGCGCTGAACATCAAAATGTGGAAAGGCAGTGTAGAACTACAAAGCACTAATTTGATATCCTGTTACAAGCATCTCTGGTCTGTCGCCCAGCCCAGATGCATTCCTTCCGTGACAAAGCGCACATGGACTGAACACTGTCTGGCGTCTTATATTGCAAAGCCTAGGGTGAACACGCCATGATGAATGTGAGTAGAATGCGGTACGCTGGGCAGAATACAACCCCCATTATAAATCCTTGTGATGCGGTTTAATAAAAGGTAACCGTTTTATTATTTAACTCAACAAAGTTGACAAAGAATGCTTACCCACAGCTGCAGCATGGCAGTGCAAAATGGGAGAATCAAACACATTAAAACCGACCTTGAACACTGTAAAATGATGGGTCCATATGAGTGAAGAAGCTCTTCTTGGTTCACTCTCTAAAAGTCTATCGTTTTTTTTTATGGGTTTTTAGTTAGATGCCTGAAATAAGGTATGTGGTTAACATGGACTTATGGGATCTTCACATTTTGTTCTGCGATAAAATACATAGTAAGTTCTTCTTTCTCCTCTCTCACAAGTAAATACCCTAAACGTGATTTTTAGTCTTGAGTGGTGAGTATTAAAAAAGGTGTTTGTTAAAAAGAAGCTACAGACGTTGTCAGGGATATTACATGTCCTCATGCCAAACACACAAGAGTTTGTGGTAGTGAGGTTCAACATATGGAGTAGTTTGTTCATAGAGTAGGGTTAGCTTACTACTGTATCCATTTAAGCTTCAAAAATGATTAACAAAATGTATGAGTATCATCAACTTTTATTTACCACAGAGATTATTTTTGGCATTAATCAAAAATCCAAAGCAAAAAGCCAACTTCCTGCTTCCGACTACAGAAATACGGTCAGTTTCATTTCCTACCCAGGATTCAAACCCGGGTCCTCCACACGAGTGCCAACATTTCTACTGCTGAGCTAATACAAGGGTGAAGGATATAATTGTCTTTTGAGCTTCATGCGATACCTTTTGTGCATCAGTAGTGGTCCTACCCAACGACCACAGGATATGAACTTTTCAATAATAGACCACCACAGTTGTGTAAGTTATTAGTTATCATAATCTACCGAACAGATTGGTCAAAATAACGTTTTATTCACACGCAAACATGTTATTGCAGCTTTAAACACTGAGGATTGTTCTGTGTATTACCACATCCGTTAAGTCGTTTAGTCACTGAACAGTTCCACTACAGAAGAGCTGAGAGTTCATTCATCAGTTCGTGCAAGTGCACAAGGACATGTGGGCCTAGATGTTAAAACAAAAGCAGAACATGACTCGCTGCTTTCCCCATCCCAGCTTCTCTCCACTGGTTCTGGGCTCTGAACCAGAAACTTTTGCTCACACGCCCATGTCCCTGTCCTTTCGGCTTGAGGAATGAGTGCTTTAGACCACCGTTTCTCAACGAGGGGGGTCCCCATCTAAATGATTGATAGTAAGGAACCACACATGTCCCCTTAAAGTCCAGCTGCAATGGCTTTTTTGCTACTTTTATTGTGACATTTCCAAGTAGAACTGTCTGGTTGTGTCTAAGCCAATCACAGTCTCAGCCGACCTGGGGGTCGTTGAAATTAAAAAGGTTGAGAATTGCTGATATACACCAATGCCTTTATACAGTTTGTAAAGCAAACAAATCATTGGAAATGTTCAATGTGTATGTTTTGTTAGGTTGCTGAGGTGCACAAGCAGAGCAGAGCACACCCCCCCCCTCCCACTACGTGTACACCTTTCCTGAAAGTTCCTTAGTTGGTTAGTTATCAGGCAGGAGTTTCAGCTATTCAGCTTCAACCTTAACTAAATTAACCTAAATAAATAGAGGCTGATTCTAGTGCAACTCCTTTGGAAGGAGGAGGAAAAAAAGAAAAAAAACACACCACCACAGCTGTGAGAAAAACACACGACACAAAGGTTGCCTTGATTTCCAGACAGCTCAATCATTCCTGAGGGTCAGACTGGGCCCTGGTGAGGAAAGTGACGGGAGCAGTGTGTGTGTGTGTGTGTGTGTGTGTGTGTGTGTGGAGGGGACCCTAGTCTCTACACGTCTGCAATGGCACTCACCGGGTGCCTCTCTCGCTCTCTCTCTCTCCTCCCGCCCCCCCCCCCCCCCCCCCCGGTGACCTGTCTGGGTGTTGGGGCCTTCGCTGAATAACCAGGCCTCGTCCGGCACATCGAGACGGAGGGTAAAAGGTTAATTGAACCTCCGCGCTGCGCCTTCCTCTGTGTAATTTACTGTGATTAATGCATGGAGGTTACTGTCAGACTCATTTACTAATTGTCCACAGCGCCACGTAATTAACCACATCTGTAAAAGAAAGGGAAAAAAGAGCGAACTGTACGGGTTCAGTAAGAGCACAAGAGGCTTTGTCCAGACAAGTCTGACCCAGTTTGTCAGAAGACATCATCAACACCCTGGACTGCCTCGTTACACGGGCAGCCTAAAGCAGACAGGATGAGTCATGAGTCTTAATTAATTCTATTGGAAAAGCAGTTTTAGAATCAATCTTTCTCTGGGTTTATTTATATTTACTACAATATCTTAGCTAAACTGAGTACAGCAGGTGACGATGGCTCAAAACAGGTTTGGCTGAGTTGGCACAGTCCCCAGTTAATAAAGGTCTCCTTCACAATCGACATTGCAGAGAAACAATCACTTCAACACGGCAAGTTTCCACCTGAAAACGCCTGACATTGAAAGAAATCAAATATCAAGAAAGAGACTGAAAGCGCAGAGATCACAGTGTGCATCGATCAAGATGAGTTCCCAACAGCGTGACACCCAAAGAAAACTTTTCCTGTCAGCCTATCCCTACTACCTGGCTCTGAGCCATACGTCAATTATTTTCTGGAAATGAAAGAGGTCAGATGCTTCTTGTGTGTGATGAGGCATTCAGCTCTGAAGTCAAACCAAAGGGAAAATGCCAGCTAAAATCACATACTTGTTATGTTTAGCCTAGTTTTGCCGAGGCTTGAGCTCTTCAATCACACAAAGAAGTTGTGAATATTCAATTCAAGAAGCCACAAACGATACCAGAAAAGACAAATATGAAAGCACAGTCTTACAGTCCTCAGCCCAGAGGATTTCATGGGGCCTTCTTTTCTGATTATATGGATGGCCAAATTCCCCAGACAACATGCTTCTACAGCTTATCTCTGCCAGAGTGTGTGTGCGCATTAATTTTCCCTGTGTGTTCTCCCTGCTGGGCCGTGTGCCTGCATACTTTGAACACATTCGGCCAACCCAGTGATGTGACCTTGTGTCCCTGCGTGTGTGTGTGTGTGTGTGTGTGTGTGTGTGTGTGTGTGTGTGTGTGTGTGTGTGTGTGTGTGTGTGTGTGTGTGTGTGTGTGTGTGTGTGTGTGTGTGTGTGATATCAGCGCTGAAGGGTGCCAGGTCTTTTCTGTAGCCGTCCTCTCTTGATAATAGGTGTATATACATTTTAATCTTGGATTACAGGGCTGACTCATGGGAGGGCTCTCTTGTGCATGCAGCAGGTAGCCAATGCCACTGAACAGGACTAAAGCTGGTTAAGAAAATGACTGTACAGTTTCTCCCCTCTTCTGTTCCCGTAAGCATGCTAAGGAGTAGGACGCCACTGAGAAGTTGTCATGGGAAGGAAATAATAGATGTCACAATGACATGACACAGCTGAGGTCTGTTTCTATTAAGGACAATTCAAGAATGACACGTTTTATGCTGCAATGATAAATTAACTGAAAAGACAGAAATTAAAAAGAGAGATAAATGCCCAGGATGAAATGCGATAGAATCACTTAAAACAAGAAAAAAAACTAGATAGATATGAAGTAAAATCCTCTGTGTTAATTTAACACCCAAATGGACCCATAAGGGTAAGTAGATGAATGAAAGAGCGATGGCAAGCCTTCCCTTCCTTTCTGTAGTAATGAGAAGCTTCTATAAAGAGTGCTATAGTTTAAAATCTGGATGTGAGTTTGCAATGGGTTTCCTCACTAGAGGGTTGTACGATTCATGCATAAAATAAGGTCATAACATAAGCCTAAGAGAGTTTAATATTTTGTTCTATGACATAAATTAGACTAGTTAAATTCTCAACCATGAATTTTGAAGCCGTTATGTACTTTTTAAAACTTATATTAATTGCCTGTGGTTCACACATTATAATCAGTGTGTTTATTTGTGGAAATTATCTTGTTGAACAAAATGTGGTAATAGCATAAGCCTTTGTTTGCTAAAGAGCTTATTTTCTTATTTCATCCATAACCCAATGTAAAAAATTTAACGTCATCGGAAAACTGCCATGGCGGTAGTCAATTCCAGGTTCCAAAAAGACGTCCTCTCTGTATCCTGTCTGTATCCCGGCACCCCACTCTATTCAGATTAATTCAAGGTTGTTCCAACCGAAGGGCGATGTTCAGTTTCATTCCCTCCCTCCCACGTCCTCAGCAATAAGGATGAATAAACAAACTAATGATGACATTTATGCCAATTACATCCTCACATCACCCCTAAAGCTTTAATAAGTATCCCAATGTCATGTTTAAACAACAGTCACTACATTTTCTAAGGGCATAATCTAGGGCTAATTAAAGCCAAAGTCGAACTTGCCTGTCATTAATAGTTATTTATGGGCGAATACATTTTCTGAAAGTTTAACTTTCAAGCAGTCGCATGCGCTGACCTTGCCAGCAGGACACAATACACTATGACACACAGTAATGCACTCTTTTATTCAGATTCTATTCATATTTTATGCTAACAGTAGGCAATGTGAATGGAATACTTGATCAGGTTTTTTTTCCACTGTCAATGTGAGGTGGTGGGGAGAATGTTTCCTGGAACCTGGAAGCAGACTATCACAGGGCCTGCGCTGTACACAGTAAATCTATTGTCTTAAAGTTAGAGTTTATAAAGAAAGATCAATAGGATCAAAGGCACAATGAACAGTGCTACAGTACATGAAAGTGACACAAGCATGTCAAGTCAAGTTTATTTTGATTTGCGCAGCACATTTCATACTAGGGGGAAACTCAATGTACCTCATTGAAGATACAATCTTCAGTAAATAAAATGTGGCAAAATCATTCTTGAAAGCATCTTGGGTCATTCAGTATGACAGGGTCAAAGATGGCCGTCTATGAGCCAATCAACACTATGAGGGTATGGTGTAACTATTGCAGTGGCAGACATTTTGGGCCATTGCGGGCTGGTGCTGAGACCGTTATAAATAGGCAACAGTACCAACGCATAAAAATAATGCAAAGATCATTGCTTGAACACACAAATTGCTACTTTTCCGTAAAAAAACAAAACAAATCTCCATCAATTTGACTAGTTTCATGTGTTAAAGCACAAGGAATCAATCAATCACTATCTGCTAGTTCGGTTTCATGAAGAAGGGAGGTAGATATTATCAGCTTGCCTTGGAGCATTTCCAACACACGTCATCTTCTCCTGTCAAGTCAAGACTGGGATCCAAATGTTCCTCCTTTCCACTTTTTTTTTGTTTATTCGAGGTAATAACATTGGCCTGGCACACTTGGAAGGTGTCCAAGTGTCGCTCAGAGTGACAGGTAGGCTCAATTCAACTCGTACATTCTGAAATGGTGGATAATTACGCATTTACCATTTTCACATCACACAGTGGCCAAAATCGTGCAGTACGCAGCACCTTAAGGGGCAAATGGTTGGATACAGACCCAGAGTTCCAATTATTTTCTGAATGGAGGACTGACACAGTATAAGTATACTAACATTTAGTATTAGCCTTGAGCTGTGAAATCCAAACATGGAGACTATTTCCCTCTCTTCTGGTTGTCACGGACAGACAGTCCGGCGATTGAAACAGTGCACCCGTGGTCGTCTCCGGCGGGACTGCACAAGGGGAATGGGGGATTGTGGGTTGTAATTAATTTACTGCTAGATTACACTGGATAATGCCCATATCATTACAAAATTAGGTTGACAGTGGTCTCCGTGTAGTAGATGCCGCGTGTTAGCATGTGTGGGTGGGTGTGCACTGGCATGTTTGTGTGTATATTTGTGGCGGGGGTGGTGGTGATGGGGATGTTTGCGCACACGCAGACACAGACACACACACACACACACACACACACACACACACACACACACACACACACACACACACACACACACACACACACACACACACACACACAATGAGAAGTGTTATGGCCCTTGGGACATGCCTAAGTGGGAAATGATGTTTAATTACACACTGACAGATGTACACACGGGCAAGTAGCCTATTGCATAGTCTATTGCATAAATCATTGGAACAAAATAGCAGTGGCACAGCATAGAGGATCTGCGTGCCTGCTACAGTATATGTCAAGGAGAATGAATGAAGACCTGTCAACAGGCTATGCCTGCACAAAAGAATTTGAGTATCATTCCAAAATGAAATCTTAAAACGTGACTTTTGGTATGGAAAAACAACTTAACAACCCACTATGTTGGGGGGAAAAGTGTTCTTCAACCTTTATTGTGTACTAAAAGAAATAAATACATTCCCAGACTTTCTGAGCATGCAAGGATTAACCAAACACATATCCAGTTACCAGAGGTTGAACGTTTTTTTAATGCTCAACGAGACATAAATATGCTCAGAGGGATTCACCCTTGATGTAAATGTGTGCAGTGACCCTATCGCAGAGCAGCCATTTGGCTATGTCATAATAGGGGTATTGAAAACCCCATGTTGGGGTAGGGTGCATGTACAGCGCCAATGCGACTGTCCCAATAATTCCAAATAGCAATAGTTTGAAGAAGCCACCACAAACAAAAATAAATAAATGTATATCTATATTCCCCCTCTATTTTGAATCACTGCCTCACAAGAGTAGTCGAAATGGTGGGGGGGTGCTTGACCATTCCACAGGCGTTCACCCTCTGCTCAGACACTTTGGTTGCTCCCCTATTGTCTGATTAGTACCTTCATGTCTTTCAGAGAAACACACTGCAGTGCCTCCTCGTTTCCCCCACACCCCAGCACTGCCACCACTAGCCCCCCACCTCGCACCCAGACAAGGCTTGGTACTCATTATACACCCAGCTTCCACTCTAGTTCACAGGATTAGGCAAATGAGCTCCTAAGCGCAGTCTATAGAAAGTAAAACAGGCCCAGCTCCCCTTTTTAAACGCACGCCTAACATTCTCCATTAAAAAAACAACTAAGCAGCACTGAACAATAATTCTTTGCTCACCTGATCTAAAATGCTTTTGTTCAAGTTAATGTAAGCCACAAATATTACAGGTGTCTATTAACAGTCTCCCCCCTCTTTCAAAAACAGCACTAAACAAATTCAGAATGATTATTCCAGTGAATAAGAATAGGACATTCTTGAGCCGTGGGACAAATCCCCTCATCGAGTAGAGAATGAAGGCTCTTGAACAAAGCAATTCGCACAAGAAACAAACATAATATAGCATCAATTGAGTTACTTCCTGTCAATTCAAAGGCTGTAGGTCATGTCCTCTCCAACATGGTGCTTGAGGTGCTTAAACCATTAAGACCTGAGGCTGATTCTACAAATGCCTTCTAAATCAGTAGTTCTCAGATCACTTCCAAGATTTTAAAAAAAAATGTTAAAAAATAGCAGATGTATTAGCTTGCAGCGCGGCACGAAGTGTCGCTTGTATATCTGCTATTTTTGAACAGCCAATGCAAAACTCTAAAATGACACAGATGCTTTCCTGGTTTTAATAAAGCAGCTTGCATGTTTTTCCATCAATGTCAGTACATAAAGTTATAACAGTTCAATGATTGGGCCATAGTCATGATTTATTAGCATTGAGAGTAGACCAATACCCTGAACAGGGCAATAAAAACAATGCAATTAATGATTTATACAATACTATTGCCAGTAACATTTCGTTGTTTTCTTCAAAAATATTTGATTTTTACCAGACAGAGTTGTACGCTGCAACAGTGAGGATTTTAATGCTTTTTCTGAGAGAAATTGGATGAGAAAGGACCGCTTTGGATGACAACAGGTCAAAACAGGTCATGTTGTACATCATGTGACAATTTGGCTATGCTGCCCAGTGCTGAGTTCAGCGTGTTTTGTGTTTAGGTTGTAAGTATTCCCATCCATTTAGTCTTTTTCTGAGAGAGACAGAGCACAGCAAATAGCTGGAAATGTCCAATTGGTTCTAATCAGATAAGTTTCCCATCCTATACAATAGTGTACTGGGCCAGAAGTACCTTGTTTCTGAATTACTGTGTAATGTTGCACAATGCAGTACAGTGCACAGTACACTGGGAGACAATGTACATTTTCCCTTACATGCATGACGCATTATTCCTGCATTGGTAAAAAGCAGGACATTCTTTCTTAAATGCTGACTCATATTGTGAGCACAGACACAATTATTATTCTCTAATACAAAGCAAAAGGGCCCTTGTTTTCTAGGTTATTTTTCCACAGTATTTCTTGTAGATTGTGTAGAAAGGAGCGAAACCAGAAACCGGATTTGAACTCTGGTCCTCACGGCTCACAATGATCACCTTCCTTGTTCACTCATTGTTTCCCAAGCACTGACTCGGGACCCATTCTTGGGTCGCGGATCAAATTTCTGTTTTTGGGTCAAATTTCTGTTTTTGGGTCTTGAGCTAAAAAGAAAGTTAGGGAAAACCTGCACTACCTGGCTGAGTCAATCCCTGGCACCCCTGGCCCCCCTTTCATAAATGAAAGTAGCACAATGAACTTCTCATTTAAAGTAGGCTAAAGGAAAACAAGACTGAAAATAGCCGATATACATGCTCACAACTTGTGAGGTTGTAGTTTGGCTATTATTTGAAGATTTAGTGTAGAGGGGGGGAAAGGATGGGGCCTAATAAAGACCCTTGGGGAACTCCGGTCAATGAAGTTTAAGGTTTAAGTGGTTAGGAAAGTGCCTTTTTGTGATAAAGTGCTTTATTTGAACAAATAATAACAGCTTTAAAGGCGTCCTGCTTGCTCAGGGGATAAATTTAATCTTGACCATTAATCAGGTCAAACTTTGTGTCAGATCCTGTGTCTAGGTGAGACATGACCTTTGACACGATCTAAATGTTTCAATAGAAGAGCAGGGAGACAAAATACAACCACTCCAATTGTAAAAGTTATATTGTATTAACATACTCTACCATGCAGATTGGACAAAATTACATTTAATTAAATTTAAAAAAAAGTTACATTGTGACGCTTTAATGCCCCCTTTTCTCTTTTGGCTTGTCCTACCAGTAGTTTGAATCTCGATCAGAATGAAGTCAGTGCATTCTCATACACGACGTGTAGGTGCTCTTCGGTTAGTCTGGAACAATATTTAATTTAATGGTATTCATGGTGGAGAAAACTCACTCACGGCTGTGAAGCCAAACATGGTCTAGGTGTAGTGCTACCTTGGCTGGACCAGTCTCAAACACATTCTGTAGCCAGACTGTCTGAGACTGACTGATCTCAGTTGCTTCAGAATACTCTCTTAGTGCAACATTTGCCTGGAGATCAATCAGTTCCATCTGGAGAGGTCCAGCATGTGCCAACTTGAAGGTCTGTGTATCTCCTTTAAAAATCCTCTGACATCTGTGACGAGGAATGGATTCTCAAGTCAGGAGACGCTGTTGGCCAAGGGAGAGGCTGTCAAAGCGTTTTCTGAAGTTTCCAATCAGCTTGTCTATGAAGTCAACATGAGGAGAAACATCTCTCTCACCCTGAATTTGTTCCTGCACTTTTGGAAAATGTAATAACTCTCCTTGAAGGTCTTCCTTGAACACTCTTGCCCTGTAGCTTTATTTTCTGTGCCCTGCACCTCTGACTTATGTGGGTATGTTTGCTCAAAAGATCCTTGAGCGAACGTTTCATAGTGGCGGTTCACATTACCTCTTCACTTTGACGCGTTTTATGATTGCATTGATTATGATCACATGAGGCAGACTGGTTTGGCGATCACTGCAGTACGAATGACGGTATATTGATATATCCATTCATCTTTCAATGCTCGGTTTTCTGTGTCTATACCTTTCTCATGTTTTAGTTTTCCATTCTGTACTCTCTCATCTCACTCCTGCTTTCTCATGCATCTGTATTACTCTCTATCGATGCTTCAAAATTAATGTCTCTCCCCACATCTTATATATACAATTTGAATCCTGCGCCATGTCGGTTGTCAGTATGTACGAACGTTGTATGTGGCCAGTGTGACGTCATATGACATCACGGTCGTGACATCACGACATCACGGTCGTGACATCACGATGACACACGCCAGTGTGACGTAATCTCACGACAGTCATTGGAGAGGTGATGCACGTCACCTCTTTCTGAAGTGGGTACTTTCAAAGCCTGCCGTGGATTTAGGAGAGCACAAAACTCTCTCTCACACTGTGAGGTGCCTGTAAGGTGGCACTGCAAAGTGAACGACGCGTCACGCTAGACGTTCGGGCCGCATAGCGGCCCGAACTTCTAGTACTGTACAATAACAATCACAACACATGTGATTGGTCTTGGGCTGGAAAGGCTGGACAATTTGCGACCATAAATATTTATTTTATTTTCTCAACAATTTGTCAGAAATGGGTTGCAGTCTGCTAATTAATACATTTTTGCTCGACCATTCCATATAATTTGCAACACCAAAAATCATTCTAAAGCGTTTCTCTTGAGGGTGGAACAGTGGTTCATCAAGCAAGCAGTAGAAAGCGAGAATGGCTTCTACAATGGTTGCAGTCAATAGTAACACAGCCACGGAGCCACAGAGTGATGCCAAACTGATTGCATAGCTCACCTCCTACTAGGACAATACCGTATGGATAGTGACTCTGTAGTCTGTACTGTGCTGTTAAGTACTCTATTCCTCACATACACTGTATGGTGCGGTTACTGCACGGATATATTGTTGACACTGTATTGATAGTGTATTCTTGTTGATACGATAATGACACTGTGATTGATTGTACTTGTTTCTGCATAGTGCAGGATACTGTATTGGGTGTACTGCAGTACACTACGTATACTGTATACTGATGTATACTAAGTAAGGATGTAACGATACCAAAAGTCCACAATAACAATATTTGATATAAAAAATACAAAGAGAAAAAAAAAGAAAAGAACGTTTGTTTGGCCGTACCAGTCTGTGATTTGGGGAAGGAGACTAGTGATGTTTCCTAAACCATTAGCAGCACAATATGTAAAATTATGCTTAGGTATTATAATTCATAAAACTATTGACATACAGCCAACCAGTATAAGACATGACAGATTGAAAACCTTTGTTTTTATGAATTATCAGAGGATTTTATGGAAGATGCTTCTGAACATCATTTTACAGTACAAATCAGGCTTATAGCAGGTATAGTACAGTATGGCCATGATGGATTGCATATCTACAAAGCCGGAAGAGAGGGCAGTTAAGGGCTGGAAACAACATTATATCTCAGGGGGGTAAATCCACCGTTAGCAGACAAGCTAAGGGGGGTATAGAATACAATAATTAGCAGCGTCGTGCATAGTCACAACAATATAATACAGTCAGCGGGATAGCAACTGGTGCTGTCCACAGAGGAGAGCCCACAGCACTAACTGAAGGTTCAGGCTACAGTGCTGGGCTACAGGAAGTAAACAAAAGAACGTCAACATCAGCACGTCCACGTGTTCATAGGGATCATCATTGCAGATATTTTGCCATGCGCTCCCCACATACACAAGCAGCGCAAAAACAATGCAGTGCACACATAATCCGTACGAAGACGGGATCATAGCTCCCTTTACAGCTTTAAAATAATAATACGATACGGACGAACGCCCACAATAATATTGTGACATTGTTATTATTGCGATATCAAAAATATCGTTACATGCCTAATGTATACTGTTGATACTGTATTGATAACAGTGCAATCTTGTTGAAACAGTAATGGCACTGTGATTGATGCATTAAGTTTATCTATGTCGTTCATTGCTCATCTAGCAAGAGAATGTGACGTCATCCCATTGAAAGTAATAGCGAAAACTTCTGAAGATGGCGCCAGCTATCCATTGAATCAAGCTATATAGTGTTGTTGTTTTTTTTGACTGGATAGTTTTTGTGTCTCTACTCTTACCTGTATCTTTACAGTACTGTGCTGCATCTGGAATTTCCCCCAAATGTTCAATAAAGGTCTATCTATATATATAGATGCTCAAATCACCATCCCCACCCCCACTCCCGCCGCAATCCCACCGGCCCAGTCAGGAGCTCAACAGTCAGCTGAGGTCAGAGGTCAGGATGCAATCCTGTGTGCATCACATACAAAAGCCTCCGGCTGGATTCAGCATTTCTAAAAAAAGAAAAGAAAAGGGGGTGGAGGCCTGCAACTGTGATGAGCTTCGTCAACATAAGTCACAAGCGTACCATTGAGTCTACTGTGGTAAAGACAGCAGTCAGTGGAATATGGTAGCAACTAGCATCCCAGAGCTGCTTTGGGCTGTGCCCTCTACTGAGGAGTTCACTGAACTTCACGCTCTGCCCTGCTCTCAGGTCGCATCCCGAAGGCAACATTGTCCATCTCAACAACAGGCTGCATTGTTATTGACCGTTTCTTTACTCCAGTGGCTCGTGAGTCGTAAAGACAAAAAGAAAACAGACCACATACATTTCCTCCTTCAGATGAGAAACTAGGAATGTCAAAGCATGGATGATGCAGATCTTTCTCTCCCTTTGTTTGTTTGTTTGCCTACCCCCCGGGATCCATCTTGGCTTTTCATGATTGCTGGCGTTAGCATGTGTTGTTCTTTATTTCTTCCCCACACAATGTGAAAGGAGGGTTGAGCACCAGCGACATCTCACTGACTAGAACTCACTTCTTGACATGCTCATTATTGCATAAACTATTGAGGAACAAAACAGTGCAGTGACAAAACACCTAATTTGGTATTAGGTGTTTCACCATGTTGCTCGCACACACATGAAAGTGCAGAAAATAAAGGAGAACAGGTAGAGGGGAGAGAGACGGATGGACAGACGTATGCAAGCTGTTAAATAAATCCCGAGCTCTGCTTCAGTTTACGTTTGACAGGTTTTCATCTTTGCAGAGTAAGTGCATGACATCTGGCTTGGCAGGTAAGACTTCACTTAAAATCCACTCTGAGGCTGTTTAATGCAGGAGGATGTTGCCGCCCATCAAACCACACAGAGACGGGAAGTGTGAATGCCAAGCGAGGCAAGCCGAGGTAATAACTATTCACCACGCGTAGTTATTGGTCAAATCCGAGCTGGAAGCCAGCCAAGACTGCACTTTCAGGAGAGAAAAGACACCTTTGCCTTTTAAAGGAGGCATAAATTCCACTGATTGGTGTTAAACGCTTTCATTCTGTGGATACAGGCTATTATGCCATGCCGTGTGTAAGAGGGGGGAGAGATCATTCTGAAACACTGTAGCACTCAACTAATGTCCATATAGGATGAAGTCAATATTAGACTATATTTGAAAAGAACAATATCACAGGTCAGAGGCTTAAGAAACCTCCGGATAGCCAGTCGCTCATACATTTTCAATGAAGCCACATACTGTATCTATTGTGGGCAGAAACTGATAAGAATATACCTTAAGCCAACGGTATGTCATCAATGCATTTCAATGGCTGTGATTTCCCCAGCCATGCAAGCAGAAATGGTAAAATAAAATAAAATATACCCACTTCCATTTTTCCCAAGGAGGTTATCTCATTCCAATAACCGCACACCTTGCATATTGGACTTTATACCGTCTTTACAGTGAGAGAACACACAACATTTTATAGATGTTGTTGTACTGTTGCTGGAGATGACAAGCATCAGCATTCTTCAAATGACCCTGTGTCAAGAAAGAAAAGGGAGAGAGAGAGAGCGAGAGAGAGAGAGAGAGAGAGAGGGGGGGGGAGAGAGAGAGAGAGCGAGAGAGAGCGCGCATCACAGACACAGCCTAGGGAGGAGAGCGTTATTTCTTGGCTTGGACCACAGGGGCTATTTTTAGCAGCTGGTTCTTGTAACAGCACTCCTGCCACAGCTTTGACGGCGTGAAAGATGTCTTTTTTAGGAGCCGCGACACCGATGGCTCTCACGCACGTGTCACTGATGCCCCTGATGGTGGCTGCATTACCAACCACAAAGAGATTACAGTGGCCCTCCAGGTCTGGAGTGTAATGATATAGCGTCATTTCTACCACTGTGTTGCTACCTGAATCCCTTTGATCACTAGGTTTGATAAATGTACAGGAATTTGCCTTGGGGGGCATTATTGCAGAATGCAGAGAGATATTTACGACATATAGAGATGCACAGTTCTTACTGAAAGACGTGGTGCAGGGTACACAAGACCTCACATACAGTGCAAAGGGACAGTGGTACATATTCCATGAACAGCAGACTACTTGTAACACATGATAGATATTACAAATTCAACATTGAATAAACCATGGCTACTGTACCTGCGTTTTACCAGGTTTTATTACGTAATAAAAATAAAATCATCCAAGTTAAATTTTAACAGCCACACAAGCTTTTCGTTCATACTTACTTATGTAATGCAAGAAAGGTACATGTGTATGTGTTTTGTGAAAGAGAGATTGAGTCTAACTAGCTGTAAAATACAACTAATCCAAAGGTGAGATTCATCACAAACATGCATCACCAGAGATCAGACGGACTGCGGTTTACCCGTCAACATGCCAGGTGTGACTCATCAGTCGATGCAACGCCATTACTTTGCCACCTAAAACCAATTTACCCACCTGTAAAACATTTGGCTGCCCGAGGTGTCCACAAACCTCAAACGTGACCAGATTTGGCAAATTCCATGTTTACTATCAGTTTTGATTGATTGATTGAAAATTTTATTGGGCAAAAGAATGAATACTTTTGTCTAAAAGGTCCGACCAAAAAAGTCTGTTGACAGTGTTGAGATTTTGATGTCACATGATTAGCGAACATAAGACAGATAATATCTTTATTCTATTGAATTCTAATAAGGATCATATTGGTATATTTTCTACAGTCATAGACATAGTTCCCTAAATGTGGATCACAGCTTGTTTCTTCAAAAAAACATCTCTGTTAAATGTTTTTGAACATTTCCCAGTCTGTCCTCAAAAATATGACTTCTCACCTCCTAAAAAATAAACTACATCCTCAAGTCTAATCATCCGTGTGAGGATAGTGGTACCCGTTTATTTATTGAGTTTGCCTGAGTGAAAGCCTGCGTCTAAACGTCAGAACACTCAAAACAATCGACTCTAAAGTGAGGTCAAGGGCTCAGGGCACCGCAATGTCTTTCTTACGATATACTGAAGGAGTCGGACTGAAGATGAGAGTATCAAGAGCAAGCGAGGAGGAGGAAGAGATATCTGAAACCGGGCGGTTGAGTCACTATTAACCCATTAAAACCGGGAACGCATCTGTGTAATCACTTAAACCATTATTTTATACTTTAGCTGTACAAAAATAGCAGATATACAAGCTCATAGCTTGTATATCTACTATTTTTGGAATAGCCAAAGAAATCTTAAAATGACACAGATGCGTTCCCGGTCTTAATGGGTTAAATAAGACTATTATTTTGCTATATCTATTAAATGTATCCAAATGAATCAGTCATTTTGAAGTTAAAGCGTTAAGAGAAACTGCAGAGTTCGCTGTGATGGGAGGAGGGCTATAATCACCCGCGCTAAAATGATGGCGGTTATCTCAATAGGACAATCCATGTAATTACAGCTATTCACTTTCACAGAGGGGGATGGCATGTTATCAAAGGAAAGAGTTTAACTTTTTTTCCCCTCCACAGAGTGCGGTGGACATCCTGCAAACAAAGTGATTAGACACGGTGGGTTGTGACTACTATTATACCTGTAATACCAATGTATTTAAATGTTCTTATTTTATATATTCTTCTGACCAATACCTTGCTATTATGTTGCTGGGCAGGCTCTAAAAGGCAGCCCTCAACTTACTTGAGGTCTCATGTTTTTGAACTGGTGGTTGGTTTATTTACTCAGGACCAACTTCAAACTCCTAAAAAGAGATGAATATACACTGCTAAGATGATTGAGCTATTCCACATTTTGGATGATTATAGTTACGGACATGTTTCATGTTTTCCATGAATCTCTTTGACTGGCGCTAATCCTCTCTGCCTAGTCAAGGAAATAATAGATTTTTTTGCCAATCAAGGTTGCTCACACCCCCGATTGGCTACTCAGACGGGGCAAATGGTCGACTGGCTCTGCGATCAGTTCGATAGCTGGCTGCCTGGTCGACTAGCTGGATCACTGGTTGTCTGGGACAATTACCGCCTCTGGAGGGCAGCCAGTACAGATGGGGCTGGCGTTTCTGCTCAATCTCCTTATGGTATCCCAGCCCCAGAGCATGACAAAGCCGGCTTCTCTGATCTTACTAAGAGAAACGTCTGAGTGGATCCTCAATAGGTCATAGTGTGGCTTATATATACGTATGTCAAAGCTCTGCCATAATCTGCACGTTTCCTTCCGGGCATCATAAAAGTGTTGGTTTCTGCATGCATGTTTGTTCCAAGTAGTGCGTAATGTGAGGCAAGCGATTAAGCAGAGCGGGCCAAATCCCCCGCCGATCCGGGTATAGTTGACATGAAAGAAAGCTCTGCCCTCGAAAACAAGGGCAGCGTTCCTTATGTTAACCCGAGCAGACATGTCACTTACTGTAAAAGGCAGGAAAGAAAGAGAACATCCAAAACATGCTGGGGGAGAAATTATAGTGCTATCCTCCCTCGTGGGTTCTGTACGGTTGCCGGGGGGATATTACAAACCCGCGGCATGCACGTTCTTCTGCGGTCTCTCTTTCTCTCACACTCTCTCCTCTCACTGCAGCCCTGTGTAACTATCTATCTATCTGATGCAGAGCAGTGAAAATGGAACAGAGCGGCATCTCTGGCACATAGTAGCATGTGTAATCTGTAGAGGCCAGAAGGCCAGAAGGTCACACAGCGTTTGTGCTGGATTACCTCCAGGGGAAAACATAGACGACCCTCGAGGGCACAGGATCGAGTCAACAGTACTCACAGTTGTTTCCCTTCCAGCTTAACATGTAAACGAGACTGCAAATACAGTATGCAGCACATTTCCTGTGGTGGATGAAAGAAGAAATTACCACATTTTCTAAATTTGCTTGTCTTGGATATCGCACACTTTTGCGCAATAGGTAGTCTCTCCATCGAGGGTACCGAATATTTGAACTCACTCGACCGTGCAAAGCACAGACACATGTAATCTGCTTACCTCGCCAAACTAATTGTAGAGTGGAGGGGCTCATGACAAAATGTGATGACCCTTAACCCTGGTTCAAATGCACGCACACTTTCTTCTTTCTTTCTTGCTTTAGGGCATCTAAAAGCCCCAAACTGTCTTCCTCCATTAGGCCATAAATAAGTTGATGAGCATGTGTGTGTGTGTATGTGTATGTGTATGTGTATGTGTATGTGTATGTGTATGTGTGTGTGTGTGTGTGCGTGCGCGCACACGCACGTACGTGCATTAAATAGAGAGATAGAGATAGAGAGAGAGAGAGAAGCACAAGAGGAAGAGAGACATGAAAGGGGAAGAGATAAGAGAGAATGAGAAAAAGACATAGGGAGAAGGACAGAGTGATGAAGAAAGGAAGAGTGGAGAAAAGGAGAAGACGGGTAGACAGACAAAGTGAGTCAAACAGACATTAGTAGAGAGATTAAAAGACAAGAGTGAGAGAAGGAGAGAGCGGGGCTGATGAAGGGAAGAAGGGAGAATGGGCGTTGACAGACAGACAAGGCGAGAAAGACGTACAGTGGAAGAGATCAAAAGACAGAGACAGAGAAGCAGAGACAGAGAGCGAGAATTGGAGTCGGTTTCTGACTTCTTGCTCTGTTCCTAATGAGAGGATTAGGCATGATTTTCTCCCTCCCTGCAGTTCTTGAACTAAAACCGGCCATTGTGCGCCCGCTGTAATGTATCACCGGGATTCCGGCCAATCAGAGGCAGCCTGAATAACGAGTACATTAAATGCTGCTGCTGACAGGGAAAGAGCAGAGTGAAACGTTCAATTCAGGATCCCGTTCTCCAACAAAAATATTCAATTATTGTTTGCAGAAGGTCTCGCACCATTTTCCCCAGACCTAGGATCTGTATATACAATCTGCCTGGCTGGGAAGAACAAAGGAGAGCTAATGACTTATGCTCTATTGATGGGGAGAGAGACTGATCGTGTGTGTGTGTGTGTGTGTGTGTGTGTGTGTGTGTGTGTGTGTGTGTGTGTGTGTGTGTGTGTGTGTGTGTGTGTGTGTGTGTGTGTGTGTGGGTGTTCTGATAGACATAAAACACATAAAAGCATGTGATTGTATGTGCTTGCGTGCACATGTAGTGTCATAGATGATGTGCATGTTTGAACGTTTACATGTATGTCAGGTGTGTAACTGTGTATGTACCTCCTGCACGTACATGCATGATTGCGTGTTTTGTGTTAGTGTATGAGTGTAAATGTATGTGTGCTGCTGTGTGTTTCCTGTGCACATGCACGCATCCATGTCTCTATATACCCGTGTGTTTGAGTGTGTGTGTGTGTGTGTGTGTGTGTGTGTGTGTGTGTGTGTGTGTGTGTGTGTGTGTGTGTGTGTGTGTGTGTGTGTGTGTGTGTGTGTGTGTGTGTGTGTGTGTGTGTGTGTGTGTGTGTGTGTGAGTGAGTGAGTGAGTGAGTGTGGTGTGTGTGTGTGTGTGTGTGTGTGTGTGTGTGTGTGTGTGTGTGTGTGTGTGTGTGTCTGCGTGAGTGTGTGTGTGCGTGCGTGAGTGTGTGTGTGCGTGAGTGTGTGAGTGATTTAACTGTTCCCTGCCAGACGGCCTCTACAGAGATGGAAACTCCGCAGCCAGGAGCTTGTCAATGTGGGTTAATTCACTCAGGGAATAAGTGCTCTCTCGCTATAGCTCCATCTCCCACACGCATGCACATACACACAAACGCAAACACACATACACAAAGACACACAAAAGCATATGCCGCTTCACGAGGGCGAGAGAGGCCCTCTACGCAGATGGCCCTGCCTTGAAAATCACATCTCCGACTCCTACTCATCCGTGTAAACTCCTGTTGGCGGTGGCCGTGGGGGCTTGCGAGGTACATGGGAGAAATGAACGACGGCATCATGGCTATTAGCATTGATTGAATTACGAAAGTCAGTTTGTCACACGGGGACAAGGGAGGTGGTATGCATCCTTCCCCTTCTTATTTCTCTAAGGACAGTAGGCCGCAGGCCATGCCCCAACATTCACGTGTGTGCTCGCTGAAGAACACACGTACGCGAAAATGGCGGCTCACACTCGCACAGTATGCCCATGTACCAGTGTCACCAAGACAAGTTTAGTTAGTGTACATTCATGCACTGTACACTAACTATATCTTTATTGTACTTGGCATTTAACCTGATCTCTTCTTCCAGAAGAGATCGGTTTGAATGCCAAGTACAATAAAGATAGTGTACATTCATCTTTACTACAGTGTACTAGCTTTATTGTACTTGGCATTTAAAGTGATTCCAGTAGAGATCAGCCAATGTTAAGCCTCCAGCAGAGAGGTGACTACTGCCTGTCACTATGGCAACCCACCTCAACGCTGTACGCTGATTTAGTCTGTAATTTCATGTTAAACTGATTTGCCCTACAGTGCAACGTGCGTGTAGCTCTCATACAAAACCTGGGCTAACACACTGTCTCCCTCTGACTTGGTGTGAAGGACAGAGGAGCACATTGAAGATAGAGGGAAGGGTACACAGTAAAATCAGCTTTATTTAATCCATAGGGGTCCATTTGGTACCATTTGTGCACTCAATGAGTTAAATTAACACTGATGATTTTACTGTGTATAGGAATAGAGCCTGGGGAGGGGTTATAATAAATAACATATGAAAGAAAGCTGCAATGCATTTCATAACAGCTTTCTTTCATATGTTATTTATTACTTGCACTACATTTGAAAAGAAAGTATTTCTATGTCCCGCCAATTTGTACTGGGCAGAGAAATAAAACGAATGCCCAGTTCACTCGCACAAAGGGAGGAATCTTTCAAACTCACTCAGTAGGATAATTAGTGCAACTCAAATGAGCTCATCAAAAGGGAAATACTGATAAACTAAAAGGGATGTCACAGTTTCTCCTTTGCTATGGTAGATTCTAAAATGAATCCTCGCCTTGTTGAGTATTCATGCACGGCGCAAAATTGACTGTGTATTCATAAGAATATGGCGATACATTACGTGTCATAAAGAAGGCTAAATATTAAATATATTGAGACATATTGCAACACTGTAAGCAAGCAAAGAAATCTAGTATTCTGAGGAAAGGAATTAACTTTCTTGTAATAAAATGTAAAATATTGTGATACTAAATGTATCAATATTTTCTCACACCCCCCTACTCTGCAAGAGGCTTTTTGGTCGAATCAAACCCAGAGCCATGACAAGCCCGCCAAAGGTTCTCATTTGAAACGGGGAAAAATAAACAAAAAAAGAACAATACTGGTATAGATCAGCGATTCTCAAACTTGTCCATGTCAAGGACCCCCCAAATGTATATGTATTTGGCCGCTGACCCCATTCAAAACTATTTTGTGCCTGGGACCCCCATGCAAGATTTGTGTTGTTAAAATGTTTCAAAAGAATTTTGCATTGAGGGCTTTAGATCGGCTATTATCAAATAGCCCCTAGGGTTAAAGCAGTTAAACTGATTGTGATGCTACATTAACTAATTTAGCTGGCGACCCCCTGGAACCCCCTCAAGGACCCTTGGGGGTCCCTAGGCCTCACTTTGAGAACCACTGTAACAAGGATCTGTTAGCTTGAAGTGATTCTCTACAAGTGAAAGCACAAGTCCTGACGGAGAGGTGAGCCATTCTAGGTTATATCAGTTTAAAACTGTCTAGCCACGGCCTTAAGACTTTTAATTGTAAGCAGGCGATTAAGGTTTCAAGTTGATTAAAATCGTTTAGAGTTACTGTTTAATCACCCTTTGTTTTCTCTACCTACTGTGCATTGTGCCTAGTATGTCTGAGAGAAAAGCATCAAGTGGCAGCATTCAGGCATTTAGGCAATTAAAATCACATCTACCTAATTTCTCAATTAACTAAAGAACACAGTACTCTGTGAATCTGTATACTATATTGTTTTATGATTAATCAAAGATCTGTTTTATGTGGAATAAGATGTTATCATCAGCATGTGTTGAAAAGGGTACTAGGTTGACCAAACAAAGGACGCACCACCTATATTATCCCTGAGGAACACTTCAATCCACCAGAGGCAGATAAGTCACTATAGCACACCCAATCACCCCACCACCTTTGTCGCACAACAGTGTCGTGTGTCGAAAATAGCAGACCTACAAGCCCACAACGCGTCGCGGATGCAACACGTTGTGGGCTTGTAGGTCTGCTTTTTTTCCGAGAAGAGCATAAATTAGGCTTAATACTCTACTGCCTCCCCTACAGGCGAAACAAGTGAACATTATGACCAAAGGATCATGATCACTTTGAACCTCTGGAACAGCTGGGAAAATGTGGGTGGTAAGTGAACAAGAAGAGGGAGAGGCATTCCCCTGCCTCAGCAGCTACAGTTGAGCTTGAGTTGAGTGTGTGCGTGCCTGTGTGTAAAAAATCATCCATCCACCTGCAACAATTCCCCCTGACCACTGCTGTAAATATGAACGCATTCTTCTTTGGCAACGGTGATCGCAGCTGAAGCACAGAGCAGGGACTGGGGTTGGGTCTGGCTGCTGCAGGAGAAAAGGAATGGAGCCATGGCTGAGTAAGGGAGGAATGGAGCTAGAGCCAGCCCGAGAGGAATGGGGCTGGGACTATGGAAGAGAGGGATGTGGTCAGGCCACGGGCTGAAGCTAAGAGGAGCTGGGGAACACAGCAAAGTATGTTCTTTGTAATACATCACTGGATGTGTGTGTGTGCACACGTGTGCGCACATTCTGCAATTTGCCAGTAATGTGTGATAATTTCACTTGCAATGAAGTTTCCAATGCAGCTTCATTGGGTTGAATAAGAATTTCCATAACAAAGTGAGCAAAAGAATGAGGCAGGCAGGCGGCTCATCCTAGTTAATTGCAGATAACGTGAACGAAATTTGTTGTTGAATTAGAAAAGTAGAAAAGTTGCAAGTTGGGAAGAAAGGATTTTCTAAAACAACTGGTAGAGTTTTGTTCCTCTTGTTTTTTTCTTCTCTTTTTTAAACACTACATAAACGAAGTAAATTACCTGTTTAACTCCTTGTATTTAGTAGCTGAGAAGGGCAGCTTTCTGGCAGTGAACAATGCAGAGGTATTTAGGGCAGTTAGGACAAAGGGAGACGGATACAGCTTACACCTGTAAGCTTCAGAAAAGCCTGAACAGCCGGTAAAAAAGGAGTAAGACAGCTATGACAGGACATTACTCAAGCCATGTTTATGTCTACAAAAATCCCCTAAATTTGCTACGTATCGGCCAGTACCTTGAGAGCTCAAATACAATGATATAACGTACTCCCCCCCCCCGTCGCTGGAACAGCTACGGGGATGCCTTATGACAGCACCTTCATCGCCTCAATTAGACCCGCTGTTTCTCACCTCCTCCTCACTCCCTGTGAAACAGCCTTAACTCTTCTAAAGGCGGGCAGCTGTACGCCGCCGTGTCTCACACACGCTCAGTTAGTGAGTGAAAAAAAGAGAAAAGAAAAAACACCAGCTCCACCATTCACCCTGCACATCTGGAGCAGCCTGCCTGACACAGCCTTCTCGGCACACATGTTTCCTTATAGCCGTGTCTGCCTTGACAACCCAACAGAAAGCCCTCCCTTAAATGGTCCGGTGCCGTTGTAGTCGTACTGTAAGTCGACAGTTACGGCGTTCTGCAGGAAATGCTGCATTTCCATATCACCCCAGTGCCATTAGTGTTTCTGACATGACAGGTGGTGTATTGAGGGAGAATAAAGTGAGGGGAAAATGGTTGCGCGGCTGGTATTATGATTATTAGCCCTCTTTTTTCCACTGACACAGACTCGGGACGAAGGAGGGACTCGGGACGAAGGAGGGAAAGATTGCAGCAAACATGGAGTTTTGAAGTGCCGAGGCTTGTGCTGTTGAGAAGTGCCCTCCAGCTAGTCGACATAAGTGGCAGGACACAATGGATAAGACCTTAGCACACTTCTATTGTCAGATGAAGGATTAGATGTTGTGAATGTTTAGATCAGCTAACCACAGTTGGAAAACAAAAGCCCTTCTTTTCCTTTTAACTCAAGTGCCAACACAGCAAAATCCTAATGTTAATTTATCTCTGCACAAATGGATACACATGGACCTGCCTAAGGTCCATAGTTCCATTTATTTTGTACACTCTTTAAGTTAGATTTACACTGAGGATATTACTGTGTACTCACAGTCTGAGGTGTAGGCTATCACCTGAAACCTGAACACATGGACGAGACCATTTGTTAACCACTTAAACACGAGTACATAGTTATTTGACTGGGGACTCCCGGGAGTCTATCCTTGGTCCGCTCTTTTTCCCCTCGACACAAAATCTCTTTGCCAAAAACAGCTTATCTACAAGCTCACAACGCATCGTGTTGCGGTACGGTGTGATCATTGTGAGCTTGTAGATTGGTATTTGTTTTTGCCGAACGTTCACCCCAAATAGTCCTAATAATCCTAATGAATATTCATAAGGATTTTTGCTCTAAAAACCATCTCATAGATGCATTTGCATAGATACTGGAGTATAAAATATATCAGTACATTAGATCAAGGGTCTATAAGTTGTACATCACTGTACTTCAACCTCTGGTAATGATAAGGGCCCAGTGCCACGTCACAAAATATGATTTAATACACTAGTATTAGGCTTGTTTTTGTAAATAAGTAAGTAAAATGCCGACTGCTGCCAGAACATTTTGGTTCATGATACTGTGAGTCTACTTTGGTGTGATGTAGGCTCCTAAATATTGCAGGAGTTTTGCTTTCCTGCATTTGCCTAAGTCTAAAGAAGGGTTTTTTACAACATCTGTCTCTTTCTGTGAGATGACTCAGAAAGAGATTTGTGTATGCACGAAAGAAAGAAATAAAGAGAGAGAGAGAGTGCGCACTACAGAGAGAGAAAGTTGGAGACAGAATGACAGAGAACAGAAAGTACATGTACACATATGACCACAAACTCAAACAACATTCGTTCTGGCTTTCTGTGACGCCAAAAATAAGCTTGCCTCCGTCAGCGTGCGCAAAGTACAGCGATAAGACAGACAAGGAGTGAAAGTGTGGCGGCAAAATGTTAGGCGAGAGGCCATCTTTGTCCGGCCCCTGTGTTCACACCTCATACTAGCTCCTAGACACTAATCCTGCTCCGGGACTCTGGTTTCCATGTTAATGCCATTATGTTGAGAAAGCCACACTGAACAACCTAACGCAGGTGTTGAGTTAGGCATGGACCAACGTGTGTGTGTGTGTGTGTGTGTGTGTGTGTGTGTGTGTGTGTGTGTGTGTGTGTGTGTGTGTGTGTGTGTGTGTGTGTGTGTGTGTGTGTGCGCGCGCGCTTGCGTGCGAGTGCGTGAGGGGGGGGGGACTCATGCACATGTGTGTACATGCTTGTGCAGTATAAGCTAGAGGTGGAGAGATGAAGAGGAAGACTGGGAGAGGGAAATGGGGAGTGTTACAGTGTGAGTGAAAGAGTGGGTTAGGGTGAGAGAGAGAGAAAGAGAGAGAGAGATTAATACAGCTTGGCTGTGCCTGAAGGCTGTCTGTCAGGAAGGACAGAAAAACACTTTTGGTCTAGATTTCCATTTCTAAAAAGTAGGACAGCTTATCGTAGGCACTAAAAGAAAAGCAATTTTGCATAACGCGCAATGACGCTGGGTCTCAGTGGGAGGCAATGTTAAGTCTCACAGTAAAAGCGAATCAAACTCCTTTCCATCTTGTTCACTGAGGTAAATCAAAGCTAAACGACAACAATGCTTTGCACTTTGAGGGGAAAAAAACTGTATGCTCAAGGGATTCATTCTAAAGCAAGGAATTAAATCTTTGTATTCTTCCTCTCCCCCTCTCTTTTTCTCTCCACGCATTCCTCTTAGTTGACAGCAGGGGTACACCGGGTAGAAAAGGGGGTATGCGTGCTTGCTCTTGTGTGCGTGCTTGCTCATGTGTGTATGTGTGGTCCTGTACCATATGAATACAAGAGGTGTGTGTGTATGTGGCTGTGCTTACTTGTGTGTTGGTGGTCCTAAATGGTGTGTGTGTGTGTGTGTGTGTGTGTGTGTGTGTGTGTGTGTGTGTGTGTGTGTGTGTGTGTGTGTGTGTGTGTGTGTGTGTGTGTGTGTGTGTGTGTGTGCGAGCAAAGCCTTTGTCTGTGTGCATTGGAATGCTGTCTGTGCGCAGGTCTGTACACTACTACTGTTTGCAAGTGTGTAGAGCGAGTGTGTTTGCATTAGGATGGTGGGGGTAGATGGGAATTAGCTCTACCTATGCCATCGATCAGCACTACTGTGGCAGGCCCAGAGAGCCCCTCACTTCCACCCCAGCCTTTGACACACACATACACACACACCCCTGCCAGAGCTTCACAGAAACGTGGATGAAGGGCTAATCCCAGACATGTTTTTTCAATCACTCCAACAGGCAGGCTTCTGACAGCAAGTCCATCAGGGGACTCATACTGTCACCACATGCAGGCAATACGCCTGCATGACTGCTTCACAGTGTCAGACAGGTCCTAAAGTAACAAAAGGAAAAAGGAGTGACCATGTCATTTAGTTATTTATTCTTCCCAATAACTGATACCATTTTGACTTAGTCTATGCCATTTCAAGGGTATATAATAATACACTAATGGATAATATTGATATATTACATACTGTAAGCATGTGCTTGTTTATGTAGTTAATAGGGAAGTCTGTTAAACAGTGCTGCCCCCACTAATCCTTTACTACTATACTAGTTATTTAAACTATTATTTATTATCATAATCATTTTATTGAAAAATGTGCTTTTATTCTGCAGAAAGACATCATTTTGACCCACAGCAGTTTACACAGCAGTTGAAGTTCACCCTCAACTTCCTGAAGTGTCAAGGACAGGTATCTTTATTATTTTCCTGAGTTACTTTAAGACAGAACTGCAGTTTTCAGTACTAAAATGCAGTGGCTGCCTTGCAGGTAAATTTATGAAGGGGAAAAAAACTACCTTCCCCTACGTAAATACACCAGTATGGAATGGCTGAATTTCACTGAGCATACTTTTCAATCATTCAGCAAAGTTAACTATGGTTTTCCCCGTTTGGATTTCACATGAAAAAGACATTGATTACTCTTTTGCCGAATCAACAATGGATTTCTTTGTATGCATTTTTTTGTAGGATAACCATGAACATGGTCGCAAAACACAGTGGCCTTTAAAATAAAAAAGTATGTGTGTGTATGTGTGTGCGCACATACATATATATATATATATATATATATATATATATATATATATATATATATATATATATATATATATATATTATATATATATATACATACACATTTATAAGAGGTGTGTACGAAAAGTAACAGGACTATGGCAGCCACTCAATGCTAATAGAGTAACTGCTTATGTCACAGTGTTGCGCAACATCTTGCCACTATTCTGCTATAACATTGATCACTTCTCTCACTCGGTGCTTCTGTTCCAGGCTGTTCTGTAATTACACTGCTATTACCCTCTGTCACGTAACTGGAGGTGGCACAAACATGGAGCAACATGGTTACCCTAGTTCTGACCCTAACCCTTCCAACAATACGACACAGAACAGATACAGTGAGCGTGGTATGTGGGGGCGCGTTGTCGTGGTGGAGCAGCCACAACTAGTCTCTCCACAGAGCCCGTCTCCTGTGCCAAACCCTTTCATGGAGGCGATTGAGGACCTGCTGGTAGAAGTGCTGGTTGACCGTCTGACCCTGAGGAACAAACTAAAAATGGACCACTCCCTTCTGGTTGAAGAATGCAATCAGCATGACCTTCAACCAATTAAAGTGTAATATTGTGAAAATGAGTTTTGTTATACACAATAACTAGGCTAATAGGTTGTTTGTATATTCGTTTCCGTTTTCTCACCTACTCTGTATTTAGGCCAGGGTTTATTTGTGTGTTTGTTTTTGCATGAACACAGAACACAGTTTGGAACCTTGACATTTTCATATTAAAAACTGTTTTGGCAGCTTTGAGCAGGATGCATCAAACACACCTACAACACATGTCTCATCTCAGTCTCAGCAGAAACATGATGGCTTGAAGGGTTTTGGAAAACAAAATTGTGCTGTTTTACTGCCTCTGCTTTATTGTTTCTTAAATTGGTTATTCTGTAAAGCACTTTAGAAAGGTGATGGAACGATAGAGGTATATTAATATCCAATTCAACCCAATCCACTGTATTTATAGAGCATATTTAAAACAACAGGGTTGAAAGTGCTGTACAGTAAACAAATATAAAATACATATCCTATCCTATATTAAAATTGGCTAATGGGAGGTGGGCCGCCTGAAGGGCGGGCGGACCTCTGACGTCCCGCTCACACAGCCATAACCAACCATATAAGGAATACCCAATGCAGCGCTGCCCAAATATGGAGTGTGTTGTCTAACCTCAATGTGTTGTCATGGCATCAGCCGCAAACAAATCAATCAGCTCCACATATGGGCACAAAAGGGGGCATGGACTGACAGATACAGAGATCTGGTTGTCCCGAGCCACAGTTCTGACCGCTATGACCATATATGGTCATGTGCATATATGGGACCGACCGCTTCCACCAGCATTAAAGGGACACGGGTGGACAGACAGAAACATACATCTCCATATATGGGCATTAAAAGGGACACGGGTGGACAGACAGAAACAGACATCTCCTGATATGGGCACAAAAGGGACACAGACAGATGTGTGCAATGGGTACTCTAACAAAGCCCCCAACACTATGACTCAGATATATTGGTAGGTTAACGGCCCGAACCTCGTTATTATAAAAGAGAACAAGTGGTACCTTTATTGACAATATGCCAGCCTGCGTTATAAATGAGGAAGCTATTTGGACCATGTGAATAATAACGTTGTACACGTTTAACCATATCATATGACTTATTCATTTCATTATAATGGTCTCAGCTGGATCTCTGCATTGATTTCACAGCCACAGCATGTCTCCCAAGATCCTCTATGGATTTTCCAGCTGCTCTCCTAAACGATCCATTGTGATTACTATCTGAAAAGCCTTGCCGGAGGAAGGTATGGAAAATAGTCATCACTCCGCCATCTCCTTATATACCTCGCTCCTGGTTCAGTAAGCTATAGGTTGGCTGCACTGTGATCTCAGGCATTGTTTCATTGACCCCAGTGGACCTATACTACCATTTTTTGGCTGCTCTTGACTTATGGTCGCATTCTTTAGGGAACACTGTTTCCAGCTGAAAAATCTTTAGTGGGAATGAAATTAGGGTAAAATAACAATGAATAGTGAGAGGATACAAGAGGGAGACCTCGAGATGTTATTGCATGTGAATTGCAGCAATTACAAGTGTGAGTCTTGCCGATCTGTCAATCTGCTGGATCCTCTTTCTGAGAAGTGATTATGTAAATGTAGGTGTGCATCCTCTGGCAAAATGGAGTATTTATTGCAGGACACATTGGATGCAAAATAACAGTAATAATAGACTGCCTATTGATGTGACTCCATAAACTCCATACACACGTTCCAAGAGGTCTAATCTATGCTAAGCCTAGGTTATTGATTAGGGCTGTAAGCCGCTGTAGATTGATGAGCAAGAGGTATGAGGTCAAAGAAAACTTGCTGGAAAAAATAGAGAGAGAAAGAAAGAGAGAATAGAAAAAAATCAAAACAACCAAACACAAAAATGCAATTCTGCTGTGTCCCTGTTCCTAACATGGAAAAAAATCGAAGTGACTTATGATCAGCTGGGATCAGACCGAGATTTAAAAAAAGGCAATTTCACATCAAAACAAGTTGGTCGTATAACAATGCAATTCACTAACCTAACCCACTAACGGAAGGGAAACATATAAGCAATAAGATATGTAATACTTTTCAGTGATCAGAAATTAGCCCTAGGATAGCCCACATAAACCAACCCAAAGTCATTTGGCATTTCACTTTTTGGTTTCACATTTAGGCCACTTGCACTGACAAAATGAAAGAGGGGCTAATTATGCAGTAAGTAGGCTAAAAACGAGAGTTTGAATAACAGGGTGTATTTCAAGGCTTCCATTATTCAGGGCAAGTGAAGCTCCGTCAGTCATTCAGGTACTATTGATGAAAATGAGAACCTTAAAAACTGATCAAGACAAACATTCAGGGCTAAAACAGTGGTTAAATATATATTGTGTTAGATAGCACCAAACAGCTGATGAAAGCCTTTGTAAACCCTCAAAGCCAAATCACAGTTGGGTCTATCACACTCCACCTGCCACCGCCCAGTAATCTGAAAGCCCTTGTGTGCTTACACGGGGTAAGTCGCTGTTGACAATCAGCCTCTGTGGCCGAGTACAGTTCTCAGTAATTGGACTATAGCCGATTAAACTAAGAAGAGCTGCACTTATCCGTGTGTTCGATGACCCTGGCCTCTGAGATGCCTCATCTCTTTACCATTGCATTAGAACTATTAACCTTACATGTTAGCACTTTTATTTCTCCTCACCTTCCATTTCATATACCACCTCAGTTTAACTAAATAATCTAGGGATTTTGTCTATATCCCAGTCTAGGCAACACAATGATTTTGGCTTAATCAAACCATGTGTAGACTAATTCTAAAGCCCACAGCAAGGACTGATATCCCTTTCTATGTACTGTACCTGCCCATGGTAAATTTCTCCAAGCTTAGCGAGGAACAGGCACCTCTGAGGTCTGTCAAGGAGTGAAAGCTTTTGAAATTGATTTGTGCTGTATGAGTATTCATTTCTGGAAAACATATGATTAGCTCCTCCTCTCTAAAGCAGACATGGCCCAGCCAAAGGCCACATCAGTTAATTATCTCACCGTAATTCCCTGTGCAATGAGCTAATGCAATTACGTGTGAATAAAAACCTCAACTCTCACACCTTAATACAACATTAAGTCATTCTCTCTCTTATTTGGTTTCTCTTTGTCCCCATCCCTCTATCGTTCCATCTCTCTCTTTCTCTCTGCTTTTCAACATCACATCCTGTTTATCCTCTTAAATAAACAGTCCATTCAAAATACACCATATAATGGTGTTTTCAGCCATAGCCATGGTAGCTACTGTAAGGTCTAATATGCGGTTGCTAGGGTAAAATAGGTGGTTGCTAGGGTAAAACGGTGGTTGCTAGGGTCTAATAGGTGGTTGCTATGGTCTAATATGGTGTTGCTAGGGTCTGATAAGCAGTTGCTAGGCTCCACTGTAGCTAAATGGCATTTCCATAGTCAAATTAATGGGATTTATTTTAGCAATTAAAAGTGAAATATCTTTAAATATCTTTAAAAGTCCTATTTCTTTTCAAAAATTCAAATGGTAGCCGATATGTCCTAAGTAGGCCGAATGTTGTAAAGTTGGAACGGAGTTTCAATTTAAAAGTATGAATGGATTTTTTTTTGCAATTACAAGTTAAATATCTCTATAAGTACAAATTATTTCAAATGGTAGCCGATATGTCCTAAGTATGCTGAACGTTGTAGAGTTGGAACAAAGTTACAATTTAAAAGTATGAAGGACTAGTGAGGGGCCAAAAAACGGGCAGAATAATAAATAAATAGTGGGAATAACATTAGTGTGATCACTAAGGCGATCCCACAATTAATCTCACCGTAATTCCCTATGCTATGAGCGAATACAATTACGTGTGAATAAAAACCTCAACTCTCACACCTTAATACAACATTAAGTCATTCTCTCTCTCTTATTTGGTTGTCCCCATGTCCCTCTATCTCTTTCTCTCTGCTTTTCAACATCACATCCTGTTTATCCGCTTAAATAAACAGTCCATTCAAAATACACCTTATAATGGGGTTTTCAGCCATACTTATCTGAAATAAACATTTCTTCCAAAGATTAAGAACGTATTCATTGGGTGGTGAACAGTGAGTTCAGGTAATCCTGCATAAGATAAAACAATATATAAAAGGTTTTTGCATAATAACAAGATACTGTGTAAACACAATAAAAATCTGCGATAAAAGTAAATTGTTCACACTTCCAAAACCAGCCACGAAAGAATATTAAGTGGAGTGTCACATAAATAAGAAGATAATCTCCAAAAGGAGAGCCTGACATATCTATCCTGCCTCTGGATTTGCAGTTTCTCGTAGTATTGTGGCTGCCGGAACAGGCTGGGGTCAACATCCACAAGAAGACCCTCATCTATTACAGAACACCAGATCCTGCCGGCCTCGTACGCTAATCAGATAAAACATGACTGCTTGCTGGCAGTGCCCTCAGTCAGGGCTGCTCTCCGCGTCCCGAGTGAGACAGATAGACCCGTTAGGCCCCCCCGATAGGCCTGACAGCGGGATATTGGGCCCTTTTGTCTGTGCCTGTGTGCTGGCTGAGCCATGGTGAGCTGCTCTGGCTAGCCGGCCTACGAGAGCCAGAAAGGGCTGGGAAAAAGGATTGGAAACTACAAATGTGTCCGTGTGAATGTAATGGTCAACATTGATTGTTCTTTCTTGCTTTCTACTGTATCTCTATTCTTCTTCCCTGAAAACTACAAATGATGGCAGGTTGTACGAAAAAGAATTTCCCCCACTTCTTTACATCTGTAGACCTGTGATCTGACAATAAAGTTGAAGTTGAGTTGAAGTTGATGAAACCCATGCTGATGGCACTACCGACAAAGACCAAATTCAGGCGGAGCAGCTTTGGCTGTATAGTCTAGGAAGCGGCAGTGGTCTGAAAAGCGAGGAGGGGAAGGAGGGACATCCCTGCTTTTGATACGGACCATGTTGGACAGACAGAGGGGGCCAGAGAGGGACAGAGAGAGAGAAAGACAGACAGTGAAAGAGACAAAAAATAAAAAAGGCAGATGTCACGTGGGTCCAGAGTCGCTGATAGATGGGATGTGCAGCGTGATGCGGAGGCAGCAGCAGTTCAGGTGGAAAAAAGAGCTTCCCTTTGTGATGCAGATGACAACGCAATCAGCCCCTCTTTGTCTCGGGGCCGATGGGCTCCGCTCCCGGGGACATTGAGAGCCAGACACTAATCCGCTGGGTTTGTGTTCTCCGGGCGCGCTCATAAAGGCAGTGTCACAGTACCTGGGGTGTGTATGGATGGGGGTCTCTGAAACGAGGTCTGACCTCTCTCAGGGTACACTCCTTCTTTCTCTCCCTCCCTCCTTCGCTCTCTCTTTCTCCTTCTTTCACCCTGCATCTTGAGCTCAGCAGTCGGACTCACCACATTGAATATGATGAGCGCCATGTTGTGGGCACATATGACTTAAAATTCACATCACACATGCAATGGGACAATGGTTGCATTTGTCACGTCATCTCAAGTTTGTGATGAACCAAGACAGAAGGTTATTTATCTGAGACTTGAGACCTGTCACCCGTGTACAAACTGGTGGTCTGCCAATCCTACAGCAATGCTGGAATTAAAGCAATTGATTGTGCAATTTTTCATCTCCGTGAACAAAAGAAAAGAGTCCGCACACCTTCTTAATGCTCCCGGCAAATTTAATGAATAGAGCACTCAAGGTAACAGCGTTTCGGCCGATGTGGCCTTCGTCAGGTATTTTTCATCTCCATCACAGAAGTAACATAATCAAACTTGAAATGAATCACTGTATTCAATTTCTGCACATTTTAACCCCCATCCCCCACCTCTCCTGTTTCCCAAAGGGTTTGGGTGAATCAGGTAATACAGTATAAATACGACTCACAGAGAGGCCGTGCATTGCCAATTAACGTGCTAATTAAGACAGCAGGATATCAGGACATCCTTGATCTAGATTTCACTGTGAAATATCCTGTACGAGGTTACACAGAGGTGAAACAAGTTGCGTGTCTATCTAGTATCTATTTATTCCATGCTAGTTTTATATCTGTCAGCAGGAAAACCACAGCAGATATGCAAACTGTACTCCACAGAGGTGTAATAGACCTACTGGCCAGCAACTCTGATTTAATTATGCAGTTACCCTCATTGAATTAACTTCTAGCATCTGTCTGAAAACTCGAACTTGATTAGGTAATCTACATAATAGACATACTTTATAATGCAGTTTGAAAAGGGAAGAGAACTCTGTGCCATACTGTACTGAGATATACATCCTAACTTGTGGGTGTGATCTTTATCCTTAATCTTAAATTGTTAGGATTAAGACCTAAAGATTCACTATGAAATCACTACAATAACCACAGTAATCTCCTCTCACTTTCAGACCGTACACTCTTCAGAACCACAGACTGAAGCAATTATAGCCCTTGGGTATAACAACACACCTATCCTTAAAGCACTGCTAGAAAAACAAAACTCAAGACCCATAATTCAACTGATCCTGGGTAAAGAATATATTTTTACGTAATGCATCTGTTCACCATTCATAGCACACAGTGCCTGTAGTGTTAAATTAAAAGAAAACTGGTTTGGGTGAAATTCTACACTTTGTCCGTTTAGAAGGTGATATACTTTTTGTGAACAGAGCTCAAGTTGTACACTGTCGAGCGTCTTGCAAAAGTTATTCAATATGCACGACCCACCTGAGATAAACAATTCGTTTTTTCGAGATCATTGATCCCACAAATAACGTGCATTGAGAGTTGTTTGTAAAGCTATTTCAGAGAAGGCTATCATGTTATTTAAAGACCTATGACAAATACAAATATGTTCATTGTTTGTTTTAGCCTACGTATGGTGGCCAGAAAGGCGTGGTTTGTCATAAAGTACAGCCATATGCATAAGGAAAAAAATATGAAAAGAATTATGTTATAAGAATGTTCTATGGCTAACAATTTACCTGACTTGTCCTGTTAGTACAGAGTAGACCAGACAAAAACAAACTCTAAAACGTATTCATAAATCCAATTTTACCAAAGTCTGGTTACAATTGAGTTTGACACAAACAAACTCGGGGCAAGTTACAGTTTTATCTGTGTGGAAGTGAGAGACGATAGGAGCTTGCACATTAAGATCATAATAATAGTCTTCTCCTGCAGAGGAGCATGGATGCTCTTATGCATTTCGTCATTCCTTTTAAACCATAATAATAGCCATAATAGATGCGGTATACATTTCACCTGTTTTGAATTTCCCAACGCTGCAGGGATATACAACTGTGCATAAGCATTTACTCGCTGAAATAAAAGGGCACTGTTAAAGAAAAAGATTGTGGTTGAAACGGTGTCTGATATTATAAGAAAGAGATTTGTTTGCTATGATCCCTCTTGGAAAAAAAACTGTACTTTTCTATAGAGCAATTTTGAAAATCTCGTATTCACACACACAATGCGCCTCTATTTGTAAATAAATCAAAAGGCCAATCTGACGATTGCGCTCTTTCTGATGACTAAGTGGAGTCTGATTCATTCTTCTAGTTCTGTGGGCTCAAACAGCAAGCAATCTATTCCCTGATTCCTGTAGGCTTGAAGTAAACGACTTCTCTGAAGTAAACAAACCTTTCTATATATAAAACGTAGATCCACACAGTAAAGTAACATGCTAGTGGGATATGAGTTACACACTCATTCCCCCGCTCCTAGATTTCCATTCAAACCACACATATGTTTTATATTTGATTTATCTGTAAACCAAGGGTAAATATCTCCTTTGTAATTGTTATCCTCTTGACATTGATTTCAGTGCTGTTGACTCTCGTGAGACATGGATGGGAGGCCTTAATAAGGTTGTGATGCTAACTAGCATTAAAAGAAACTGCAGCCTTCAGTTGTGGGTCAGCGGTACCATGTAAAAGCTGGTTTATTTTTGTACTACTCTTTTTGTCAACTTTCTTCACTGATTTCACACCCAGGTCTAGGCAAATCTTTGAACAAATATACATATATTTTAAAGCGAACATTTGTAACTCAAATCTTTGCTTCTGGGGGTCCCTGGAACAACCCTAGAGTCAAACAGTACATTTGGCTGTAACAAAAGACAGCGCTCAAACCCAGTGGCGATTATGTCATGTGGACAGAAGTCGCTTTACATCCACCTCACTATAATGAGCATCATCTCAGGGCCCTTGCGATGTTCTTGGCTTAATCTCACCCTCAAGGTAGCCATAGATGTACTGAAATGTGACACTGCTTCCACAACTAAAACAACTGGTACCGTCACTAATTGAAATTTTGCATGCAAAGTGACAATGCCTGGGCCCTGGGCGGCATGGATTAGCCTGAATAGAGACAGATTCTTTGTGAAAACCTACTGTGGCGGTTGGCGTGCAGGACCAGCTCCCTGCATCTGCTCACTGAGCTGACTGAGAAAACACAGGATTGTATATGGTCACTCATTTTACCTTTATCTATAATCCTGTTTCTGAGCCCCCCTCACTCCTCTGTCTTTTGTTACTTTTTCACAAGCCATTGTCTAATGCTTCCGTGCTCCACTCACTTCTATTCCTTACACATACAATATCGGTTCAAAAACACCTTCTGAATTTACATAGCAGCGTATCTTTTACAAACTTGGCAGGGTTTTTTGGAACGTTAAAGATCATACTGCGCCTTGAACTGCTGTACTGCCTCACAGCGTGGGAGAAAATGGTGATATGCTAAAACATGCCATTCACAGACTATAAATATAGCTTATAGACTAAATGGAATAGAGACTGGAAAAAAAGAATATCAAAGAAATTAGCATGGCCAACATTTGGCACTCCTTCACGTTCAACTGATAGGGTTCTAGCACACAAGTGGGGAGGCTGGAGGAATGCAGCACACATTGAAATGCAATCAAATCTCTGAAGCTTTTCTTTTTTTCTTTCCTAAGACTCCACACTCTGATCTCATTCTATCCCACTTCAGCAGCTTCCACGATGGTTTTACATCCCCTTACACTAACTTCAGAAGAAGAAAAAAGTTGTAAGATTGGCCAGCTGGCTGTCACAACAACAGCCTACATGTCTTGTCTGGAGGTTGTTGTGGCATTCTAGCAACATCCTACCTCACTCACTAGTGCCACATCCTACCTCACTCACTAGTGCAAATGCTCACAGCATTTAAAATGGTACAAATACTGTACGAAAACCACAACATACTGTTTAGCTAAAACTGAAGAGACAGCAAACATCTAATGGCCTGACCAGAAAGAAAGTTTGTTCTAGTATAGTACCACAAGGCTAACTGAGAAGAAAGTAAGGGGGAAAATAATGTTTTCCAATCATCAGAATCAGTAGATAAGATGTTGCAGTTGAGTAGTATTGCAAGATAAGCATATAGGCGATAATTAATAGGTAGGCTAATGGTGGTATAAATCCACAGACATGTTTTAGTGGCATGCTGGACACTGCCAGGCTAATTTCACTGCCAGTTCTACTGTCATTAATTCTCCTAAAGAGCCTGTTTCTATTCACTACATTTGCATCAATAGCACCTCTACATTTACACTAATTATCACTAAGGGTCACTAAGGATTCAAGAAAGTAAATTAAATGCCTTTGAATGAACCACTGTTATATCTACCAGTGGTGTGTTCTACCGCGCTATGCTATTTAAGTAGTATGACGTGCAGATTTCTTTTAAAAAAAGCGTAGCACTCTACTAACCATTTCATCCATTGACCACAAGCATGTCGTGCAGGGAATGATTATCGTATGCCCTCCGAAAAAAAAACTACAACATACCACTGATATATGTTCAACCTGTTTGGTAGCTATAGAGAGTTGGAGAGTGTGAACGTGATTATCCAAATCAAGTTAATGGATGAAAAAATGTGCTAAGGTGGGGATCCCACCTTCCTCTTTCCTTAGGTCCAACTATATTTTGCCACTTACAGTACTATACCTTTAAGGGTTAGGGTTAGAGCTTCTCTCCAACACACTCATGTAGGATAACAGTATAATGAGATAGCATTGTAAGTTTGGCCCTTGTACTGCTCATCATTGATGATATGTTTGTATTGTTTGTGATCTAGGAATTGAAGCATATGCTATTGTTACACTCCATTTACATCACTCTGAATAGGAAAGTAGGCCAAATGCCTATGCTGTGAAAGTAATAAATAATGTTTAGATGTCAGG
Organism: Gymnoscopelus microlampas; assembly: GCF_963454915.1. Lineage (NCBI taxonomy): Eukaryota > Metazoa > Chordata > Actinopteri > Myctophiformes > Myctophidae > Gymnoscopelus > Gymnoscopelus microlampas. Next base: position 33,237,519 of record NC_139944.1, read on the forward strand.
TTTAACTACAGTTTCTCACAAGATCTATTGAATATTTCTATTAGATTTTATGAAACAGGATTCGTAATGTCACTGTCACTCTAGACCACTGGTTCTCAAAGTGGGGTCCGGAGGGGGGGACACCACCAGAAGTTCTTGAAGCAAAATGTGTTATAACATCCCAATCAGTTTAACCACATGGAATCTATCTTATACTTCGGCTATTCAAAGATAGTTGATGTGAAAGCTCACAATGCATAGGGTATCACTTGCAAATAATAAAACCAATTGAAAATGTTATCATCACCTCTCCAATAACACTCCTTCCCTATTGACACTAAACTTAAAGATTACAAATTATTACTTGACCTTTCTTTACCAATGTAGACTTGGAGCTGTGTATCCAAACGATAAAGTGGTCAATGCTTTGACTAAACAAACAATAGTCAACCAAGCTTCTGATATAATAAACTCTCCAAAGTGATGAGGTTGTTTGTGCTACATAAAAGACTGAAGTATCGCAGAAACTATTCAAGATAAAAGCATAAAGCAAATGTGCACTTTTCTAAAAACAAACACGACCACAGTAGAACTGTTATCGGTATCCCATGCCATGACATTAAAAATGACAGAACAGTCAACTGAAAGGTTCTTCAATGTTGCGTGCTGATTTTTCGGATTAGAGCTGCAGTGACCTCTTTTTCAACCCTTTATTTCTCATACGTAAGCGCCATTCCTGCAATTTGATTGGATGATGGGTCGGGAGATGGGAAGCGCAAAATGGAGGGTGGTCATGTTGGGATGGTGAAGGGCCTAGTGCGTCGCAAAAGAAGAATTCCTTCCGTACAGCAGGCTGGAGACGGAGAGCACCGCAATGTGTATTTTATTTTCATTCTATAGTAGATTACTTAAGTAAGCAAGAAATAAACCTTAATACATTTTAAAACACTATTTGCCACTAGAGAAACCAACCCCCACTGTACTCATGCAACCACATTGCTCAGCGTAAAACGTGTCCAACTATTTTTTTAATTGTACAGTATGAGCTGAGGTTCCCAGACACAAATACAGTGGCAGTTGAACTTCAATTAAGGTTTTCAAAGACTCACATGGAGAGGGAACAACACATATTAACTGTAGCCATATTTACTGTACATAATCTAAGTAAGCGAGAGAGAAAAGTGTGTGAAATTCTATACACAGGTTGACGATTCCTCTTATTTTTGGCATAATTTTTCACAATGATTGGGTAACTTTGGTCTTGGACAATTCATCAATTATGAACTTGGAATTATAATAATTATAATAATGATTGCAATATTTGAATAAATTGCAACACAGCTGAATATAACAAAAATACAAACAATAAATCAATAAATAAAGCTTTTGAAGATCTCCATGAATAATTTTATTCAAACGGAGAACATTTAAATTTTAATCTATAATATTTACTAATAATTTTGAATAACACTGCTGATAAAAATAAAATAAAAAAATATATATATTACATATCTCATATCTCATCCATTTCATTTAACATGGAAAAAATCCAATACAATTAAATATAGACTACCTACATTAAAATATGAATATAACGAAGATAATTTATGTAACTTATATATTTGTCCATAATACTAAAGTTTCCACCATTGAATTGCATTTTTTGTAATTAAACACGAAAAATTAAAATGCTAAAAATGTAAAATATATACCGGTACATCGATAATTTGTGACACTGACAAATCTAATTAAAAGAGCCTTAGCAGGGCTTCAGACATTGTTGCAAGTAAATCTTAAGTCTAGCCTGCTTGTTAATAATTGAGATGCAGGCATCCAAACTCTGCAAAGTGTAGGCTACTTCTATGTAAAGCCCAAAGAAACAATTTCTTTATCAACCCTAACAGGGTTGGCTCTCTATAGGCTACTATACTGACTCTGCTGCTCCACTGGCCTATTTGGCCTGTTATTAAATTGTAGTAGCCTACAGCAATCATCACACATCTAAAACAAACATCTAAACAAGGCCTTAGCCTACTTCTGCACTGCATCTGTGTTTTTCCCCCTACACTTGGCTGTACTTGTAATTATGATGTTTGCCTTGAAACTGACCACAGGAAGACAGGTTTGTTTTCTGCAAGTGTCCACAGAATAGATAAGAATAGACGGGCTGACCGACGCACCCCCTTCTTGAGTCAATTATTGTGTCCAATCCCACTTGTGTGTCTTTAGCGACTAATAATTGCGATGGAAAAACGATCATAAATAATTCACCAAGCTGTTTGTGCACCCTTTATTAAAATATTCGCCAAGCACCTACTTATGTGCTCATATGCTGGGATTCCCGTTGAGCACCCATTCAACCTGTTTCATTGTCCGTTTAGCCACGCTCCCCACTGCCCATCAGCTCTGCTCTGCGTCCCGACGAGCGCACAGTAACACAGCCTCGTTTCAACTGGATAGTGGTTTGTAGTGTTGTGTAGCCCAGTGGTCCCCAAACGTTTTAGCTCAAGACCTAAAAGAGAAATTAGACATTTGCCCGGTACGGCGGTACCCCAACTAGTGAAAATAGCCGATCTACAAGCTCACAGCCAGGCTTTGCGCTGGGTTGCAGCTTGTAGATCGGCTATTTTCACTACTTCTTAAACATTTGTTTTACATTTTTTGAATTATGTATTTATTTATTTATTTTATTCATGAAAAGGGCAGCTTTTTTTAATTATAATTTAAAACAAAAATGTTTTGACATTTTCTAGTGACCCATAAAAATGTGTCCGCGACCCACAACGGGTCCCGACCCACTGTTTGGGAAACAGTGGTGTAGCCCATTTCATATTTTCACTTAAAGCCCATGTTAACTAAGAAAGAGACAGGTCTTAAAATGTGGTGCTTTAATCACCGGTCATACATAACTAGGGGAGGGGGGAACCCCACACAGCTCCAACCAACCCGTTTACGGTCACTTTTGGGGGCTACGGTTCGTAACAATCGGTCCATCATCATCATTCCAGACACAATGTTAAAGCTACTGAGATGTATCGGCGTTGAACGTAAACACGTGCGATTTATCAGCCAAGCATGATGCCCTTCATCATGCCAACCAGCATCACCCGGTCCCTACCTGTGGGGATGCGGGAACATGTTTTGTCCATTCCGCGACAATCCTCATGGGATTTTTTTTTATTGTGTGTGTGTGTGTGTGTGTGTGTGTGACTCGGTTACAAATCACAGCAGCAGAGTATACCTGCTGCTGCTGTGATGGTGAGCAACAACGGTCACTATAACAGAAATCCGATGCATTTTCTTTGTCCAGTACTCTCTGTAATAAACCACTGAGCAAAGCACTGACGCGCTTCGCTTGGAAACTCAAGCCGGCGAGATGTGGTGATGTGGTGGGGAGTGAAACATTATCTTACCTTCAACAGCAATTACGGTGGGTATTATCCATAATATCCATAGAATATCCATTATTGGTTTCTTTGGACGAGAAGATTAAAAAGCCCAGACATTCAAATAATAAAATACGTCCCGAAAAAAGCCATTGACAGGGAACGCCGAGCTGGGTGACGAGCGGACCTTCACCTTCAATGGAGCGCTGCTCTCCCAGATACCATGCAGAAACTACTCACATCTGAAGCAAGTTTGGACGAGACCAAAAACCGCAGACAGAGGGGAGTGTTGTGCAATACTGAAAATACTCGTGGCGGAGGGAGCGCCGCGCTGCCAAAACAGCTACACGTCGTGCTCATACATAAATAAATATTTGTTTACGTGAATACATTTTTAACCCTATTCTACGTGTTTGAATAGCCAGCGGTTTCTCATGAGCGCGGTCCTCGACCCCCTAAAAATCATCTTCAATTTACCCTGCTGTCAATCACCGAGGGAAAGACTCCCAACAATCTGCCGAAATTAAGTGTCTCTTGACAATGTGGGGTCGATGCTTTGGTATACAGCACTATTCTGTAAGCCACTGTCGGGTGGCAACGTGGACCTTTTTTATTTATTTTAGGCCCTCGTTTTAAGTTGCTCTATAAAGTCTATTGTATATACTCTGAATGGACCACAAACTGCGTCTGGCGCTCTAACAGGTGACAAGAAGCAGGGAGGTCAACTGAAGTAAGTTGTACTACTTTTGCTTAAAAACGGTCTTAACCACTTAAACCCGATATTGAGAGTCCCTCAGGGATCAATACTAGTGAAGTTTCAGCAGTGCATTGCATTGTGAGCTTGTCGATCCGCTATTTTCAGCAAAAGCTTTCCCCACAATATGGATGCTGGTATTTAAGTGGTTAAGTTAACATTATGCCTCCACTATGTTGTTTGGTGTTGTCTTTTGAGTATGTATTGAGAAGGCTGAATCTTAGTATAGCTAATCTAAGCAGTAAACTGTCCAAATATTGCTTAATATTATAATTATTTAAGCTTATTTTGCTAATATAGCCAACTATTTCCATGTCTAATGCTGGCTGTTTCAATGTTCAAATAATATGAAGCTATTGCAGCCTATTTTAATCAACCATGCCTTATTGGCACACATTTATATTTCATATACATTACCTTATTGACCATTTTATATTATTCAGAGTAGAATTGTAAGAAGTCTATTCCCAAACTGCCAAGTATAGAAGTAGAAAGGGGTAGCTAAAACACATGCACTTAAACAGATGCTAAGCCATGATGGTAAAAATGAAAATAAAAAATAAAATAGAGCGGAGCGCAAAACAGCTTGCATGTTTCTTTACATTTCACATTATTTATGACAAATTTAAAAAAATCTTAGTTTGAAATAAAAATGACTGGTACACTACTACAGCAACCCATAAAGAGAGACATGAGACCTATAGACTGGGTTTCCCATGGTATCCCTCAGCCTTGTCTAGACTACAGGCTATTAAGACTAACTTGAGAGCCAAGAGGCAGATTTTGGGAACTGCCCATGGATATGGTTATATTATAGCTCAAAAGTCCTTCGTATAAAATAGTGAGTGCAGACCAATATTAAAGTCTCTCAAGAAATTATGAGAACAAAATGCATGGTAAGGAATAAACGACAGTATTACTAGTTTGTATTGTCTCCTAACAATAATATACTGTGTGGACTTTGCGTACACTTGTGTAATAAGTTGAACCGTGTCACTGAGTCTGAGAATGACAAGTTGCCTAAATTTACAGTATACATATTTTTCGTTTATTATGTTAAATAACATTCAGTATAGGGCCAGGTCATTTTATAACATGAAAAACCCTTGACAACATGAGTTATGAGTCATCAATCAGTAATAGTTGAATTATATATATTTTTTCTTTTCTCATTTAAGATGGACAGTGAAGTTCACAATAGAGAAATGAAACTGTCTAAAGCAAATAAGCTCATTGTTATATAAATCATTAAAATTGCCATAGAAATTTGAAGTCACCTGACTAAGTATCCAAGGGTTTTCAATAGCCTTTTTTATTTCCTCTAGTATTTAAATGTGTCCTATACCATCATACATTATCATCATACTGTACGCCCGTTTATTAGCTGAATATCTTTATATAGCTGCACAACATATCAATTAATTGTCTCAAATAATTAAAATGTATCTACATCTGCTTTAAGTTGCTTTGAAATTGGCAAAGGAGTCTGCTAGTTTCCCAAAATACAAAAAAAATAATAATACTTATAATCATAACAAATTACATTTTCATGCGTTTCACAATATTTTTACAGGAATAGTGTTTTCTTAGCAGTTGTCAATGTTGGTTGGCAGAAAGAGTGACATCTGAATTCATGTGGCACCTCACGCCAAGCCACAAACAGAACTTTGGAATTTCCTTTAAGCAGTGTAAAACCGATTTCCTGTACCATGGCAGCTGGTAGCGCAATCCAAACATCTTTATACAGAGCCTGAGGCATGATGTAACTATATGAAGAGAAAAAAGTTATAGATTGGGGCTTTTACAAGAAGGTGGCGGACACGGAGAGGGGGGGGTCACTCGGACGCGGAGTACCATGCAGCCTTTTAAAAAGGTCTGAGAAACAATGAGTCACTTTAATCCCACAGCGACATTTGAAAAATATAATTTTTCATAAAATATGCCTTTCATATTTGGTTCATCTGAACTGCCGCACTGCTGTGCCTGCTACAGTGTAGCTTCTCATAGGTTCAGCGAGCCAAGTGGTTTTATAACTGCTGTACACAGTTTGACTGTATTGATTCCAGGTCACTTGACTGGGCTGACTCCAGATCATGTTCACGGTGCTTGTACAACAGACATGGGACAGCATGCTATAGTCACACAGAGAAGGTTGCTTTTAGCTTATACTCTAATGAGCTCCATACAAGGACAGAACCGACTTCCACAAGAAGAGAACACTCTCAAGGCTTTACTTGTGTCATGATTAAATAAAATAAAAAATGTATGAACAGAATAGAGTCCTGTCCTCGACATGACATGAAAACCCTCTGGGTGCCTTTGCGATTCTCCACGATTCAATGCCTCTAACACGCCATATGAAAAAACAAGGCTGATTTAATACCTATGGTAGCATCTCTGTTTTTAGTCTAACATGAACTTTCATACATAAAACACTTGATTTAGCATAACGTATGATCAAATCAACTCCTTAAATTGCGCAAAATGTATGTCAAACATGATTCTGTCTCTGATGAAGACCAGTTCTGCTCGAAACATGTTGGCTTTTAAAATTTTGTAGACATGATTAAAGTATCTTGATTTGATGCCCTCTCCTCCGTTATTTTTTTAAGTGCTCGGATCTTTTTTCCTTGTTCATGAATCCGTCTCTATTGCATTACTTGGAAACAGAGTCCAGCAATTGACTTGAACCAAGAATTTGCCTAAACAATTGTGGAAATCATAGTATTATTAGGCAATGTTAATGGGATAGTTCACCCCCAAAATGTCTTGTTTTTCCTATCGATTAGTCACCCCATGGACACTTGAATCCATGGATATTTGTTTTGTTTTTGTCACATTCCTAGGCCAATAATTTGATGACCGGCAGCGGTTCCGGTAGGAGACACAAAGAGTCTCCTTTGTATCTCCTCCCGGAACTGCTGCCTACCTGTCCGCTGGTCACCAAATTATTGGCTTAGGAATGCGACAAAAACAAAAAAATATCGATGAATTCAAGTCTCCATGGGGTGACTAATCAATATTTTCTTTTTTGGGGGTGAACTATCCCTTTAAATTGTTTCATAATGTTATGGGCTGCCGTCAGAGTAGGCAATGGGGAAACATTCATGAACAGTATTTATTTGTCTGTTCATTTTAGTGTAATCTGTTTTTGTTGGTTTTATAATCAATTAATGTTATTTAATCAGAGTAATGAAATATTTATATTCTCAACAGTTTAAAAATTCTGCACAAAACACAAGTAATTACTGGTATTACCGGAAATATATTTGCTGAATATGGTTCATGACATAAGCTCGGAAAACACTTGAATAATTAATATTTGTTGTATGGTATCAGTAATTCATTTTTTGTCATTAGTAAAGCAGAAACTATAAACAAATATTAATACATTTCATATGGACAATGCCATTATTACCCGAATGTTCATTGTAACATGTTTTACATCTAATACACATATCTGACATTGTAGTGATTATTACAGTGTATAATAACATTATGTGTTCCAGTATTTTCCCATAGTATAAATGAGTTGGATTGCAATTTTCTACAAATGGCAGTTACAAAGGTAATGCAGGGAATTGTTGATTAGTTTGTACAGGAAGATTCTGTTGAAGGGTAATGGTGAAGGAGTACAGGGTGCTCTAGTGGCTCACCTGGTAGAGTGCATACCATTAAGACTCAGTCCTTCTGCAGCCAGCCCACGTTCGAATCCGACTCAATGCCATTGCTGCATGTTGTTCCCCTGCTCTCTATCCCAGTTTCCTGTCTCTCCCTCACTACTGAACAAGGGCAGAAAAAGCATATTTCTTAAAAATAATAAAGAAAGAAGAAATATGAAAATCTACTACAGACATGCACACAATACACCCATTATAATCTGATCAGTTGATATTCATCCGCAATAATGCTTAACGTTCACTGCAAACACCTAATGACTGAAATAAAACATCTTTGAATATATGTCAACCAAACACAAAACACAAAATCTTTTCATTCATTAGATCATTAAGGAGATGAGCGGAGAAGAAAACAAACAGAGAAATCCAAGGAAACCATCATCACCTGCTGTTACTAACATGACATTTTGATCATCACATGCTGCATCTTCACATATATACATATACATATACATATACATATACATATACATATACATATACATATACATATACATATACATATACATATACATATACATATACATATACATATACGTATACACATACATATACATATACATGCATTCCATTCTATCCCAAGCCATGTTGCATGCAAGCTTTGAAAGTCACTTGTCTCGTTGCATCAATACTGCCACCCAGTGCAGAACCTGAACATACAAAGATTTCTCATGTGCTCTTTTCATGTTGAGGACACATTAGTAAATTAATACAAATTACGTGTAAGGGCAAAGTGATTATACGCAGTAATATCTTAACTTTTTTGCCATGTCAAGTGAAATATTTACATTAAGACTACATTTCAATATAAACCAATTAAATTAAATGTCATGAAATTCAAAATAGTGTCCAAGTTTTAGGATAATACGGTTGTCATGTCTAACCTAATGATTTTCATGAATTGATGATACTCTAATGAAGTTAAGTGGAATTGATTTCACCTGGCAAGGTATTACCCATAGTCCGTGTCAACAGCTGGATAAGGAGACCCCTGACCCCATGGTGAGAACGATCTATGGACCCCTCTAATCTAGAGAGAGACCCTTTGCAAGTGGATTAACCTTAGTTGAGACCACATTTCCACAAGCAAGGAGTAGTAGAGTCAGCCAGATTGGAGCACAGACACATCAAAAGCGGAGTCTAAATTGCACAATGCACTGTTTTTCTAAAGCATAATTAAATATATGTCTGGCTTTCGTGACATCCTTTGCCAGGAATGTATTCCAAAGAAATGGCAATTATTTATGTTGATGTAAATATATATATATATATATATATTGTTTGTTTCAATGGAGCTGAGGACAAAGATGAGCTTACAGCGTATCTTTAATGAATAGTCAGCCCCTTGCCTGCTGAAATGGTATACCTTCTGCCAAAAATGTAATTCAATCCCTAAATTGGTCCAGCTTTAATTACATGGACCAAGTGATATGGTAGGATTTAATTTACTTTCTGGTTGGGAGAACTCTAGACACTGTGGATACTGCTACAGCAAAAATCCTAAATTATACTGTTGTTTTCGATAGATTATTATTATTATATTGCCCTGTTAGGTGAAGACATAAAGATGAGTCTTTATTGTTTGAAGAGGGGTACTGGGATTTAGTACCAAGTTAGAAGAGATGTGTGTCTGAATGCATGCATTAAGAATGCTATTTCATCTCAGTCATCTCATCAGTGTATCTAAGCACTATTGACATAAAACAGCGGCGTTGAAAATGTTTTTTAAAATTACTGCTACAACTAAATGAATCACTTGGTTAAATAGCAATCAACCATCATGGCTGTGGTTCAGAATGCTAACATCTCTCATAACAAATCTCTTAATTGATACAATCCATCTACTAAATAATTTATTGTGAGATAAAAATTAGACTGCATGTCGTTTTCAGTTCAGTGTTGCATTTCAAATGCCATAAAAATACCTTTAACAATTTAACAGAGGAGAATTACCCATTCAGACTTGGCAGCTTATGTATGCTAAGGCCCAATTTTAAACTAAAGAATTTAGCTATTTCAAGATCATTTCAATTTCCTAATAAAGCCTAATCATTCATTATTTACCTATTATTTATAATCCATGTTAAGCCTCTCACTTGTACATTGCATATTCCATGTAAAAGTAGCTTACACATAATAGGTTTTTCATAAATTATAACATTCATAAACGATGTTGCTCAACAGTTTTAAGTCTCTACAGTATATAAGTCTACAAAAAAAAAACGTTATGAGCCCTTCATTATTCAAGGAACCTTAAATGTGATGCTCACTACCTATTCTTTCAGTCTTTCCATCACTGCCATGAAGCATCTCACAGAAACAGATGGATATTAAACACTAAGAGGATTCCTCTTCGTTTGCATGTGGCTCTGGACTTTTTAGTGGCACTCTTCTCATCTTGACCCAGAACTCCTGGCTTATTGGGACCTCATCCAATGAGCCAAGAGATGGTTTGGGTTAAGCTCTCTCAAAATATCACGCCAACAATACCACCTCCACCCATAATTACCTGCTTGGCAGACTGAAATCCCAGACAAACTTCACAATGAGAACGTGGCATTACAATATACGGCCAGGTGGGATTAGAAAGTCCTAGTAGGGTCTTATGACTGAACTCTGGCCTTCAACCGGGCTTCCCGAGGTATGTGTGTAAAGGGCTCGGTGTCAAGTTTACTCACTTTAAGCTATACGCAGAGTAACAGGCTTCACAGTTAAATCCTCAGGGTTAATTTTACTCTCAGAGTGCAAATATGTACATTTTGCAGTCTCAGAGTTAAGAATTTTACTGAATGAGATTAAAGTTTGGAGTTTAACCGTGAAGAGTGCTTCAATTCAACCTTGACATAAACCTTTCTACAAAAAGTTTTTAAAAAAAGAAAAGAAAAATAATCCCCAAGTTGCATCTGATTCTGTGTCAAACGAAACTGAAATGAATGCAAATGAATAATTTAAATAAATAAATAAAAATATTGGCCATTACAACTACTGCACAATATATGTCCATATGCACCATATGTCTGTCTGTGTGTAAAATGTAAACTCACAAAGTTACATTTACACAGGATTTTATTGTATGTGCATGGGTATGTGTTAGGGTTTGAGATTTTCCGGGAATTAGCTAATTTTAAATCCCGGAAATTTTCAGACCTTTTCCTGGGCTTCCTGGGAATTCACGTAAAAAAAAAGAAGAAAAAAGTAAACAAATCTCATCATTATTTCTTTCTATTTTGGACAAAATAGTCATTTTACATCGACGTGCCCAGATGTCCCTATTGTGCCCACATATCCTGTATTCCTAGTAAGCATTGACACCTATCTATTTGCTATTAAATATGCAAGAAAATTATCAGATTGATCAGATTTAGAACAAGATGTTCCATACCATATCGGGAGATGCATGGGGTAGCCACCTGTGTGACACTGCTGCTGGGGTGTTCTGTGTTTCTGATGTAACGTTACGTTATGGGACTGTTTGCTCTTGTTTTGGGCATGCTGTTTGATCTGACAGACCACCATGTGTTGCGTTGCGGCGTTAACGCATTAACGTAAGCGTGCGTTTTCTCTTCGGTTGCGGAGATGTGGTGGAGTTAGGCTTACTAAGCTATCATCGGTCTAAATACCCAGGCGCGCAGTGGTTGTTTTCCACAAATACCAAAACGCTCGCCCCGAAACACAGTCGCCTCGGGGCAAATCCGGCGGTATTCACCTGGTATTCCTAAACGTAACCTCAGTAAACTATGCCTAAACTAAACCTAACCTTATTCCTAAACGTTACCTCAGTAAAACGGTTCCAAACCTAACCTTAATCCTAAACTTAACCTCAGTAAAACTATATTCCTAACCTTATCCTCAGTAAAACAAATACAAGAATACAAGAACTGCTTGTCTGCGAAATAAATGGGGGTGACGTGTTTTGGGGCAAGTCTTCCGTTTACCGTTTCCACCCGACAGTGTGGGCAGCAGCACACTGAGCACAGAGAGCAGACTGAACATAATGGCACAGGAGGTCCAACCTGGGTCCTACGACAAACTTACTGGCCTTCTCCTTGTGTTTTATTTTGTTCATTACTGTTAAATTCAGTGTTGGACAGGGGGGATGTTTATGAAAATTCGGAACAACTTGCGTGCCATATTGGTTCAAAACGGGACGATGGGACCCTGGTCGGTAACACGGCAAAGTAACTTGGCTAATTCTAATAGTAATTCCTCCGCGCTGTAGATATAATTTACTACTAATTAGTAGAAAGGCCTAACAAGAAAGAAAAAAAACCCTGGGATCCCGGGAACCGAAGCCAATTCCCGGGAGGGTAAATACCTCCGGGAATCCCGGCATTAAACCCTAGTATGTGTAGATTAGTATGCATGTGAGTAAATGTACGTGTCAACCAATGTGTGCCAGTCTGAGAGAGGAAGAACTGCTGAGGGGTTGAGAAATGTCAAGAAGCACAAGGAATTAGAGCAGAAGAATATGGGAGTGACATAAACGAATCCTGGCTCATTCTGCCTTAAGATGAGTGAGGGCTGCTAACAGTTGACCAGGGGCTACAAAGGTTGTTCCCATGGAAACCTTTGCTCTGAGAGATCGCTGACCCTCCCGCCTCGCGACACAAACGGAGCACAGATTGTAGGTCACATATGGCACCAACGATCCAATCAGTCCTAATCTGGCTTGACTCATAAACTATACCACAAAGCTGGTTTACACTCTCTGGCTTATCTCCTCCGCATTCTCTAGTACGATAATGGCTGTGTTTATCAAACGATTAAATGTATATATCAAAAAATGTGTGCTTTTATATCGACCTGGGGCAAACACAGACAACAATAGATTAGTAAAGTTTGCCCTCTCTGTTAGCTGCAACGGAGAGGTCATCAAATCCCAATAAATCGAAATGTGTTCAGCTTGAAACGTGTTCAATATGTGTTTAAATCCAGTATTGTGTATGGACTGAATATTAGCTTGAGTATTAGCTAGAATACTTTATTCTGAGTGATGAAAACTGATCTGTTTTTATTTGTATAATGAATTCAAATTGATTAATATTTGTTTGTAATGTTACATTTGGGATTTGTCCGTGTAAATTACACATTATGAGTGTGATTCTGCATAGCATTGTTTCCCAAGTTAGCTCAGAGTCACCACAGCAAGAGACTATGAAGGAAAACACTATTCAGAATGCAAGATTTGAAAGCCGATGGCAAGGCAGCAGGAAAAACAGATATGATTTTAAATGATTTTATGTGTCATGTTTCTGGAATGCAGAAATAGTGAGATAGCCAACCTCTGTGGGACCTTAGTTTTATGTGCCTTTTGCATTGAGTTTCCAGACTCGCATACGGTAATATAGGGCATAACGCAATCTCCCATGATTTCTTTTTTTATTCAGAGCTCCTAAAATCTCATTTTAGGTCAAAGTCAGCTCTGTGGTCTGAATCCCCTAAATTGTTAATACTCAGTTATCCATGATTTGTACATAGAGGGAAAGTTTTCTCCATCCTGTGGGGTCAAGTCAAGTGCGAGTGCAAAGACCTTGCCACATGCATGTGATTTACCCAAACGCTCACTATTCAGCTGGTTGTACACCTCTAATAAAGCGCACACGGATAAGGATGCTGCATTTAATCCAGATGTAATCGCCAACACTATACAAGAGGAAACTGATCTCTCTGGAAAGGCTCAGACAGCTCAGGGAATATATAGCATTTCATAGAAATGATAGTGGCTGAGACAGTACAGTACAGAAAGTGCTTCAGCATGTTTTGGAATCCAAATATTATTTTTCTAAATATATCTATCTACTATCAAATGCATCAATTTCCCTAATACTTGTCTGTCGTTGGGGCTAAACAAAGTGGCACTCTACATGTATGTATGGGGGCATGCTCAGTCAGACACAGTAAAAAAAAAACTCCCAATCTCTGCGTCTCTCCTCATTCCATCACAGCCCTGTGGTTGGCGATTTCATGAGTGAGCGGATAATAAACACGGGTGACTGAGTTCTCACCTTTTCCTGAGATCTGTGAGTGAACGGGCGTCTGCAGCGGAAAGGTCTGTAATGGCCATATGGGAGTGTTTGGAGGAGTGATTCTACCTGATTCTCATTGATGGTTGGAGTAATAACAATGCATTTGAAATGGATTACTGATTACAAAAAAAAAATCTAATATATAATGATAGTTACTGTAAAATCAGTATTTAGATTTCAGATTTTAGATCACTCAGAAACATCTTGAAATTGTGTGTAGATGGTGTGAATTCATGCTGCTGCATGAAATACTCAAATTAAATTACAGTACTTCAATTGCATTTTTTATCCAGTTATTCTATTGTGTATGCAAAGTAACCAAAAGTAAAAAGACTGAGATAAGATTCATTATCCCTGTGAGTGGGTTATGTTAATGAATAACAGCCAACCATTTTCAGCAGCTAGGTAATCTGTAATGAATAGTATTCTGAAAGTGTGCACCCATATGGTGGATGCTTTTATCCAAAGTGCCTTGCTATGATATGTTTTTAGCATGTGGGCGGTGCTTTGGGAATTTAACCCCTAATTTCTGTAGTGCTACAGTCACAACCACAATACAGTAGCCCTCCCAAGTACACCGTCTGTTTCTCATATATTTTTCATATACTGTCTGTTTCACATATACCCATGTCTGACTCATCTGTCAGGAAAAAGAGTTAAGGAAAAGAAATGTGTTTCACAGGAAATCCAACCCATCCCCCACCAACTCATCCAACGTCATGCTTTGTTCACGCTTAAGTCATACCTATTACATTAGCATAGCTAGCACAGGGTAGGAGCATTTTTTTTACATACACGGTTTACCTTGGTAGATCATACTGATCATACTGATTTACATGGGTATGTGGCGTGTTCAAGCTACAGCAGAGTCCTGTATAGGTTAATTAGCAAGTTAGTTAATCGCAGGTTTAATATAATAAGTCTTATCTACTATCTAAAACCAACTATACCTTCATTTGATTTTAATTGTATATTTGCTGAATGAAGTTTGTAGAAATCTGTTATAATGTCAGTCTCTTCAAAACTAAGACAACTTAATTATATACAGAGCATACTCCACACCACACAGATTGCATACAATTAATACAAAATATATCTCCCATATGGCAAATAAAATAAATAAGTAAAATAATGGCATCTGAGCTAGATGGTGCATGATTGATATGGTTGTTGGGTGATGGAGCCCACTTAGATATATCTCATCTTAATCATTAATTTATGTTCGTAGCCAGGGCTTCAGCTAAGTGTATATTCTGAAAACCATGTCATATTTTCAAAATCTTCAGAAATAGTTAAAATGGCAGTTCTACAAGCTAGGGCTGGGCGATATGACTTCAAATCAATATTACAATTATTTCAAACTGGACGATTATTATTTTTTTAACATTGCAAACAGTATTTATGGTATTGTTACACACCACTATTGTACAGTATAATACAGTACTTAAGTGGTTAACCAGTAATTGAATTAGTCGATGATAAAAAAATCTAATAACATTTTTGTTGTTGATTCGTTCATATGCTAAATAAAAAAATTATAAACCGGCTTCTTGATTATTCAATTAACCTACATGAGCAAGATTAAATGCCCAGCCCTAGTGAGGTGCACAGTATTACAATATCTGGGGGACGTTTATGTACCTCCACTTACTCTCAGTCAGACTAGAGTGATCCTTGGTCTTGTCTCCATGTGCCTTCGGAATTGTGTGGTCATGATGTTGCATGGTATCAAAACATAATTACCACTTATGTTTGTGTAATAAACTTAGATATTTTTTTTTGTTCTTTCCTTTAGTTATGGGGAAGAAAAAGTTAAATGGAAATACTTTTATATGCATACTGTACTATGTTTGTCATCATGATGCTGCCTTGTTGTCAAGTCTCTCTCCCTCATAATTTAATCAACTGTACCACGTTAAACAAACAATTGATTAATGGTGAAATGTTCTAGCAGCTAAAACTATAGCCATACCGGGGATGGGCCAGTCCCCATAGAGCGAATAACAACCATCTGACTCCAACACCACCACAGCTTAGCCTGTTCTCACACTCAAGTTGCCCTTCTGAACCGGAGGAGGCTGTATCTTTAAAATGTCTTCTGGGTTCACTGAGCATGATGGAACTTGGTACAGTCAAGTGCACTCAGTGTGAGTGATCCTGCCTTTTCTTCTTACTGAATCATGCAATGTTCAACCTCTCAGACTGCTTGTTTTAGGAAAGCAAAAAATTGGCAAAGAGACAGAAGTAAAATTGGCAAAAGGTGACAAGAGCTGGACTTTGACACTAAGGCGATCTGAAATGGCCTGTAATGCCTCGTCTGTAAATTGGGAAAATTGACCTTGCATGGAGAGGTGACACAAGCGTGCACTCTGGGACGTTTCAGTGGCAGAGTGAGGCTTCTGAGCAAGCTGCAGCGGGCCCTGAAGGCCAAGCAAATATTTCATGAGTAATTTAATATCTGGAACATTAGAGAAAGCCCCACTCAAGACACCGGCCCGGAAATAGACAGTGATCTGGGAAGAAAAGATGTAGGGGGGTAGACAAAATGAGTAGTTACTGCTGTACAACAACTCTCCTCCAAGTCTGCCGGAGGCACAAGTCTCAAAGGGTACCTTGAAAGGTTCAATCACTGCACCACTATACTTCTCTGGTTCAGCACTTAGGCTCAATATGTGATGCTCTCTGAACTGAAACGTGTCCTCTCCGATGAATGAAGGCACACGCATGCAACTCCCGCTTCCACCACAGGAAGGAAGTCATGTTTGGAATCTTAAATAGTTATTCTTAAATCACACTGTGGGGCATCCAGATAGTGTAGAGGCAAAACACTCACCCACCACCACAGAGACACAGGTTTGCTGCCTGCAGCAGTGCCTTCTTCTTTTTTGGATGCTTCAACCAACACAAATGGCAGTGTTTGGAGGTATGAAGCTGGCGGGGCATTTTGTCCTGCCAGCCAACGATTACAGACGAAAGGCTGTGGGTATGGTCCAAATGGGGCAGTGGGGGGGGGTCTGGTGCACACACCCTAATTCCGTTCTCTGAAATAAAACTATGCTACAAACTAGTACAAAGAATTTTGTTAAACAGTGGAAGCTCATTTATAAAACTACTTTTTCACAATCCCAAGGGTGTACTAATAAATTATTCTTACCATCCATGCTTTTCAAGCCAATAAAATTCTGGTTGACAGCTACTCCTACGCCAAATGACTTAACGCACATCCAAGTGTGCTGTAGTTAATGGCAGCAGTGGTGGAGTTTGCCATAAATCTACTGAAAATAAACATAGTTTGCCATCTCCTGCATACTGTCACAATGTGAAAGCAGCATTTGTTGACCAGGGTCAAGTCTTAAATGCCTGGTGGACTAGACCTAGAAAATTTGCAATTTAGGTGACAGATTACCATGCAGCAAGTATTTCACATTGTTGGAACATCGTTACATCATATACTGGATAGTATGTCAGTAGCAGTGCAGGATCTGCAGACCACAGTGGAGAAGGAGGAGGTTTAGTACCTTGCTCAAGGTGTACAAACAGTAATATTTTAGCATGGTACAATTTTCACCTGTGACTGAGATATTTAATCGGAAAGGTTAAAGAGAGAAACTATGCTGAGTACATTTGGGGCATACAGGATATCTGTGCACCTCGATGTAAAATTAGCTATTTTGTCCAAAATGTTTTTTTTAAAAAGTGTACATGATTAGAACGTGCTTAAACATTCGACAATTAAGGTCTTTTGCTACAAAACCTGTATATCCAGTCATTTTGGGGCATAAACAAGAAGTTGAAGGATAAAATGAAGTCAGATAATGATGTACGGTGCATGTTCACATCATGTATACTTTACATTACTTAATTTTTCAAAATGTTCCACATTTTGGACAAAATAGCAAATTTTACATCGAGGTGCCCAGATGTCTCTATAGTGCCCACCTATCCTGTTACCCATTTGGGGAGGACTGTATAATTACAGCTCTGAGCTCTTACACACAAACAAAATAAATGTTTGAAGGTGTGGTGCTTCTCTAGGACAGAGCAGTGGAACATACCAACCAATGCTTGAACCCTAGCTTCCCTATTCTACGCATGTCATAATATTGCATGTTTTATTAGAATTGTATGTACCAATGTCTGTTCTTTGTCGTTTTGTTTGTATGAGACCAAGGACCACAATGTAAACAAGTCTAAGACTTTACTGTGTTTATCCTTGACCTTGACGTTCTTGCTCACGAGAAGCATGTCTGTATTTCATGTGTTTTCTTTTAACCAAAAGTAAAATAAATCAAAAGCAGAATATTCGGCAAACGTTTAGCAAAAATTGCAGATCTACAAGCTATCGGCAAAGAGAAGAGATTTGATGTAGAGGGAAAAAAGGAGGAAACCTAGAATATACCCCTGGGGACCCTGCTCAACAAAGTATAGGGTTTGAGTGGTTAAGGACGGTACTGCTCTGTGCAACCAAGCTGTGGATAACACAATATGACACTGTAATAAAAAAGTCATCAAATTTACAGTAGGTTATGGAATAAAACCATTTTAGGATAAGAAAAGTTCAGACAATAGTTTTTTGTTGTTTTTTTCTGTGTGAGCTAAGAAATGTGGAATATGATCCGGGTAGCTCAGTTGGTAGAGCACCCACCTTTACAAGGTTCTGAGTTAGATCTTGGGCACCGCCAACTCAGTGTATAAGTAGCAGCACAGCTCGGGTAACTAAGTAAGTAGCCTACTGGGGGCTGATGGTAGCTGTTGCACTCCACCCCAGCAATCCATCTCCCAGGGGTCCAGTGCATTGAAAAAGCGATAGAAACCCTCGTTCTCTGCCGATACCGACGACAAGCCTCTCTTATTTACTTATGATAGACTTGGTGGACTTTCTGATGCCCTCTGCAAAGGAATTTACAGTATGTAAAAAAAATTGGCATATCCCAATGCCAAATGCAAATCACAAAAATGTAATATTAATATTTTATTCCTTGGAGATTATTATCTCTGTTCTCTGCAAACGTCAAAAAGGGTGTCAGGGCAGATACTTGTGACTAAAAATAGCATTTAGAGAAGTTATCAAACGTTGTGAAACATACCAGTGAAAGATAACTTTCTTTAATTGAAAAAGTTACACAGTATGACTTTAATACCCTGTTTTCTTAGCATGTATTTGAGTCTCGATAAGGACACCAGCACACGTGCTTGGACAAGGTCTACCATTGTAAAGCATGTTTGTTGAGCGCTCGTCCATTGCTATTGTTGGCATGGTTTAGTTGGTGTGAACAATGGTTCTCAACCTTTAATAATGTCAAGGACCCCCAGTTTGATTTGCATTAGGCCACGGACCCCCATTTGATATTAATTTGCCATCTCTGGGACCACAATTTACACTGTAAAATCCTCAGTGTTAATTTACCTCTGAAAGTGTGGTTCCATTTGTACACTCTCTGAGTTACAGACCCGTAAGGGTTCATTTGGACCCAATGTTGAGAACCAGTGGTGTAGAGACACACCCAGACAGATGTATCTAAAATCAAACAAACTATCATGTTATGCGTGTCTGTTTTACTCTGGTATTAATCGTTCAAGCTGGAAAGAATATTTTACGCATTCTAACCTAAACCCACACATGACAATGGTTAATGCTTGAGTCCAACAAAAAACGTTGTGCATCATGACGCACAGAGAATATTGAAGACATAATATCTGTGTACATTGGTTTATCCTTTATAAAAGGCTAACTGGTTATCCATGTATTACTACAGTGGTTCTCAAACTTTTCAAGCCGCAACCCCCCGAAAGAATCATTTTTGAACTGGGGACCCGCCACCCTGACAAGCACTTGGAATTTTAGGAGTTGAGGCATTACATTTTGTTTAATCTCTCAAGAACAGATTCTGCTCTGCGTTTGAATCTGTCGGGGGGGTTCGTCATATCGCGTACGCACTGACCTACAAGTGGGCGTGCTTTCAGATCAGGAAGCAGGCCGCGCTTTACCCAATCAAATGTAGTGGGCGGGATTTACGTGTCTGCCGATCATTCCCCACTAGAAACAAACCGAAACTCATTTAACAATAGCGTCCTCGGAGCAGACAAAACCACGGAAAGATATTCACATTTTAACTTGCTCTTTCATCATAGAAACAAGTGGGCTTATAACCAAAACGATCCATGTTCTCTGGGAGAAGTGGTGTTAGTGTTCCGTGTAGAAATATTGTTAGTGGGAATGAAAACATAGTCGCACCACCGGAAGTGAAAGGCTAAAGGCAGACCAAAACCCCGGTTTCCTTGCGTACGTGTGCTACATCGACTTCCTCCCAGAGCCAAGTGAGATAGTAATAAAAAAAATCACACCCAGTGTGAAGTGGGCGGTGTGTGGTCATCACAACATGACTCACTTTAAAAAAAGGATAAATGACTTTTTTTAAAGTCCATACTGCTATTCATAGGGCTGCACATGTGTCATGTGTTTCGCTAGCCAATCACAGTCCTGAATTTGCAAAGTCAGCCAATCACATTACAGTTAGTGGTGATGACACTAGCTGTAATGTGATTGGCTGATATGAAAAAAGTATCGATTTGCATTAACAATGGAAGGGTTAGGGGGTACACAAATGTTTTGGTCGGTGTCCAAAACTCACTTATAGGGGGCGGCTACACCGCCCCAAAAAACAGCAGAGGGTGCTGTTTTTCCTTTTCATTTGGCGATGGGTTCCCAGATTGCATTTTGTTTGACTCGGTTCCACAGAAAATAGGCGACCTACAAGCTCACAACAAGCCCCCCCAAATCATTTGGGGACCCCCCTGGGGGTCCTGAGCCACAGTTTGAGAACCACTGTATTACTAGATATCATAAGAACTATATTAAACATACTGACAGGTTCTGTTTGGGTCAGTCATTGCCAGAAATCATTCCTTAAGGTGCTTACTGTATATAGTGTTTAAAACAGGTTGCAGGCACATAGCCTACTGTACTCTTCTTTACTAAATTGCCCCACCAGAAATGCCATAAAAAAACAGGCTCCATTTCATGACATCGTTACCCACCATTTTACTTCATTCAAAGCTTTGAAACCCAGCCCTTATAGTTGTATCCCTAGGCTTCTATAACTATTTTTTTTTACTTGAGGATCTCCCACAAAAACGTTGGTAATGTTAATTTCCTCAGGAAAGAGAGAGAAGCATTTTGGATTTGCTATTTTAAAAGTTTAATGGGGACTTTTTATACTGTATCATATTTCTCTCCTACTTTTTATATATGTATAGAATTGTATAAAAAAACATTTTAAATTAAAATGTTTTAAAAGTATACAGATCAAACTTCTCTAGTTTATGAACCAAATATGGTGCGACCCATGTCTCTTTTTGGACACTCCCTTTGACTATCTGCAAGTCTGGGAAAACAATTGGCTTGAAACCACAAGACCATACCCAATCCATTGATATAGGTGCCCCATTGGCCGATATGTGTGAATGTATTATGATTATTTGTCTTTCATATTCGTAGACCTTTTTGAAAAGTTTTTGAAAATATAAATGTTGTTTGTAATGTGTTTCCTGATTGCCCTGATGAAGGCCACTAGCCAAACTGTTGGTTCGTATCTCCAGAATGTTCCCCTTCACCATGCACCTTGGAAGTGGGCGAAGCTGTGCCAGAAACCGCTACACTTTTTCACCTTTTCAGAAAGATGTTGTGAAACCGCTGACATTAAAATCGATGGCTGCCAACAGGTTGTCTTTTCCTATATCGCTGATGACATTTGACAACCAACGGGGAGGTCCACACAGACGAGGTGACAAATCTCTTGTGCTCAAAAAACGTGTTAAACGATGGTAGTAGAGGTGAAGTGAGAGTATTCACAGATCTTCATGCACTTGTCCATATAGAGATGTCCATATACCATAGTATCAATGTGGTCTAAGGAGGCATTTGTGTGCTAATATTGTACAATGTGGTGATAGTTGTGACACAGATCAGCTGGTCTATCAAAAATACATCTCCCTGTAATTGAAGTGAAATATTGCTCATTTAAAGCTGCTGTGAAAAGCACACGTTTTTCCTCCAGGGCAATTACCATCCCCACTAAAATGTTGGAATTGAATAATAGGATAGTTTTTGGTTAATTGTTTTTTTTCTTTTTTTTAGCTAATTGTCATCTTATAATAAATTCTCAACAGAAAAAGCTAGTTTTCAGTAACCTATTTTCTTTAAATTACTCTTCACAAAAGTGCCCCACAAGAGAGTAAAATGCCATTGCAAAACCAGGCTCCATTTCATGGAATAGTTACCCACCATTTTACTTCATACAAAGCTTTGAAAACCAGCCTTTATAGTTGCATCCCTACTTGGCTTCTATAATTATGTTTTGACGATCTCCCACACAATGGAATTTGTAAAACTACAATAGCTGGATTGGCTTTTGTTGTCCCTGACAGGATTGATTTACAGAAACATTTTATTGTTTGTTTTTGGGGAACTAAAAAGTCATGACTACAGTAAGTTGCTGAACCAAAATGTATTGCTGCCGTGCCTTGGTGTACGTGTGTGATTGTTTGTGTGTCCGTGTGAAGTACATGCACATGTAAGTGTACACAGTAAAATCCTTAGTATTATTTCTTACAGTAGGCACAATTATTACATAATCGCCTAATTGCAATTATTTGAGATGATCGCAACTATTTTTGCATAATCGTTTCCATGTTGAAAAATGCTCATACATTTTCAAACATTTTCTAAAAATAGCTGATCTACAAGCTTATAACGTGTTACTTTGTGAGGTGTTGTAAGCTTGTAGATCAGCTATTCCCCCTATTTTTACGAGGGGGGGGTTGTATAAAAAGTATAAAATTATAAAATATGTCAATCTTTTCTCAGTCAGTCATTTCATTATGTATTTCAGTTATTTGTCATATCTGCCCTGTGCAATTTTTGATTAAGAAGCCTAAAAGGAAAAACAGAAATGTAATGTTTTATTCATTTGTTCCAATGTACAATAACAGAAACGCAATTAAATCCCTAATCGCAATTATTTGTCTGACAATTAATTGTCAACTTAAATGGTGTAATGGTGACAGCCCTATTAATTCTGAGAGTGCACCAATAGAATGTGTATATCAGTGGTTGATTGTGGGGTTGTCAGTTTTGTAGTAGATGTGTCCACTGTGAGGATGCAGAGAGCAGTGGTGGGAAGCAACTAAGTACATTTACTCAAGTACTGTACTTAAGTACAATATTTTTACTTCTACTCCACTACAGCTCAAGAGAAAAATATTGTACTTTTTACTCCACTACAATTATTTGAAAACTTCAGTTGCTTTTGTAGATTTTGATTAATACAAAACATATATTAACCATTTAGCCCTATATACTTTGGCCATTTGAAAATAGCCGATCTACGAGCTCACAACGCATTGCGATGCGGCGCCTTGTGAGCTTGTAGATCTGCTATTTTCAAAAGATTTTATACATTTCAAAACGTGTGAAAAGGGACATTCTGTGTGTCGAGTACTTTAAGTATTTTGATGCCAATACTTTAGTACAAATATTTTACAGGACTTCTACTTGTAACTTGTAAGTATTAATACATTGTGGTATTGATACTTTTACTTAAATAAAGAATGTGAGTACTTCTTCCATCACTGGCAGAGAGTGACCCATGCCATAAGCCCATGGGCTTGGCATCAACAAGCGCATGTCAAATAAAGGTCAGAAAGAGTTGGCCCTCTGATCTATTAATCCATGCAGAGAATCCATCCATATCGCCCAAGGACACTACTGCCTGTTAAATTTGTGTCAAACTACAGGAGGCCAAATTACATCGGGCACCCTCCACTGCATGTCCAAAAATTATAATACAATCGACTCAAACAATGCAGCGTGACACAATGACAAGCTTAGCAGAGATAACTCTGACCACGTGACTTGAGACCGACGACGCTGCGTGCCCTCTTTTTGACCTTTTAAATAGTGCATAAGTGGTGTTACTGTTTACAGTGGTAGCTGTCTGTCTAGAATGTAATGTAATGTCGAAATTGAGTGTTACACAACAACACAAATATTTTTTGTTTCTCCCAATCAACTTCTCACTTCTGAAAAGCTGAAAAGATATAATATGATGATAATAATAAAATAACTTTGAAACAATTCTCAGCAGTAGTTTAGAAAGGATTCAGTAATATCTTCAAAAATGAAAAAGATATTATATTGGACTGCATAACTATTCTCTAATATATCGAAGCTGGTCAATTTATTATACCAAACATTGTATTATGATCTATTATACAGTAGGCCTACAGTTCAGCTTTCTATATTTACCACAAAATACAGAAATATACTGTATTATAAATAGATATTAAATTAAGCCCCCTCCCTTTTTTTCTTTACAGAAGGTTAGAATGTGAGTCCTGCCCTTTTAACATTTTTAATCTTTCCGTATCTTATTTTTCTTGTTCTTTTTATTTAATTTACAATCCAGTATTAGATCTATGATAATCTTGTTTATATCGTATTGTTGTTAGCAGTCTTGCGGGACGTGCCACACTTGTATTTGTATAGGTGAGTGACCAATAAACCCTCTTGATTCTTGACCTCACTAGGATGTGTTTTCCTTACAATTATAATTTGTATCCTTATCTTTGCTTTGTTGACTAGTGTGAAATATGTATGAACATGAACAAATAGGTATTTATTTTAAAATACAGTACTTCTTAAATTCCTTCTTAAAGCTGGCTTACGTTTACCAAAAGGATTTTACATTTTGAAATTGAATTGTTTGATTCCCTTAATGAATTCATTTCTCATTGCACTTTATATTTTATACATGTTATTGTGGTTTTATTGTGTTGCTTTTATTTTTCTTCTTTTTTTTATAAAGCCTCTGTAACTTTTGTGCTTTATAAATAAAGTTTGTTTAATTATTATTGTTGTTGTCGTTATTATTATTATTAACCCATTTAGGGCGGGAACCCCTATTTGTAGTTTTTCAAAAAACTTCTGTCAGGATTTAGAAGGCGTTTTTAGAATCGGCCTCAGGTCTAAATGGGTTAATGTAAAAATAAGAGCAACAATGGCACAGTATCCTGAGTTGCATGTAAAAATCAAAGGATATGAGAGACCATATGAATGAAAAACAACCATGAAGCATGAAGGAGCACTGGCAACAGATGGAATTTGACCCATTGCAATGACGCACATCAAAGCCACAATTAGTGGATTGCATGTTGTATACAAATACATACACACTCAGACAGACAGACACGCACACACTCACACTCACACACACAAAACCACCTACGAATGCATTACATGTCATGCACACACACACACACACACAGTTTCATGGTTTACAGGCGAGGTTGAGGGCCATTTGCTGACCTACATAAGCTACTGTGTTTTAGTAGCTCCTAGCAGTTATGCTGTGCCTGTCCAGATGCCCTTTCTATGCACTGGGGTGAAAATAGGTCAGGGGTCAGAGAGAAAACCAATGAAAAGCAAGCATCACGTAATCAGCAACGGGCATTGGAGAAGAATAAAAACGGCCTGAACCACCTATCCAATGAAACTGCACTGCAGAGTATTTCCATACCAGTCTATGGTCCCACTTTAGACCCTCCAGGCATCAACCCGTCAAAACAACATACAACGGGGTCCAAGGGTAAGGGTGGGGTTAAGGGGGTTGTATGGGGATACTAAACAGACAGAGTCTCAGATATTGTCTAGAAGAACTCATTACAGCGTCTAAGCTATAGAAACGTTCATTAGTGTGCAGTTTGAAGGCTCAATATTGACTGACTGGAATCTCAAGCACTTACAGAGGACTTATTGTACCGAAGGTTGCAAAGCAGGGTATTATTACAGAAAGCCCTAATAACAGCCCTGAATGATCTAAGGGCTATTTTATTATCCTATTACACTCTCAGTATATACAAGTAGTACAGATAAATGGTATCGTTATTATAAGAATGCATTACTTGCATAGCTTGTGGAGGGTTCCACAACCATGACGTTAAGCCGTGAGGATCCATATCATACTGTAATTGAGTGTCAGACGAGAATTTTTTGGAATGTTCTGAAGGCTCAACCACTCTGCACAGCGCTATATTTATAACATTCACTTGAGCATTTTTGTCAATTGGCACCAGTTAATTTTCCAGCTCCCCACTAATAGGTTACCCCTGGATTGATACTCTGGCAGGCAGTGCACAAGGTTACATCGCCCTCTGTAGAACAGCACAAAATGAGATGCTAAATCCTGGTTTGCCCCCAGGGATCTTTCTTGATTGCAATTTTGAATCTGGGATGGAAAATCCTGTGGGGTTTATGTTGGTGGCATAACTGCATAGACTTGGCATGGAAAGGCATGCCAAGTAAAAAAAATAAATAAAACACTTCATTGCCAAGACACCAGTGATATGTATTATAAACAGTGTACTGCTTTCAGCATCAGCAGTGACACAGATGACAGTGAATAAATACAGTGCAGTCGATTAGAAGCAAACCGTTTTCATTCTAGCAATATATATTTTTTAAATGCCATACTCAAATCACAGAAATCATGAAATGTGCCTGAATTCTGTGATTTGAGTATGGCATTTTTTCAGGCCCTGAAATAAGGATTCTTCAAATGTGAGCCATTGTCCAAAGACAATCTGTTGAGTGTTGCTTGGCTAAGACAGAATCAGAGATGTGAACAGAAGACAGGGCACAAAGGCCATCTAGTGGCCAATTCCCTGCATTTCACTACATGTCAGGTCTCAAGAAGGGCTTTTCCACACAATCACAACAATATCCACTGCTATGCCCTATAATATAGGGCATAGCAGTGGAGGCCATTTTGTTCAACGGCTTTGGTTCCACAGAGAGACAGCCCATCCATTCAGACCACCGAGATTTCCAAAAATATTCATATTAATTATTTTAAGCCTGGAACCAAGCCAACCAGGCTCCTGGTGGAATTTGACGTACTTCTGACACCTCACTGCTATACTCCATAGGCATGAATTGTAAATGCCCTCCCCACGTAATGATGAGACAGGGGGGTTTAGAGTCTTCCATCTCCTACAATATTCAAAAGCTTGGTCCCAAATCAAGACACCAGTGAGCCAACTACACTTTTCATAATATTATCCAGAGGCAAATCATGGAGCCACTCTGGATAAGAGAGCAACTTTATGAGCAGTGTGAACTTTATGAACTGTACTCACATGGTGACTATGTGGGGGTGGATACAAACATATTTTTGGTTCAGCCCATTTTTTTGTGAAAGCTCACAAACCAAGTCCAAAAAGTCAGTCTTCTCAAATCACCAGAAGACTAATGGTCCAATACAAACACTGAAATGCATTGAACAAATGAACAATTGGATGTTCCAACATTTTCTTCAATTAAACAAAGACTGAACTGAAGTAATAGTTTTTGGAGCCAAGGAAGACAGATTAAAAGTCAACTCCAATCGATATTAATGTTCCCGACCATCTTTACTGCATGTCTCTCTCCATCTCTCTCTCCCTGTTTCCTGTCCATCTTCATTAATAAATAAAGGCAGAAAAGCCCAAAAGAAAATATCTTTAAAAAAAAAAGAAAACCTCTAGCCTAGTCAAAAACCTTGGGGTAGTCATGGACTCAGACCTAAATTTAAACAGCCACATAACACAATCACAAAGTCAGCCTACTATCACCTCAAAAATATAGCATGGGTTAAAGGACTTATGTCTCAGCAGGATCTAGAAACGCATGTCCATGCATTCATCTTCAATATACTTGACTACTGTAACAGTGTCTTTACAGGTCTACCAAAAAAATCAGACGACTGCAGTTGATTCCTTACTAATACCAAGAAAGTGGAGCATATCACTCCAGTTCTTAAATCCTTACACTTACACGCTCCCTGTGTGTCAAAGAATCATGAACCATCCAGACCTCTCAGGTCATCTGGGAAAGATCTGCTTTATGTCCCTTTAACCAAAAATAAATGTGGGGAAGCAGCATTTATTTTTTATGCTCCACTCCACATATCTGGAACAAACTCCGAGAAAACTGCAGGTCCGCTGCCACTCTTATTTCTTTTAAAACACAACAAAAGACCTTTCCATTTGCCGCTGCCTTATTTTTTCTCTTTTTCTTTTCTTTTCTGCACTGTAACTGTATCTTTACAGAGAATGTTTTCTTTTTTTGTTTCATGCATCCTAATGTCATTTTATAATTGTGTTTCCTTTGCTTGATGTTCTGGGTAAAGCACATTGAATTGCCTTGTTGTTGAAATGTGCTATACAAATAAAACTGCCTTGCACCCATATGGGAAATAGTTATCCACGGTCATAAATGCTGACTTGACTAAATCATGGTTATAGACATAGTTGGTTGGATTTCCCTTTTCTAGCCTATGCCGATGAACAATATGGTACTGCTGAAAACTTGCACCATATTATCCTGACCTATGGTGCTACCTGCTGGTCAATACGGGAACTCCACCAACATGAATGAAATAACTAACATTCATCACCAAACCCATTAAGGCAATACATATATTACTGTATTTCTTGTACTGAAGAGTTGACTGACAGTTTATTTTCAGTAAGTTCTATTCACTTGAACCCTAGCATCCATATTCTGGGGGGGGGGGGGGGGGGGGGGGGCACAGATTCTCCTGTATCTTAAAGGGCTCTTCATAGCACTTTAGACTACTGCTTGCCACAGAAGCCATCCTTTGGATCACATGGGCAGACATCGATGGTTAAACTCTAATCTGAACACCCTGATGCAAGACCAGGACCAGTCCCCCTTTTTTTCAGTGGTACAAAGCCAACCCCAGTCAACATCGAACGTAAAGTTTGGAAATTTGTGTTGATAGATTATGTAAATTATAATTAATATATATATGTCTGGCTTCTTCCTTGTTACAACTTCAATCATCCAACCCACCAAACAAGAGCCAATAGCAACAGTAGAATAAGCTGTTTAGCATTGGCAGAGAATATTTGGCACATTTTCCTTGGGTGCAACCCACAAATTCAGCTGTGAGGCTCATCCCACAAATGCATGTTCCTTACAACTGGGGCATGTTTTAAAAAGGAAAATAAACAGGCTTTCCAATGGTGTAAAAGTTATTGCCAAGAAGCATTGTTACAGAGACAACCTACCAAACACAACACAATGTTTTATCATCAGTACAGTATACTATGCCTTTGAGAACCTTGATAGTGACACTGCGGTCTGTATCAATGCAGACGATGTCAACTCAGATAGGCCATCTACCTAACCATCCCATATGACAACTACTGCATTTGACCTGTTCTCCACGTGTGTGAGTATTGGATATTGGACCACTGTAAAATATGGCACCAAAAAGCATTGGCACAGTTCACTGCCAATCATGAGATCATTTGTCTCCTCCAACACAAATGTAACTACTTAAAACTCTAGCATCCTTATTCTGAGCATGTCATAAATGAATAGGCAAACATTCTGAAAAAAAATTGCAGATCTACAAGCTCACAATGTATCACAACACGATGCATTGTATGTTCTCAGACTGTAAATCGGGCAGAGCTTACCAAGCATCCTTGCATCTTCAAGGCATACCAGGCTGTGTCATCTGGTCCCTGTGTCGTGGTGCAAGTCCCTTGGTGAGACCACCTTGCAGGGGGATGGATGGCATGTGTGCCCACTGCCCAGGTGTGACTCCTCCTGTTGTCTGGGAGGGAGAGGGACAAACACCCAACACCCATTCAAAACCATGAGAATATTTGTAGTCTACTTTGTGCTTTTGCCATGACAGAAGAAGATTACCACACAGTTTTATTGTGTAGCCTACTGCAGTGGTTCCAAAACTGGGGGGTCCCCAAATTATTTTGACGGGTCCCCAGATGATTAGCTTAATGTGGAACATTGTTTTCTCACTCAACACAAGCCAACAGTAAACAAACCAACATACAGTATCTGCACATTTTCTTAAGTTACAATGTAATGACTTTTAAGACCTTTTTAAAGACGCACTGAAGTGACATTTTTGGTCATTTTATTTTGAAGGTTCAGCCCGAAACGTCGGCTCCACGACTCTAAACCAATCAGAAGGTCCCATCCCTTCAGGCTATGGGACGTTGGATCTCAATCACTTCAGCCGTGCTGGCACACGGCTAGTGTTTGTTTACAAGTGAGAGAGAGACGGCCAGTGAAGCACGTTTGCTACTACCTGGCTTATTTCTAACCTATAATGTTTTCAGATACATATTTTAGTGTGCAGATGAAGTTTAAAATGAGTAATACACTCATCTTCAATGAGATTCAAAACGGAGTATCTCTGTAATTAAAATCAGCTGTGTTTGAAGAACGTGCAGCTATGGGAATCAAACAGGTGCATGTAATCAAGATTCGTGAAGGCAGTGTCGGCCCTATGGGGGGGCATTGGGGGGCAATGCCCCCCCAGATTAGACTTTGTGCCCCCCCAGTTCAGATTGGCCAGATGTTTTTATTATTTTAATTTTTTTCAAGCAGCGCTGCGCAGCGCAGCGCAGTATAGCCTGCCTTTTTTTTCTCCCGCTGTGGAGTCTGTGCCTGTGGAGATGCAATGCCGACATTACATTAAAGACATTATAGGCCTAATGCTGTAATTGTATTTGTTGTTGGTGCATATAGGGGCAAGGTAAATGAACCGAATTAACCGAAATAGAGTTACAAAACACCCCAAAAAAGTAAAATATCCATCCAATAACCGAAAAAAATCGTGAGGGACAGGCAGGTGCCCCCCCTAGAATAATTAATGCCCCCCTGCTTATTACTGTCTGCAGCCGGCACTGCGTGAAGGCTGTATTATGTCATCACGCAGCACGTTTTCGTTTACAGGAAGTAATTAAGATTAGCTTTATAGGGACTTTAGATGTAATAATACACAAAAATTGGTTTTTTTCATTTTTTTTGGCATCTATTGTTAGGTATAACCATATGATGACCACGGATATGCTCTAAAAGTGTGAAAAACATATTTTTCATTTCACTACACCTTTAAAACCAATTTGTCCAAATTGTCAAATATTAAGTAAGAAAGAAGCAAACATTGTGAAATAAAATAGCCGATCTGCAAGCTCACACAAGGCCTTGCAGTGCGCGTCGCCAGGCTTTGTGAGCTTGTAGTTCGGCTATTTTCAAAATATTTATCTGTGGAATCGAGTCAAACTAAATGTAATGCCTACAATTCCAAGTGCTTATCAGGGTGAGCGGTCCCCAGTTCAAATAGGATTATTTTGGGGGGGCCGGGGGGGTCGAGTCGGCATGTTCTGAAAAGTTTGGGAACCCATAGCCGTACTGGTCTAATGTAGCTGTAGTACAACAGCTGTGTTGTGTTCCGTCAGCAACGATAAGGTGGCAACGATCAGACTTCCGGTGGACGATCTCTTCAGAATAAGAGTACCCTCTAGAGCAAAAAGGAGCCATTGAAAAACGGTTAATTTGCACATTAAAACTATAAATTAAGCATTTAAACGACATATTATGTTTCTATACAACACATATTATGTTTCTGTGTAACAAAAAGGGATTTAAAACATTAATACTTTATATAAATGGATAAATGCTGTTCAAAGGAATGCATAGCCTATACAAATTGGACACTGGACAGAAGACGGCTCCGCGAGGCAACACTTTGAACATACGCACGCGTTCAGGGAGACCTCCTCTACAACACCACACTCTCCGCTAAGCCAGGCGGGGCTCAAACAAAAAGTGGCGGGCCGTCCAGTGAGGTCAGAGGTCAGAAAAGTGCCGCTTTCAGACAATAGTGGGCGCTGCACAGGAGACGGCTCCGCGAGGCAACACTTTGAACATACGCACGCGTTCAGGGAGACCTCCTCTACAATACCACACTCTCCGCTAAGCCAGGCGGGGCTCAAACAAAAAGTGGCGGGCCGTCCAGTGAGGTCAGAGGTCAGAAAAGTGCCAAAAAGTGCCGCTTTCAGACAATAGTGGGCGCCGCACAGGACACGGCTCCGCGAGGCAACACTTTGAACATACGCACGCGTTCAGGGAGACCTCCTCTACAATACCACACTCTCCGCTAAGCCAGGCGGAGAGTTTTTTTCTTTTTTTAAGCTGATTTTCTAGTTTATTTCAAAAGGCTTAGTTTTAGTTGCGTTTTTATTAGTTTGAGTGTTAGTTTAGGTTTTGTATTACAATATACAGTATGGGGTACTAGTCTGTCAGATTCAAAAAGCTCAGAAAAATAGTGAAAATAGCAGATCTACAAGCTCACATGTCGCATTGTGCCACGTTGTGAGCTTGTGGATTGCCTATTTTCGCAATGTTTTAAGAAGAAGAATATTGGACTAAAACTAACTAAGGATATTTTATGTATTTAGTTAGTTTTGTAAACACACAATACAGTGTCAGTTAGCCATCGTTTTTGTGTAAAGCCTCATGTTTTTGGGTTCTAGTTGTTATTTGGACCATTTTAGTTAACCCTACAACTCCACCTCTTCCTCTTCCTCCTACAGTGATGAAGGCCCCAGAGACAGCACAGTCTCAACAGTCATGGAACGTCCTTCCATCATCAGGACCAACATCTGTTCCACAAACTGTTTACATGACCATCCAACCTAGGCCTACACCCACTTACTTCACTCTTGATGGCATGCAACTACTGCATGTGATACCACCCAACGAGATGACGCTGCCAGCAGAACCTATTGCCACAGCAGACATGTCTGCCTATGGGCAGTGCAACCCCGGCGCAAGCTCTCAGAAGTCCACCACGCGCAGGCACAGCCTGCCATGGACGCCTCATGCAAGAGGGAACTGCGTTTACTAAAGAACAAGGAACATGCCAAAATATCACGGCGAAAGAAAAATGACTTTATGGATTCCCTCAAGAATCGTGTTGAGCAGCTGGAGGCGGAAAACAAGCAGCTGAGTGCCAGGGTGCAGTACCTGGAGGTCATCTGCTCTCTGTGTGGGTGTGATGACCCATGATGATTTTTAGACTGGCCATGCTCAGATACCTGTTTTATTTACCCATGCTTTTTATGTTTTGACAGTGTTTTGTAAAGTTAGAAGGAATTTATTAACATATGTATTTTTCAATTAAATTACAATTTATTGTAAATATACTGTACTCTTTTATGTAATTCTGTAAATAATAAATATTGATTATTATGAACATGTTAACTGTGTAAATATAGTTAATCATTAACATGTTAACTGTGATTTTAACACTATACACAAACATGTTTTGGATCTGGTCTATAAAAAAACAGGTTAAACTTTTTAATTCAGCAGTTCCACTGCATTTCAAATTAATAAACAACCACAGCAGTATTTCTTAAAGCCTTATCTATACTTAAGGGATCGAAAAAGGCCTCATCACACATACATGGTGGTAAAGGTTCAATTATGAATATCTACTGGGGATGAAAATATGTTTCAGTGATATGAATTTCACTGATCAAGTCTTTAATGGGGAAAAAACACCCCCAACAACTATCACCAAAGGTACAGAAACAGCAACTTTCATACAATACAATTGACAGGAGAAAATACAGATGTCATCTGTGTGTATCCATAAATATCACAAGGTACAGTATTATGAGGTAGTGTCCATAATTTGGCCAAACACGATGAGGTACAGAGTAGTAAGGGGAAGATTCTGATCTGATTTACACTATCAAAACAAAAAGTGGATGTTACATTTATTGGGATGGAACAGAGAAATGTGAATATAAATATTGTGGGGGAAATAATTAAATGTATAGTAACAGATGATACACAAACATTTGAGTTAGTAATTAACGGGAACATAATATCTAATTGGACTGTAAAACTTTGCAATTACCCAGGACAGTATTTCAAAAAAGTCTGACACTTGAACCAATGTTTGTCTTTGAGTGTCTGTAGCTCTGGTTAAACTATACTTAAAGTAGTTATCTGGCAAATTCCATCAACCTTTTATCAACATGCCATGATGTCTCCAAATGACTCCCCATATGATATATACCACTGGCAAAGTCTTTAACACTGATCAGATAAACATCTTTTAAACATACGAAAGTAAGTGTTAAACTTTATTGTTCCCGGTGTAAACAAATGTAAGAAGAAAAAAATATCTAACAGCAAATAAAACCTCAGAGGTTAACCTCTGTGGTATGAAGAATACAACATTATTTTAACCAATCTGCATGGTATACAGTAGTATGTTAATACAATCTAACTAACACCCTGGTTTTGGGTAGGACACCTACAGTACTGCCATCTTGGCTGTAGTTTGGACATTGTTGCTATTACTTCTCTCCATCAGCACCAGGGAGACAATTACATAAAACAAACAGGTTGTAGCTTTAAGAACACTTTTAAATGGATTGTTTGTTAGTGTCTCATATTAGAGTCATTTAATACAATCTGAACATCATTATGTCTACGTCAACATACATTCAAAGCCCACATTTTCTCAATAGTGTGCTCAAATATTAGTTGATAACACCACGCTTCTTGATTTGGAGACCGTCTCAGGGTTAATGGGGTTACCCTGGGTATCGATTCCTACTTGACATCGTGCCACTGAGCAGGTCACGAATCCGGGTGCTATCATGGTCTACAGATGATTCAGTCTGACTCAGGCCCCTGGCAGAAGGACTGGAGGTTGTTGTGGAGCAGCTCCCTGGACACTAAACAACTGATTAGTAACATGTATTCTAAAGTCCCATTCACTTTCCAAGAGATATGGTGGTGTATGTGGTTCGGTTCTGTGTGGTTTAATTGTTATGTCTCTTGGTGCTGGACATTTATCACCCTCCTCTCTCTCTCTCTTTCTACCCACACAAGTGTTTTTTTTTTCTTCATTGTCTTGTTACAAAAGTTGTCAAATATAGTAGACAGGAAGATAGTTCCCAACTACAATATGGATTTCTAGCTCAAACTACTGACAACAGCACCATCTAGAGATGATGAGGGAGGTTTGTGTTAAATTACAGGAGCCAACCTTGCATTACAGAATGGAGTGTCTGCAGACTTGAAGCAGGCAGATAGGACCAGACCGGAAATATCCATATCTACACATTAATAACCTGTTTATACACATTGACTGAGTGGTTTTGTGTACTTAGTGTTACATATAAATGCTATATTGGGGTGGTTTGCGAAATAAAAATGTTATATTAATATAATAATGGAAAAGGCAGGGAGGAGCTAATCACCGTTCATCATCCACATCGTATTCTTCTCAAACAACCCCACAGATTTGTTTCCCCATCTTACTGTAACAGAGATAACGATGATGCATGTGGTCATCATATTATCAATATTCTTTTTTTGCTGGTGGTATAATGTTATGATAAATTATTTTATTGATTTGGGGATTGTTTCAGGAAATGCATCCAAACAATTGATGATATATATTAACTGTTTAGGTTGCTTGTTTACACACAGATAATGAACCCATTGTCTATTTTTATCAAACAACCATGACAATTAGCTTAACAACTTGCAGGTGCTCAAGTTGTGGCCAAATATGCAATGACAGTGGTGTAAAGTAACTAAGTACATGACATATACTGTACTTATGTACAATTTTGAGGTGTTTTTACTTTACTGGAGTATTTCCAATTCATACTTTTACTTCCACTCCACTACATCTCAAAGACAAATACTGTACCTTTTACTCCACTACAATTATTTGAAAACTGTAGTTACTAGTTACTTTGAAGATTTGGGATATTATTACAAAATATACATTAACCACTTCAGACTTTGGCTATTTTTTTCAATTGTAGATCTGCTATTTTCAAATGATTTTATACATTTGGAAACTTGTGAAATGGGACATTGTGCACAATGAGTACTTTTACTTTTAGTGCTTAAATATATTTTGATGCCGATACTTTTGTACTTTTACTCAAATACATTTTGAATAACAGACTTTTACTTGTAACAGAGTATTTTTGCATTACAGTATTGATATTTTTACTTGGGTAAAACATTTGAGTACTTTTCCCACCACCATTAAAAACACAAACCTTTCTCATCCATAAGTAGGTCTGGTCTAATGCAGAACATTTCTCTGGTCCACCTGGAAGAATGAACCCACATTGAGAACACAACAAACGGCAGAGAAGTTCTCCAGGGGTCGCTAGCAAGAGTAATATCAAAGATGATTTCAATCTACAGTATGTGATATGAAAGCTCTGAGGAAGGCTCATAGCCGAAACGCGTATTAAAGCTTTTATTGTATTGGTGTGCCAATAAAAAAAAGTCGAAATGCAAGTAATTTGTCCTCCATTTAATTGAAATGTTTGGATGTGCTACCCTTTTGGATTTTGTTTTATTCCTTTTTTTGATATACTGGACTATGGGTCTAGCACTCCACTGAGAAAACCCATTGTTGATGCGCAACCTCTTTTTCTTATTTACTTTTACTAGAGTATTACATTGTGGTATTACTACTTTTACCTTAGTAAAATGATGCTTCTTCAAAACCACTGGTTTTGGTGGATTCATATTTTATGTATAGCTTGTTCTTTTGTTTTGACCATGAGGGATTATGTCTAGGCCCTATAATCCCTAGACTCTAGGGTACTATTTTTTCTGACTGATCAATGCAGTAAGTAAGTTTGTTTAGTCACACAAAACGCTCAACAGACTGATTTCATTTAGGTCCCCTTCAATCTAAAAGGCCAAAAATATTTATGTCACAAATAGCCTATCTGTGTGTTGTGTATCTGTGGGCCTGTGAGTTTGGTTGGTCCTGCCACAGGCGACACACTCAGTGTGCCTCTGCAAACAGGATGAAAGACCAGAACCAGGTGAGCTTGGAGCAAACACTGATCTATTTGAATGCAGCATTATTTTTGTCATTAAGTCAATTAATCGCCTACTTTCTTGCACATCGGTTGCCTAGGCCTACTTCATTTTAAAACAATTTGCATAATCCAAGATGGCCACTGAATGCCATGGCGGAAATGTAACTTGCGCAGTCTGCTTCAGCCAACTCAGCGCCGTTCGAGTTAATGTTGCGATAGGGACAGAATCGTAACTCATATCCCCCCAATAGCTCATACCTCTATAAACCGTTCAAATCCCGGGGGTCCAAATGCAGATGGCCAGGCTATCAATCAATTGTCTGTCTGTCTGTCTGTCTGTCTGTCTAAAGATACATCTACCTACAGTATCTTTAGATCTACAGTATTTATCTTTAGATATTGTGTGTGCGTGCGTGCGCGCGTGCGTGCGTGCGTGCGTGCGTGCGTGTCACATAATGCTCCGATAAAGGCTCTAGGGATATATGTTAGCAGGAATGTTAAACTGAGCGTAAGTGTTGCATTTTAATCTTTTGGAGTGACACTATTTCCTCTCATCTGGCGTTTCCGTTTATAGCCTTGGCTGTAGATAAGCACCCACAGTCAGGGGGGCAAAGAGAGGAAGCACATCTGCTTTACATGTAATGGAGTTTTATTCATTTCATCATTCGTAAGTGGTCTAACATGGGGTCATTATGGTGATTCACTCACTTCTTTATAAAAAAAAAGAAAGGAAAAAGAGGGGGGGCTATAATGAACCTATATAAACAAAATTAACATTATGAATGCTAAATACTACTAGTGTAGTATCACATACTAAATAATATGTAAAGTGACAATGAAATTAAACAATGAAACATTAAAATAGTAAAATAAATGCACTTCTATGGGACATGATACCGAATCACAGTAGAGACTCAGAATATAACTTGAAAGCTACTCATAGAATATGTTGGCTACATGGAGTATGAGCATGTTGACATGTAAAACACTGGTAAAAGCTGCTATAAAGAGCAGGTGCAGGAGGAGGAGATGGGCTTGTTTATGTGGCTCTGACTGGCCCTGATGTGGTGGTCAAAAATGAGAGCACAAACTACTTGTTCTCTGGTGACTCCCAGTTCCAGCACTGGGTAAGGTGAGCACTCAAAGAGAAGGTTGTGTGCACATCCCACGCCTGTATTTAGGCCAGGTGCTGGACATCAAGGAGGAATCAAGAAAAAGAAGGAGGAGGTCCGCACACTGTTTCAAGCTCCAAGAAACTATTTTTTAATACTGCAACGTTTCGACCTTTAGGTCTTCATCAGGCAAAATTTATATTACAATGACAGACATATATACACAAACATTGACTAATGAAGATGTACAACACCTGGGAGTCAGGAGGAGCAAAACAACACCCTTCTCCAATCCCAGGGACAAAAAAACTTGTCTACACCCCTCTGGGGAGTGTTCAATGCATGGCAGAGAATAGACTTTTCACATTTAATTAAACATATTAGACACTAATAGCCAGTCAATACATTTGTGGAAAACCAACAATAAGAACAGTTAAAAGTCATAAATGGTGATATAATGTATAAGCTAAACAACAAACTAGAGGAAAGGTTTAATATCAAATTCCTCATTTAGACCATCAGGAGACATGGTATTGAGGAGATAAATCCAATAGGTCTCACGTTGGAGAAGTAACCTTTCAAGATCTCCACCTCTGGGTGGCTTTTCAACCTTCTCAACACCAACATATCGCAAATTATTAAGATTATGACCAGCCTTTTTAAAATGAGCAGCAACAGGATTACGTTCATCACCTGTTCTTATACTACTCCTGTGTTCAGTAATCCTGGTGCGCAGAGCCCGGGATGTCTTGCCTACATATGCCAACCCACAGGGGCACCGGATAAGATATACCACATGCGTTGTGCTGCATGTAATCGCACCACGTATGGATCTATCCCGGCCGGTGTGAGGATGGCTAAAAACCTTGCATTTTTTGTGTATGTACATTGCATACAGTTACCACACCTATAGTTACCATCTGGTACTACTGGGAAATTGGAAACACTCTGAGTGCCCAGATCTGATTTAACCAGGCTGTCCCTCAAATTGGGAGAGCGTTTAAACACAAGTCTTGGTTTTTCTGGAAAAGCTTTTTTCAACCTAAGGTAAGCACTCACTCACTCACTCACTCACTCACTCACTCACTCACTCACTCACTCACTCACTCACTCACTCACTCACTCACACACTCAGTTACTCCTAGTCAGTCAGTCAGTCAGTCACTTCTTCTTTCGTGTATCATCCTCAAATGTCCAACTCAGTATCGTGTAGCCACGCCCTTGTCTCTGGTCCCAATTGGAAGAGGCCGGCCTCCGAAGGTGGTCTATACAGGGGGCAGGTGTTAATAATGTGTTCGGCAGACTGCTCAGGCTCGCCACACTTGCATGCTGTGAGTCAGTCACTTGTACCTCATCACTACCACTACATTATGTCATTTGTCACACCACCAATCAGCCTGCGTAAGACTTTGTACAGACAAGTGTCTCCCACCATATAGAACAACTTGATTCACATTAAATATCTCCCTTTTCCTTGGATGGATGGTCAAACATTGCATTGTAATTGTAACTGTGGTACATTTGATTATAGGGTTAGAGCTTTATTCACAATGGAAATTCAGGGTTATTAATGTGTAAATATGGTTATTTCCGGTCTGGTCCTATCTGCCCCAAGTCTGCAGACACTCCATACTGTAGTGAGGCCTCTTGTCATTTGACACAAACCTCCCTCATCATCTCTAGAGGGTGCTGTTGTCCGTAGTTTGAGCTAAAGATCCATATTGGAGTTGGGCACTATATTCCTGTTTACTATATTTTACAACTTTTGTAACAAGACAATGAAAAAAAAACACTTGTGGGTAGAAAGAGAGAAAGAGGAGAGGATAAACCAGCACCAAGAGACATAACAATTAAACCACACGGAATCAAACCACATACATCAGCATATCTCTTGGAGCCCTCCCAATACCCGAGTTATCGAGTCATACATGCAGTCATTTTAAATCCTTTTCAGGTCCAATGGTGGGTGTTTCACTGAAGTTTATTAAGCATTGTGTTGAGAGATAAACTCTCTCCAGCCCCCTAGCAGCATAGTTCTATATGTATGATTCTTTTTTGGAAGTTGTTGATGCTGGACCCACTTACTCCCTGCCAAGAGTCTGTTTTACTTGGCTTGTTTCAAGAGATGAGGACAGTGGACTCAAGCCACTCGATGAATAAACCAGGGTGGGGTTGGAGAATGGTATTTTTCTGCTTTAAATTGAACTTGGGAAGATTTTCAAGACAAATAATGGAAGTCTTGGAAACAATATGTGAATTGGAGCGATTGTTGTATTTGTAATCTATTACTAGATTTCTGGTGAGGCATGAAAGCATTTGGGTATTTTTTGGTAAAACATTATCAAATCAATCAAATCTTGTGATCCACATGGAAACGGCATGCTACCAATGTGGATCTCGGACTTCATCTGGCCAGCCGGTCATGTCAGTCATCTTAATCAATATATCACCATGATGTATGATGACTCACATATTTGGGCAACGTTTCAGCCCAATCATAGCACATTGACTTCCGTAACAAAATTAAACCGACCCAGGTTACTTTTTTTTAAACATATTTT
Organism: Gymnoscopelus microlampas; assembly: GCF_963454915.1. Lineage (NCBI taxonomy): Eukaryota > Metazoa > Chordata > Actinopteri > Myctophiformes > Myctophidae > Gymnoscopelus > Gymnoscopelus microlampas. Next base: position 33,277,784 of record NC_139944.1, read on the forward strand.
TACATATACATATGATCCATTAACATTAATAATACTGTTGTGTATACCTCCAAACAAGTAATGCTAAAGAGGAGGACAGTGCATCACTCTATGAAGGATACATGGTATCTGAAAACGTTAAGGGACAGAAAGTATAAGAGATAATTAAGTTTTGGGTCTCAAAAATGAAGATCACAATAGAGACATAAGACAAGAGAATCAAGATGATTCACACAACAGAGATGTTGGTGTGTGTGTGTGTGTGTGTGTGTGTGTGTGTGTGTGTGTGTGTGTGTGTGTGTGTGTGTGTGTGTGTGTGTGTGTGTGTGTGTGTGTGTGTGTGTGTGTGTGTGTGTGTGTGTGTGTGTGTGTGTGTGTGTGTGTGTGTGTGTGTGTGTGTGTGTGTGTGTGTGTGTGTGTGTGTGTGTGTGTGTGTGTGTGTGTGTGTGTGTGTGTGTGTGTGTGTGTGTGTGTGTGTGTGTGTGTGTGTGTGTGTGTTGGTGTACATATAAGCAGATGTGCATTTCTTTAATTTTACAATTTGTGAAATGTGTGTGTGCATGAGTGTGTGTGTGTGTGTGTTGGTGTACATATAAGCAGATGTCCAACAGTGATGGACGTCTATCCAGTCAGTCACAGCATGTCCCCTCAACACCATGCATTCCTACAGTATACAACTCAGCAGCACTGAGTCAGGAAATGAGCTCTGCTGCCCCCCGGAGGACAACCACCTGCATGCCTCCCATCTTCACCCTAGAGCAGTGGTTCCCAAACTTTTTCGCTCAAGACCCAAAAGAGAAATTTGATGTTTGCCTGATACCCAAACTAGTGAAAATAGCAGATCTACAAGCTCACAATGCGTCGCTTTGCGCCACGTTGTGAGCTTGTAGATCGGATATTTTACTTCTTAAATGTATTGTATGTATATTTCAATGTATTTATGGACATTATTAGATTTTTCATTTCATTTATCAAATACTTTTGAAAAATGTTGGAATTGTTTTCAATTGATGAAAAGTTGTGATGTTCTTTTTTTTATTGATGAAAAGTGTTTTTTTGTTTAAAAAAAAAGAAAAATGTTTTTAAAATTCATGTATTTTATTTTATGTAGGAAAAGGATAAAAGGAGATATACTCGTGACCCATAAAAATTGGTCCGCGACCCAAAGATGGGTCCTGACCCACTGTTTGGGAAACAGTTCCCTAGAGAACAACTGCACTGAAGGCAGACTGTGAGTAACATGCACGCACGTCTCACACTCACGCACACACGCGCGCACACACACACACGCACACGCACACACACACACACACACACACACACACACACACACACACACACACACACACACACACACACACACACACACACACACACACACACACACACACACTTACAGTAGGCCTACATCCAAGAGAGATGTTGCACTCAAGTCAATGGTGTCACTCAAATAAACAAGACAGGGTCTAATACTGTAGTTGCGTGGCTTCCTCAGTATAATCAGTATGGATAGCAAGTTACTTAGTTGTGCAGTTAGTTTGTGAACAAGGCAGCAATAATCTACTGTAGTACTATGTGCTAACATGAGTTTATAGCAGTGTGAGGTCAGCTGTGATTGGTCTACTACAGTACAGCAAAACAGGCTCAATAGCAGAATATAGATGAGAACAGGTTTTCCTTCAAAGTTCTCATTATTTCTGTACAGCACCAGAAACCCACATTCGCCAATAGCCTATGCCATGCAAGTAGTACAATCAATAGTAGCCTAGTTGTCACCACAAAGCGAGCAAATAACACAACGTGTGTTTGTGTGTGTGTGTGTGTGTGTGTGTGTGTGTGTGTGTGTGTGTGTGTGTGTGTGTGTGTGTGTGTGTGTGTGTGTGTGTGTGTGTGTGTGTGTGTGTGTGTGTGTGTGTGTGTGTGCATGTTCCATGCACTCAGCAAAAGAAAGAAAATAAGGCTGGACTTTATTAAGATGCCAACTTGCTAAAATGTATGGAACATTAAATGGGAATAGATTGTGCAATATATTAAGTCACACAGAAGAAGGTTTATGAAGACAAATTTAAGTAACAGCAAACAAATCGAAGATATTATGCATTCAAAATGCAGTTTTGGATTTTGCAGGTCCAACCGGGAGCCAGATCACATTGATTGGAAATAGGGGACTCTATATAGCCAACAAAACTAACAAAAGCTCACAAATGAAATGAACATATAAATTATATGATATCTGTGTAATCTGCACAAAGCATGGATGATGGATGGGGGACAGCATACTAATCACACAGTGAGCAGACAGCAAAGTGGTTGCAGCTGCAAAGCATAACGAGGTGGGAGGGCATGCATCACTTCATCAGGTGAAAACTGAAACTGAAATGCACAGATAGCAGCCAGTTTCCTGTCTATGGTTTTAGGTTGTTGAATGCTATTTCCAGGATTTCTCTTTATTTGAACCCTATGCCTGACTTTTTTTATCTTTATTTAATTTTTACTTATTGTGTGTTAACTATTCTAATCCTATGCCCGTCCTCTTATGCCCATGATTCTATGCATTTTCTATGCTTTTGCCTGGTGCTTGTTTTGTTAACCTTTTATATCTGACTTATCTCTCTGAATTGTGTATAGTATTTGAATTCTGTCATGCCTGTGAAGCACTTTGAACTGCAACCCTGTATGAAAGGTGTTATACCAATAAAGTTTTTTATTATTAAATAACAATTATAAACACTAGATTTTATTTCAAACATCCGTTTGCTTTGACAACTTATGTTTCAGTTTAAGAAGATGTTAAGAGGTAATGAATTAGATCATTTAGTTTTTCTTCGTTCTTTTTTGTTCTCTTTTCTGTAATTGATGGCGAATAATTGTATAGCTTGAGACATTGAATTGTATTGCGTTGGTGTATTGTTTGGTGGCTATACTGGCTATTGGACAGTGCGTTATGATTGAAGGAGTCTTCCTCAAAAACAACAAATGTAATGATGTATGTAAAACCATAAATGGAACACATTTTATGAAATCAATTATTATTAGCACTGTCAAATGTACCTGCAGAGGACACATTACAGAGATAACACAGAGACATGTTTTAAGATTTGTTTTGACCTCTCCAGTCAGTTTGTAACCTCTCCAGTCAGTCCCCTCCGAATTTGGAGATGACTGATGTAATCAATATGACCTCATCAATACACAGAAAAAAATTATACAAACTCATGCTCATGCCACTTAAATCAAATTAATAACTCAATTGATTAATCAGGAGCTATACCAGTTACAGTACCACCTAGTGGTCAAATTGTGTATATCATACCTGCTTAAAATGCATCTACTGTAGCCTACTTGATAATTTGGTCAGGCTGGACTTAAACTCGGTTGTGTCTGTGGTTTTGTGCGTTTACCAAGTTTAGCCTACACTTATGTAACGGTGACCTTGAAAGGATTACTATTAAACATAATAATATAATGTGCATTCGTCACACCTATATCATAAAAGGTTTTTGTAACCAAGCATAAAGACAACTTTTTGCCAACCCCATAATTTCCTGTCCCACCAGTGACCTGTTCATTTCAACTGTATTAAATGCATGCTAGGCCCAGTTCTCCAGAAATGGGGCCACTTCTTTCCAAAACCTGGCCCAGTTCTCCTGATACCCTGGTGAATGAATGGTTATCAAGCTGTTACTGTAGTTTGACGATTACTACCCCGGATTTTAGATTTTCACAATACATTTCATTACGTATAATATGACAACAGTCAGAGTCCTCACAGAAGAAAGGGTATAATTGCTTTTTCCATTTCTCCTGGTTTAAACTGCTCATGCAAGAGGATTAACATTATATGACAGTATATGTTGTATTCCATGGGGATGGCATTAATTAAATGGAGGTCTGTCAGAGTTGGATGCATATCATGTGATTTATTCAGAGATGCTCTGAGAAAGACAGACAGAGAGAGAGCTGAATATGCAACACTCTAGACTATGAGGAGAGCTTGCTTGCTTGTTGGTGCATGTATGTAACTTGTGTTTGTCTCTAGCTTTGTTAGGCACCTCTGTTTACACCTATTTAAGCTTTATTAAACTATTTCTGCATTCAAGGACCCTCCTGTCCATCTTTGCTTCCCTAAAACCAACAAATAAAAGATTGCTTATACTTTAAAGAACTCTTAAGTGGCTTATAATCATGACAAAATGAATCGTGTCAGTGGTGTTTAGGACTATGCGTCTCACTTATCAACAATAAAAGTGATTCTAACCATTTTCTTTTTTGCTTGTGCCACAAATACTATAAGTAACCTCAATCACTATCAGTGGAATATCCCCTTAAAGGAAGAATGCACCATACACCTACACTACTCTGAATTTGTACTCTGTGACCGATGTACAAATGGCCTTAAGTCCTTCATCATTGTGTACTGTAAATACTGTCATTTAATCAGCATGTAACACTAATACCGTATCTATCTCTCAGATATAGCATTAGTGTTACATGTGGCTTGTATAACATGCTGTCGTCTTATAGCAATCATTTAATACATCAGACTCTGTCATATGACCACTGGTCTTGTCTGTAATCAAAGAGCCAGTAGGTGCTGCGGCTTTGGATTAAATCTCGTACATCCAGCCCAGCCTCACTATTGATAAACCATGAATACTAACTAGTGTCAGCAGCCTGGATAGCCTCAGCATTGGCTCTCCATGGTAATACATAACATGCTGCTAACATGCATACAGAGATACTTTAACAACTGAAACCCTACACTAGCGTAATACATAGTTGACTGTTGTCTCCCAGCTAGGGTTCTATACTCCTTATCCCCTCCTTTTTACCTTCTACACCAAATCTCGTCGCTGAAAGTAGCCACTCTACAAGCTCACAATGGGTCACTGTGTGATGAGTTTTGAGCTGTGGTTACAGATTTAGTATCACCTGTATGTTAAGACCACGTCTCTGCATATTGAGTGGGTGGCCATATACTGTAGGCCACTGTGATATAAGTGGTGTTGTCATGGGGGCCAGTCCAGTCTCATTTCCTATAGTATGTTTAACCCATCAGCTCTTATCTTTTTTAATCAGTTCTTATAAAATGCATCTGGCCCACAAACAGATGTCTTACATTTTCCTATTCAATGGGAAGTACAATACTTGTCAATACAGATAATCAGGTCAGGTATATTCCACAAATCCAAAACAGAAACTGTTCTAGTTCCGGTGTTAGCTTTTAGCCTCTGTTAGGTGTTTTATTTGTATTTTATTTTGTATTCTTAAACACTACATTAAAGCCACTGGATTGGGGGGCTTTCTTTGTGTGTGACAGCAGGTTTAAGTAGAGCAAAATGATTGTCATGCAGCATTTCCAAACTAATATGAACAGTTTGTCAAGACCCGTCACGTGTACTACTAGTATTTATTTAAGTCACACCATTTTCAACTCAGCTGCAACTGTGCATAACTGTTAGCTTTTTGTTCTGTGAACTTATCTGCCAACAGACCAACCCACGCACACACACACATGTACGCACCTAAGCTTATCTAAGCTTATAAACTAAACAGGCAATATAAAGTTGTCCGTTAATGAAAAATAAACACTCACATGCACGCCCATGCACCCACAAACACACTATTTCCTACTGAACAGGCATCCATTTTTCTACCATGGCAGATGTTGCCAATGGCTGTGGCAGTTAATCCAGAATGCTGGGTTTGATACGAGTGGGATTTAACTATGACCATGATACCAACATCTGTCAGGATGATCCTGAACTGAGCACACACAGAGTAAAACAGGAATAGACTATACACTTTTCATTTGCTACAACAGAGGGGAAGAAGTGGTCGACAGATTCAGACTCATTGAGGTAAGTTTACGGAACTAATTTAACAGGTTTCATCAACATTGGTTTTGTAGCCTAGAAAAAAACTACCTGATTCTTTGCAGTTTATGTAACATGTTTTTGTAAACCTTTGGTCCTAGATCTTAATTGATTCATGGCTTATTTGCATTAGTGTGTGACTGGAAACATGTAATGTCATGGCAATGCTGGTCTGTTTTCATTCTTCTGAAAACATTAATAGAAAAACATGTATAGACTCAACAATAACAGCCCGTAGTGGTTTTCATTTTTCTGGCATTTTATTTATTTATATTTATGATAAGGCGTAGGTAGATAGGCGTAACGGAAAGCTGGAAGTCATGTTCTCAGGGGATCTCTTATGGACGGGCCCTATTCAAATTCAGGTCTTAAGCACTGATGATTTTATATGCAATCATCACTCTGATGTTGGATGCATAGCTTTTTTTGCTGTGCACCATGGCACAGACAAACATTATGAGGTTAAACATTTTTTTTGTGACAGATAAGTAAATGATTTCTCATGTATGCCATGGTAGTTTTATAGCTATAGCAAAATCCCACTAGAGATATCAGCAAAATGAACACCGTGGCCTGAGTCCAAGTTTGCAAGAGTTTTGTGGTGGATTGACAGGTTGCTGAGTGAAAATGGAATGCACGAGCAAAACAAGTGTCTGGCGGATGATTATTTCTCTCAGTTGTCAAAAACACATCTAATATGAGACAAGCATACAGTATTAGCCTTTTTGAATGTTTTGATGCAGAAACTTCTTTTTCTGAATCTAACAATGTTAGAAAATTCTATCTGATAAATAGATTCAGGAAGTAGTCAGCTCAATAGTCAGGGGCAAGGCCACTTAGATCATTTGTCTTATTTCATGGCTTTTTCATGTGCTGTCTCGTCCCTTCTGCATATTAAGTTCCTGTATATCCAACTCATGTCCACGAAAGCATAGCGGTATGCATCTCAACGTCACAATGAGCATCATCATCATCATCATCATCATCATCATCAGACAGTGACTATACTCCATAAAAGAATAATCCTGATTCATTTGCATCTGTTCCAAGATATTTGCAATTGGAATACTTTACACTGTATGAATGCAAACTACCGGAATGCTGTAGTTAATAAAATAATTAAATGATTAAATAAAACATCATTACCAATGCAGTTTCCCTAGGATACACTGTAAAATACTGTGTCTCTTTAACTCTGAGAATAGGAAAATGTACTTGTAAAGGTTCACACTGTTCTACTTCTACACTCAAATTGAAACTGATCATTTGCAGTGTAGTCCAAGTTACAATATGGTACAGTAATGCGTTACAGTAAACAGTACAAGTAAACTTTGTAGTATTTTGAAGATTTAGATGTATAATGATTCATGCAGCGATCACACCAATTCATCAACTATTATTTCAAAGTGTCTCATCACATCAGGTAAATCATAGCCTCACTCTTTGCTGTCGAGTGCACCTGCCTCCCTGATGTGCAATGATTTAAACAACACACAGATATGCAAGACTCTCTTTTTTTGGGTCTTTAGCAAAATAATATGCTACATAGCATGATAGCAGCCATTGCAGCTGTCAACACTCAGTGCCACAGACATATAGAGGTTAGTACAGTATTGCTAGTGGTTAATATACTGTAAATGTTAATGCAATGAACAACAAATATTTCATATTTATTGAAGTTTATTTGATAAACTTGATAATAACAGATATAATATTTCTTAAACTACAGGTTTAGGGGCCATCTTATGGTGATATCTACAGTAGATATGCTGCAGTGCTTTAATTATGAACCCTCACAGCTTGTTTTGATGTTCTTTTTCTGTGATCATGTTTAATTCTCCACTGGATCTTTCTGACCATCACAACATCCCAGAGGGCATCGGGATGTTTATGTTTAATCTATACTTCGGCGTACAATGGTGTCACACCACCAACATAGCAGATATAAGCTTGTAGATTGGCTATCAGTATGTGACACTGGCAATGCAACAAAGTCATGCCATTGTCTCACAAATATATTTGAGAGCATCTACAGACTGGGAGCTGTATTATTTTACTCCAATAACCAATGTTTTCACCTTTGCTCAGTACCACAAGCAGTGATGTGTAGACAGCTTAATATACATTTTAATTAAGTGTGGCCCCAGACAAGCAACAAGGTGCATTAGAGAACACATTTTTGAAACTTGGGTTCTAGTGCTGTGGTACAGTGGGCTACCTGTATTTCATAAGCTAATTTAATCTATTAAAACATGCATTGACCCATAATATGGAGTAAACATAAAACAAGGAAAAAAAGAAAAGGTATTTAGCCATTGATGGGGTTAAATTTGAACCCTATGAATAAGGCACGAGCCAAAGAAAGATGAAAAGATGGTTTGGTACTAAGACCCCCCAATACCCGTCCAGCCAACACCCAAAGAAATGAGAGTCAGACACCTGGTACGTCCAAAATGATTAGTCTGTATTGCCCGAGTGTGCACACAGGAGACAGTACAAGTTACAGACAAGAATATCAAACACACTGACACACTGACATAAGACAACAAGCACTTCCACGCACAAACACACACTAATGCTTCAATAACAGGCAATAGTATTTATACACAGTTGGACTTCAATGACATCAGACATAGGTGCATCCTTATGATTGGCTTTAAGACCCTCAGACGTAGGATGGGAGTCGTAGGATGGACAGGCGTCTGGCTGTCTCAATAATAAGTTGTTGTTCATCTTAGGGTGTCCTTGTGTACAATTCTCGGTTCCATAAACAAGTTGTTCCTTCGATATCATAGGACATGTGCATGGTTTTATCTGTGACAGGATGACAGCTGACAAAAGGGAATTAGTGACGATGTCGGGTCAAACAGAGATATCGGTCATCGTACAGAGATACAGGTCATTAGGACCTTAAACACAAAACGTTGACCAAGACATGTTTTTACTGATTGGGAACATATGGAGCCAGCACCAGATAGCAAATATGGAGCCAGCTACATGGCCTTGGTAGAGAAAGTATAGTAGAGTTACAAAAGGCATGTTTAAAAGACTGAAGTACAGGCCCAAAAAGACATCACTATATTAATTTGACTGGTTAGATCGATATTTCTAGATCATATCAATCTGGTCCACAAAATATATCTATCAGTCCCCAGTTCTTTGGGGACTAGATTGGTAGATTACATTGAAAGAAAATGTAATTAATTAATTAATTCATATAAGGAGACATGTTCAGATACATGTAGACATAAATTGCCTTTTAAATTGTATTAAAGGACTATAAGGGCAAAATCTTCAAAAGGACTATGTAATTTATTCAGATATTAATTCAAAAGGACTGTATGTAATGGTTATTTATTCAATTAGGAAGCAAAACATGGTTATATTTCATGACATTTTAAGACACCACACCAAAAAAGTTTTCCCCTTGCAACTTGCAAATAACTTTATTATAATTCAAAAAAATCTCAGCTAATGTACTGTCCCAACAAACCTTTTCAAAATATGTTTAGATTTAATCAATTTTAGCACCGTTAATGACCCTTAGCCCGTTTCTGTTGATAGAGTGAGAGAAAACTAACCAGTCTGACAATTTCAAATTTGAAATCTGACAAGACACCTACGTGTCCGATCCGATTCTGTGCATGTCCAGGAATAGAAAAGTTATCCTCCTCGTGTGAAACTGTGGTCATGTGCTTTATTTAACAAGTTGACCTGTTGGTCCAAGTATTTGAGACTGGAACAATACACTCCTGATACCTGTATTTATTACATCACTTTACACTTTATTTAGGGAAAAACTCACGTGGAATGGTCTTAAAACTCAAGAAATACTTTCCGATTGCATCATGTAGGCATGGGGGCATCAAACATCTATCCAAGACATTAGTTGAAATCTGTAAGATAGATGGAAATCAAATTTACTGTTTGGCATGAGACCTACAGTTGACTATAGTATGAAACAGAGTTTAAAACAGTTTGGAATAAAATTAAAGTTTTAGCCCTGTATGTCACAATTAGCAGGTATTGTGACCTTATTGTTGTCCAGGAATTGGATTAATGGAGTGGCTTACATTCTCGTTCTAAAATAAAACAAAGACAAACAAAGCATTAAACATTTAAATCGAATCATTCATCAAACTCCCCTCTATTTGACACCCATATATCTGTAATATAGTGTGTGTCAGAGGATGAATCTGTTGATGAGAAAGAAAAAAAATCAAACTGAAAATCAAAAGAAAAAAATGAAAAAAAAATCAATTTTTTTAAAAAAAGTTATTATTAAAATATTTAAAATTAAAATATAACAATGAAAAATAAGGAATAAACATCTTTGTTCTGAAGAGTATATTAGAGTTAGGTAAAGTACACCAAAATAGATCGAAATTATTTTTTTTTTCCCAAAAAAGAGCAGATCTACCAGCTCAAAAAAATCTTAAGTTAAAATGATAAAATATTTTCAAAACTTTTTAAAAATAATTCAAAATGACTTTATAATAAACTTAATATTATAGTTAATTTTTTTTTTCCAATATTGATATTAGAACATATTGAATCGTATTAGGGTTAATTTAACTGATATGGGTTGAATGAAGTTGAACTTAATGGAGGCTAGGTCGTTGCCAAGCAACGTGGCAGTTACTAACACTTCCTGCACTTTCTCACTCACCCACACACCATAAACAACAGGCGCTCAACAGGGAGAAGAGAGAGACAGAGAGAGAGTCACTCAGTGTTCAAAGTTTTTTTTTTTCTCTAATTTTGGAAAGAGAAATATTTTATCCTGACTTGGTTCCGTATTACTTATTAGTTTAAATTATATTAAAAATATTTAAGAGAATTTGAAATATTGAGAATAGTTTAAAATGTATTATTAAGGCATTGAAACTTATTGTTAAAGTAGTCTTCTCTGTGAGCCATTATTAACTATAGCCTACTTTGTTATGAGAACAGCTCCGACCAAGAAAATGTAAACAGATAAGAAACGGGAGAAATGAGAGGAGGCTGTATTGGATAAGGGAGTGAGAGAACCTATGAGAATTTGATTATCCAATATACTTAGTAGTGGGTAAATTGACAACGAGTATTTTAGTGTATTCTGAGAATCTAACAAAATATTTGAAGATTATTATTATTATTATTATTATTATTATTATTATTATTACTATTATTTTTGAACCGACAATGAAAAATAAAATGAAGTTCCTTTTTAAGTAAATGGATAAGAATTATTATTAAAAACTGAGCAAATTGTACCAGGATTCATATTAATGTGTAAATCTTTGTTGGAGTTCCAGAGGGGCACAGGAGGCGTAATGTTAAAATGCACACCTTACCTCTGTTGTGACCCCTCTGAAATCCACTGACCTCTGATCCCAATACGGTCTTGGGTCACCCAAAAAAATCTTTACATCAGTAATTTGGATCTGAATGGATCTCGGCTGCCTTCGGGGTACCGGTGATGCTATGAGGCATAAGAGCAGAGTAGACATGGAAAAGGTGTTATAACAAATACTATAGGGTGGAATTTTAACATGAGGTCAAAAATGATGGTTGATCAAAGAAACAAAAGGTGGGATTCCGTTTATGCCAGAAACAATTTCCCCGTCGCCATAAATAGAATCCCCTCAGCTACCAAAACAAAATAAATACTAAACTATCCGCTAACGAGAAAGAAAAACATGAAACAGGTTTAACTTAAGACCAGACCATCAGAAACTGAACTAATGAATGTAAAATAGAATTAATACGTTGGTGTGCTCTGGGTGTACAGTGTATTACCTGAATGGTTCCTGGTTGGCACCTGTTGTCGGTGGGCCCCGGTCCCCCATTTATGTGCTGTTTGTGTTGTATTTAGTGACTGAATTTATAAATGAAGTCAGTGACAGCATCTCAATAAAGGTTAGCACACATGAGACCGTGTGCGTTTTCAATCATTTTTTCTACAGCCATCTGGTGGGACTCATTTCGGATCATTATAGGTATGTGAGTGTCATCATTTATCTTTACACAGAGATAGTGGAACGGGAGACCGTTCTGAGCGTTAAGAATAACTCCTCGCGAAATGTTGTGCGCCATAACGAGCGGACAACATTGGGTAATTAGATCTCGGGCCTGTTTTGCGTTGAGGTGACGCGTTTTTATCTCGGCTTTAAGAGCGGCCTGCCATGCCTCCGGCTCAGATCGAATGTCAGGCAGATTGGCTGCCGTAAGTTTAATGTCCTCGGGATACCATTTCTGGTACCCATCAGACTGTGGATAGGCAATGAATGGAGGGGTTAGTGGGTGGAGCTCTACTGGATGTTGATCAGTGTGTGGCTGTGTGTGGTGGGTTTTAGAAACCGCCTTTTTAGTGTTAACCCGACGTCCAGGTAAAATGTTTGATGTCTTACTAGTGTCAGGTAGAGGAACGTCGGATGGGGTGGGGGAAAGTCCTGAAGCGTCACCGACAGCAGGTCCAAGCAGGTCCACATCCTTAGAACGTGGAGAAAGAGCACATTTTTTTTTTATGTCGAACAAAACCTTGTCATCATCCTCACTTTCATACATTGACTTATCAAATGAAGTTGGTAGGCCTGAGTGAACGGTACCCTGCCCTTGGTTATCACTGGTGGGACCATGCCTGGGAAGCCGTTCATGCTCTTGTGATGGGGAAAGGATATTTCCCATAATGCCAATTTTCTGGTGATGATGGAAAGTGAGACATAGAATATAGGAAAAAATGAGAACAAGACACATCATGAGAGATTAATACTTGGGAAAATATAAATGTAACAGGTATCAGATTATTTCAAGATGGCCATTCATTAATACATATGAATCTCTAATTTGAATGTGACAAAAAAACTACAACATCGAGTTCTGATGTAACTGGTGTACCCAATGGGCATATATTTTGTTTGCAGTCCGCGGGGTCCAGTGAATCTGATCTCCCTGGGTCTCGAATTCGGCTGCGGGGAGGGTGAAAAGATGGTGATAGTGGCTATATATGAGAGTATTAAGTAACTCTAATATCCTCCTCTGACGTGTTGTCAGTGTGCGGCTGAAATTTACCATGGGGATGTATACCAATGCGTTTGGAAATGTGGTTTGAGCTGCTCTGTACATTTCATCTAGCTGTGAACCGTTCTGCAGGGAACTTTCATTCCGATGGTTGATACCTACAGATAAGATAACAACAGTGGCGTGGTGGTCTACCGGAGTCCTCGCTAAAAGTTGAGAGAAATGTGGATATTTTGCTCCTGGATAAGCTTGTATCTGTATGTTCGACCTGGGATGAGGTTTGGGCATTCTCGCAAGGTTGGAGTCGCCGATAATCAGTATGGGGCGATTACGTTCTATTTTCCAGGACATTTTGGGTTTTTTGGGGTGCTCCCTGGGTCTTTGAACAGGTGGCTCTGGGTTTATAGCCCGGCGTGTCCCTGTATTCTGGGGTTTGAACGGGAGCTCATCGTTTAGGTTGTTACATTTTACCCGCGTATGTCCTAATTCTCCACAACTGTAACACTGGACTGCCCTATAATCTCGACGCGGAGCCTGACATTTACTGGGTGTAGAAGGCCCAGCGGTGTGTCCGGTGTTTGGAGGGTGTGTAATGTTAGCCTGATTTGTGTTGGAAACCTGTCTAGGGGGTTCAAGTGGGCTAACCGGAGGACCCGGTATGGCCATAAGTTGCTGTTCTGGCTTTTCCATGTATGAAGTAAAGGTTGTTATTAGACTGCCCATGATGTGAAGTAAAAATAATAATAATAATAAAATATACTGTATTCGCAAATCAGCAGGCTGTGGTTTATCCTAGGAGATAAGGAATAGATATTATACCAACTGTTCCGTGCTGAGGTAATGCTGTTTTAGGGGCTGATTGGATGAGATGCTGCAGCTCGTTTAGTGATACAGAGGTTGCCTGGAGAAAAGGAACACAGGAGAAGTGAAAGGAACACAGGAGACTTTAAAGGTGGCTAGTTTCTAGAAAAATGGGAATGAAATCAAAATATTAAAGTTTAAAAATGAAAAATAATTGAATGGTGTATCTGGATTATATATTATAATAATTCCCCTCTGATTGGCACATACTGAATGTATCTGTGTGTGTCAAGGTATAACTGATCTACAAAATTAAAGTAACTGTTCTAAGGGAAAAATAATACAAATGTCCGATAAGTACGGGGAATGAGCCTCGTGATAAGGTTAATGCATTGTAAACTATCCCTCCTTTTTGATTTGACACAATGCAACAGAGTGTCAATCAATCACCCAAAGTAGTAAAGTAAAGTGTAGCAGGGAGAATAATCTCGGCAGGGGAAAAAAAATAGGCCACAGTAGCTGCAGTTTACTCCAAGGTCAATTTGATAAGACCAGGGTGTTGGGTTTAGTTAGGGAGGGAGAGAGAGTTTATATGCACAGAACGGTTGTAATGGCACAATGTAACTCATAATTCAAGACAAACAAACTAAAACAAAATGTACAAGACAAACAAACAAAAAAATGTACTGACTGGGTAAGTAAAACACAAACTTCAAACGGACTCGCCGAGAACACCCAGCTGCTCAGTCATAATGATTTATACATGTACCGAAAACCAAATGACGTGTTAACGTGGCAGAGGTACACACCATAAATCCATATGCACATATACATAATCATGCAGGGCGAAACATAGCACAATTATATATATATATATATATATATATATGAACAACTGGGAATATTCACAACGACCGATGCAGAAGTTTCTGAATTACAAGGAAGGCAACCTGGCGATGCCGTATGGGTTGGAAATTGTGTTCCAGTATGCAGCTGCCTATTAATGTTTTGTACTCGCGGACCGCTATCCGATGGGTGGTACTAACATAGAAATACAACTGCATACAAATGTGTTACCTGTAGCAGGTAATATGAAGCCAGGGGAAGAGCAACACTGGAGTACCCTTGAACTCAGCTGATTTGAGACCCGATAAGGCGGACGTTTTATGCCTGTCTATCTAAGGCTAGAACAGTAGACTAGAACATTAACCCACATACAGCCGATAGGCAGTGTGTAAAGGGGTGGCAGGGGTTAATCTTAGGTCAAATATCAGTATAGAAGGGAAATTAGTACATTAAGACGACTAAGACAACTGTACGGAACAGTAAACAGAAACTACAAGACAAACAAGATATAACAAGTACTATACTATAGCCTCCCGTGTGAGCAATACAGAACTTTCACATACCCAAAGTGTCTGGTTTCAGGGCGGCTGATAAGAGCTGTCTCACCACGCGTAGATGAACAGATCGGCCCTCTGGAGTGTCGACTGGAGGAGGAGGAGGTGGGGGTCCAAAAAAGGAAAAGTATCAAAAAAACTGAATCTGAATTCACCGCTGAATCGTCACCCAGAAGGAATGCAAAAATAAAGTAAATTTGAACGCTGATTCTAAACACACCGGTCGAGAAAAAAATTATAAAAAATGATAATCTCGGGTGGATGTTTAACCGTTTATCGAAGGACCATTGATGGGGTTAAATTTGAACCCTATGAATAAGGCACGAGCCAAAGAAAGATGAAAAGATGGTTTGGTACTAAGACCCCCCAATACCCGTCCAGCCAACACCCAAAGAAATGAGAGTCAGACACCTGGTACGTCCAAAATGATTAGTCTGTATTGCCCGAGTGTGCACACAGGAGACAGTACAAGTTACAGACAAGAATATCAAACACACTGACACACTGACATAAGACAACAAGCACTTCCACGCACAAACACACACTAATGCTTCAATAACAGGCAATAGTATTTATACACAGTTGGACTTCAATGACATCAGACATAGGTGCATCCTTATGATTGGCTTTAAGACCCTCAGACGTAGGATGGGAGTCGTAGGATGGACAGGCGTCTGGCTGTCTCAATAATAAGTTGTTGTTCATCTTAGGGTGTCCTTGTGTACAATTCTCGGTTCCATAAACAAGTTGTTCCTTCGATATCATAGGACATGTGCATGGTTTTATCTGTGACAGGATGACAGCTGACAAAAGGGAATTAGTGACGATGTCGGGTCAAACAGAGATATCGGTCATCGTACAGAGATACAGGTCATTAGGACCTTAAACACAAAACGTTGACCAAGACATGTTTTTACTGATTGGGAACATATGGAGCCAGCACCAGATAGCAAATATGGAGCCAGCTACATGGCCTTGGTAGAGAAAGTATAGTAGAGTTACAAAAGGCATGTTTAAAAGACTGAAGTACAGGCCCAAAAAGACATCACTATATTAATTTGACTGGTTAGATCGATATTTCTAGATCATATCAATCTGGTCCACAAAATATATCTATCAGCCATGGTTTAAAAGTTGTGAATGCCGTGGTCGATTGAGCTCTATACCCGCATGCTGCACTTGCTGTATCGTGGCAGGTCCACATATGGAATATCAAAAGTTACGACGGCATGCTGAGAATGAATACAAGAACGTAAGTTTTGGGGCGAGCGTTCCGGTTACCCTGAGGAATGACAGACCAGACCGAGGATTGATTGATTGATTGAATTCTTTACACAGAAATGTAAACAGCACGGTGGTACATTTAGGCTAAAAGAAACACAAAAAAAGTCCTGTTGTCCTATGTGTTCAATTAATCAACAGAGCATCAAATATTACACATTAATACATGTAAATATAAAAAGCTATATACAAAGGAGAAAAGGGGGAAAGGAAAACCTCCTTTCAAAGGGAAATAAAACTAGCTCCCCTTGTGACCTTCTGATAGATGTTTTTCAGGTCAATTTTGAGAGAAACCAGTAATACACATCCTTTAATGAATGGTGTCAGGGCATTCCACATTGTGATGGCAGAATGAGAATTTCCCCATGTTTTTCTAAATTTGGGGAGAACCAGATCGTTGGTTGCTCCCTCTGGTGTTGTGGCTGTGGGCGTCTTTTTTGAAGTAGTTAGACAGGTATGAGGGCACTGTCTCTTTTAGTATTTAGGGATATTTCACTTTCAAAGCGGTCTGGGGGCTCACAAAAGCCTGAGTAGACGATAAAATTACCAAAAGTTTTTTTGAAAGTGAAATATCCCTTTAAATACCGGACCCATTGATATTTGCTTAACCCTGTCTTCTACCCTGAGCCATCCCAAACTAACCACGAACGTTATCTGAAGCTTGCAGGCCATTGTCCGACAACTACAACTTGCTGCCTGCCCGTCTATATAGGCCTACTGTGAGCATCAAAGCAGGGCTCTGCCTCGGGGGAGAAAGCTGACCTATGTAGCCTAGACCAGCTCAAGCGGGACACTGGCTTCGCAACCGCATGAGAACTGCACTCTTGCATGGTGGATTGGGACAGCTGGAGGAAGAGGACTCTTTTTCTGGCTCATAACGTCGCTATTACCCAGATGGCTTACCCTTAGACAAGGCTGGCAGAGATTGTTTTTATCGATTCTGACAGAGAAAAGAAAAAAAGTAATAATCTCTGTCTTGTCCAAGGATACTGGGTGGCCCAGACCTGAAGAAGATGTATTGTCAATCATTATTTGTTTATTCTTTGTTCTGTGGAAAAAAAGATGAGAAGCGTCTGGTTGTGTTCTAGCAGACGAGGTTACGTGCTCATTCTGCAGCCAGATCCTATAAGCTGGAGAAAATGAGACACTAGTATGACAAAAGGGCCTTCAGCTCCTCAATATCCTACGTGAAATTGGCTAATGGGAGGGCCGGCGGGCGGGCGGGTGGGCGGACCTCTGACGTCACTCTGACTCAGCCATAACTATGGGTGCGTTCGGAAATACAGCACTGAGCGCACTGGCCAATAAAAACTAATAATAGGCGAGTGCGCTCCGGTGTGCAATTTCCGAAAGCACCCTATATAAAGGACTAGAGGGGGTGCGGTGCCCCCACACAGGTAGACAGACAGAAACAGACATGGCCATATGCTGACTGATTTGTTAGGGCCTGATGCCATGATGACACATTGAGGTTGGACAACACAGTCCATATTTAGCCGTAGCTGCATTGGAAAGTCCTTATATGTCTTATCATGGTGACATGAGCTTGACGATGTGGTTCGTCCGCCTGCCCATCCTCCCTCAAGGCAATCCCTATAGTGCCCAGTTGTCCATGTGCCCACATGTCCTTAGTGCACTTATGTCCCTAGTTCCCAGTTGTCCAAGTGCCCACCTCTCCAGGTGCCCACATGTCCCTAGTGCCCACATGTCTCCACCCCTAAGTGCCCACTCGTCCAGGTGCCCACATGTCACTAGTGCCCAGATGGTTTTGGTGCCCAGTTGTCCCTAGTGCCCAGTTGACCAGGTGCCCACATGTCCCTAGTGCCCACGTGTCCCTAGTACCCGCTTGTCCCTAGTGCCCAGATGGTTTTGGTGGCCATTTATAGTGCCGTTTTTGTGCCCACCTGACCGGTTACCAGTCAGGTAGCAAGATTAGAATATGCTATTTAGAATATGCTAATATACTATGTAGATATCTCGGTTGTAGATAGATCATAGCTATGTTATGGTCTAATAATGAACAAATGACAGAATGGAGCCTGAAGGACAAAAAGAGGAAGAGAAGAGATCTAAGACCGGCCCTTGAAAGGACATACCCTAAATATAATTTGGGATGTAAGGCTGCCCTTGTAGTCAAGAGCAAAACCGTGCTCATAGGCAGTATACTGTAACTATGTAACTACTGTAACACTCCCTCCAGTAGTCAAAAACGACACAGCTTGTTCTGCATACTGATGAGTTTATTAATGCACTGGATTACAATAATATAACATTCTCTATAATCAGTGACATGTAGGTGATACTTATGTCTATCAAATGCGCAATGCTAAATCCCAAAATAGTGGGTATAGGATCTTCAGCCAAAAATAGAGCCCCCAAGTAAAGTACCCACAAACAGACTGACAGCAATACAAACGGCAATAAAAATAATTTCATCAACCAAATGCTCAAACCCATATAACTTTTAATATTCGCTTTAGGCATTAAAGATCCAGGTCAGGAGAACATACATTTCTCCCGCATCTCCACTTCAAAGGGAGGAAGTGCAACCACTACGAAATAATTTCATCAACCAAACGTTCAAACACATATAATGTTTAATATTCACTTTAGGCATTAAAGATTCAGGACAAACATACATTTCTCCCGCATCTCCACTTCAAAGGGAGGAAGTGCAACCACTAACGTGTTCGAGTCCCAGCCATAACTTATAGGGAGTTCCGGGCATTTAACCCATTTAGACCCGAGGTTGATTTTAAATACGCGTAACCTAACCTACGTTTTCTGAAAAACATGATTTTTTCATTTAAAAATAAAAGAAATGTCATGTTACTATATACATAGCAACATAAAATGACATAGTTGCTTTCCCGGATTGAAGGGTATAAGAATGTATAGGCTTTCCAGGTCTACTAACAGGTTCCGGTACAACATAATCATACTTCTAGTAACTTAAACCAAATGTGCATAAATAATTATATAAACATAAAGAACCAAAATAAAGAAGTAAAATAATAACAAATACTTATTATGGCAGCCAAATATGGAGAGCCATTTCTTCCTTAACCACTTAACACCCATAATACTTTGTTGTACATCAAATAGTGAAAATGAAAGATCTGCAAGCTAACAGCGCGTAGTGTTGCAATATGCCTTGAGGTCTGAGAAGGGCACTGTCCCCAGCACGTGACTAAAATATATTCTGTTGTGGATCTGTAATAGGTCTTTAAACTGTAAAAATCTCTACCAGACACAATGTGTTTTTGTAAAGAGGATGTTGTTCTCACGTGTCCCCTGTTCTGTTCCTGTCAGCTCAATGTCAACCCTGTTACCATTGTCATCAAATTAATTCAACGAATGAGAGGTATAAGAGCTACAAGCTTTAGTGTTATTGGTAGAACATTGTATGATTGTGAACGTACAGTAACCCATGTCATAGTAATAAAGAGAAGTATGCTGTTATTATACCGGTGGTTATTATATTAAAATATGTCTTATTAGTTTTTCACCCGTTCTGTCCTTTTTTTACTCCTCTTACCAAAGTTGAATAAAGGCTAGTTATGCGACAAATAGTATATGATATGATAGATTAGTAACTTTAATTGATAGGTATGATAGATTAGTAACTAAAAAATGTTGTCGTTGTTTTTTGCAGCCTGTGCAGTAAGGCCATGGGCAAGACAGGAAGTAAAGTCTTCAGAGAAACGTCAGTCGATGGAGTCCAAGCACAGGTAGTATGCACTTTATGAACACTTACACTTTATGAACTTTGTGTGTGTGTGTGTGGGTGTGTGTGTGCATGCGTGCGTGCGTGTGTGCGCGTGAGAGAGTGTTTATTTGTGTACAGTCAGTGTCAGTGTGCTGGTGTGTGTTGGTGTTTGCCTTAGTGCTCTACCATGTCCTGACACCACTGAAAAGGGCCAGCTGCTGTGTTCCATGGCTATCATGGACTTACACAACCAGGATCAGCCCCAGGCTGCTTTCACACGTTATTTTGCCCATGTCACATCATTAGACCCATCCATCAATGACCTTACTTAGCCCGGGGCACATCACATCATGGCCACCATTCCTAGACCCATGAGTAAGCTAAATGACGGTGCTAATAGAGGAGTGTACTGTACGCCAGGTAATGAGCATACTGGAACAAATGGCAACAATTTTAGCAGTGTTAATGTTGTTGCCCTTCATTAAATCTTGAAAATGCAGAACGAAAATATTTCAAAGCTCTGGCAGTACATCCTTTTTTCCTCTTGCTACCTCTCATTGATAAAAGCATTGACAGTAAACCTATTTGCTACGTTTTCCAATGCCATGGTTGTATTGACAGTCAATACTGCAACAAGCAAGAACCCAACCATATCAGAATGTGATGTCAGAATCACTGGTTTACATATCTGAAGAAGTGGGTGAATTAAAAAGCACGTCAAAGAGAACATAAAAAGAGCAAGATATCTACAAGTACAAATATAAACATACACACATAGCAAGACCAGCAGATACAGTATGTAGCCTACCTAGGTTAAGCATATGGTGCGAAATTCGTAAAACATTGTTAGGTCCACATTGCGGCAGGTAGCCTTTGTATGTGCATAATTAGACATAAGGTGCAAAAAACGAACTTTACAAGTAAAAAAAAACATCCATATTGCAGGTAAAAATTTTCCAGTTGACAGGCCAGCCTGGTGATAGGCAGAGATCAGACATAGTTCAGTGCATAAAGCAGTCCTGTGACTAGCTATAAAACGCATCCCCATGAATGCAAACCTAAATGGCTATAGCACTAGATAGAACTGAGAGATGGGAGGCGAGAATTAATTTGAGTGAGCCGTGGCCTCTGTCAACATTTAAAAATCACATTCTTCTGTGCAGTAAGCATCCAGATTGACCTCTGCATGATGGACTTCACATACATTTGGTTGTCAATAGCTATAGCAGTGAATAGCGATGGACACAAATTGCGGCCCATACATTGCAGTCTGTCAGCATTGTCAAGCAGCATTGAAAATCCCTAGCCATAAACACGTGACTGAAGACTGAAAAAATACATAGAAACACAACGGGAGGTTGTGTATTTCCGGTTGTGGAGTAGAGAATTTGAAGACTGCAGTGTATGAACACTGCCGATAATATGCACAGATAATATTATTATCTGTCAATATGTAAATCCACTTGAGCCTCTAAAACGAACCCTTACAGGTCCATTTGGGTCCATTTTTAAGGAGGGGATTAACACACAATTAGCACTGATGATTTTGCTGTGTACTGTACTGTACTGTACTGTACTGTACTGTACTGTACTGTACGTTGGGGCTAAATTGGCCAATAACCCCACCGCCCGCTCAACAATAACAACATCCCGCCATTTCTTGTGTTGACTGAGAGTGTGCCACCTTTGTCAGCTTAGGTGACTGAGTGTCGGGGAATCAACAGGCATAACTGGACTGAAGTGAATTGATTTGCAGGGATTAAGTAGAGATTAAGATTTTCCCCTCCCACTCAGCTTGGGCTTTGGTGGAGTAAATCTGGGGATTATGATGTCACAGGCTTGTGGCTGCAGGAGAGGAAATTGAATTGTAAGAGACTTGCGCTGATGGGGCCTGGGATTATGGTGGCTGTCAGTGAGGAATCAGGGGAGTCCATGTCTGCACCGTTCTCCTGGCCAG
Source organism: Gymnoscopelus microlampas (assembly GCF_963454915.1). Taxonomy (NCBI): domain Eukaryota; kingdom Metazoa; phylum Chordata; class Actinopteri; order Myctophiformes; family Myctophidae; genus Gymnoscopelus; species Gymnoscopelus microlampas. Next base: position 33,299,789 of record NC_139944.1, read on the forward strand.
GGACACCATCATGATAGACCTTCAAGTGCCCAGACATGGGATTTGCCTCCACCTGATTTGGAACGGGTAGTCATCATGTTTATTCAGTGATAGGAAAAGCATTGTTCATTGGCTTATTAGCAGTCCAGTCCACCCTCCTCTTACCTGTCAAACTGCTGTCATCAGGTGGTAAGTAGACATACCGAGCAGGTAATGGGGTACGTGTGGATTTCTAACAGACAGAAGTGATGTCTGCTCTGATGCTGTCGGGAGAGTCAATTGTTTTACATGATTGTCTTACACTATAGTGTCCTATTTGGTGCGCCTATTGTTAACCTGTATGTGCGCTGTGTACTTATGTGCCTTGTGTGTGTGTGTGTGTGTGTGTGTGTGTGTGTGTGTGTGTGTGTGTGTGTGTGTGTGTGTGTGTGTGTGTGTGTGTGTGTGTGTGTGTGTGTGTGTGTGTATGTGTGTGAGTTTTTCATTGTTTCTGTTTGCATTTGCATGCCTGTGTCTGTCTATCTGTGTGTACATGTGTAAGCACATGTGTCTGTCTGTGTGTGTGTGTGTGTGTGTGTGTGTGTGTGTGTGTGTGTGTGTGTGTGTGTGTGTGTGTGTGTGTGTGTGTGTGTGTGTGTGTGTGTGTGTGTGTGTGTGTGTGTGTGTGTGTGTGTGTGTGTGTGTGTGTGTGTGTATGTATGTTTGTGTGTGTGTGTGTGTGTGTGTGTGTGTGTATCTTTGAATGTGTATGCCTGTATGCCTGTATGCCTGCGTGCGTGGGTGTGTGACTGTCTTTATATTCCAGCCAGCTCCTGCTGTGGCTGCTCCTGCTGCTGAAACTGAAGGTCTCACTAAAACCAAGGAGATGAAGGTGAAGTGGACCCAGCTGGGCCTGGTGTTTTTCCTGTTGCTGTCTCTGGTCATGACAGGCTGCTTCCTCTGGCAGTACCAGCTGCCCAAGTTATTGGCAGGTATGCACACATTATAATAAGCACAATTATTTGAATTGCCCGGTATGTTTACACATACAAGGAATGTGTCTCGTGAGGTTGGGGCAGTCAGTATGAAGCAGTATTTCTGCTCATCATTCTATTTTGAGTAAATACAGTACGGCTACTATGTTTCTGCTTCAATGTGCTGCCCCAAAAATGCTAAATATTCTGGTGGGGTTTTCTCTCTCTCCTGAACACTGCACATGTGCGGGATGGCCCACTACAGCTATGGCCACATAGCTTGAAACTATATACAATATGCAATATACAATGTACATTTACTGAAGAGGCTAGTATAGCATCATAGGTGAATAAATACATATATTAAATATTGATTTTAGAAACGTATTTTACATAAACATTACTGATGAGGCATCAAACACATTGGTACGAACAAAATGGACCCTTCTCTAAGCCCCACCCTCTCCACTCTGTGACTGACTGGTGGTGCGAAGTTAGTCACACCCAGGCCTGGCAAACTCTGCTTCTCACCCATTGACTTGCATGTTAAACTAGAAAAAGTGCTCCTCGGAGCACAGGTCTCCGCCAGATCAGGTAGGTTATTCTGGCCTTCTGGTGGCGCTATAATAGGCTTATGTGAAAAGGGTGCCATTTATTCTTAGGTCTTTCACGGCAATCGGACACTGCATTCATGTTTTGAGGCATTTTGATCCAAAAATGTGTTTTGCTAAATTAGACCTGCTGGTGGCGCTATAACAGGCCAATGTGAAAAGGGTGGCATTTCTTCCTCGGGCTAGTGGGAATGTGCGTGTGAAATTCCACGGAAATCGCAAGCTGCGTGCATAGTTTGAGGCTTTTTGTTCAAAACGGACCAATCCTGCAAACTTTGGTAGCCAAACCATAGGCAATGAGGATGGAATATGGGAAATCGGACAGATCCGTGTTGATCACATGACTATAGAGATACTGTGTACCGATTTGCATGACGTTTGGATAAAATCTGTAGGAGTAATGTAAAATAATGGGTTTTGCACTAATCGGCCTCCTGGTGGCGCTATAACAGGCCCATGTGAAAAAATTGGGGCAGAGGTTCTGAATTGTCATCCAGGGAGTGTGTGTGCACAGTTTGGGAGCGAACGGGCCAACGGTGCCAGAGATTAGCTGGTAACACACAGACAGGACGGACGGACGGACACACACACGGACACACACACACACGGACGGACGGACGGGGTGGAAAACATACTCTCTCGACATGCCTTTCGGCCTGGCGGAGACAATGACTGCTTTCCCCTTATAAGTAATCGATCATTTCAGGATGAAGAGTTTTAAAATCTCTTCTAAGTCAACAAGGCCTGCAGTAGGCTATATGCACTGGAAAAATGTGCATGACATTATTTCAATAAACTAAAAACACATTTTAGAGGGAGTAATAGCCATGGATACACGACGGTCGACTGTCTTGTAGATCTGCTTCTTTCAAAAAAAAATTGAATATTTTTTAAACATTTTAACAACACAATTCTTGTATGGGGGTCCCTGGCAGAACATATTCTCAGTCTCAAGATTTCACGAAGACTGTCTCAGGTGAGAATGGAATCCAATTACTGGGGTTCTTTCTGCTCAGGAGTAAGAAATGGATTACTAGTTCTCAGTGTTTACTGGTGTCGCGTGACAAAAATAGCAGATCTACTGCACAAGCTCACAAGACGTCGCATTGCGACACGTTGTGAGTTTGTAGATCTGCTATTTTTGGTGGATAAAGCTAAAAACATGGCACAAGGGTATACGGAGCAGCAGTCTTTGCAGTTTTGTATTGTATTTCCCAACCCCTAAATTTGTTTATTAGTTCATTCCATAATGAGATATGCAAAAAGCATGGTTGGAATCACAATGTTATACTTAGATTTGTACATTTTTCAAGAAACAATACAAACAGGTAGACATTTTATGTTGCCAGTCACATAATCTTACATACAATGAAAAGACAAATGCTGTTCTATAATGGATACATCCTTTCTTTAATTCAAACATTGCACAAGTAGGCCTATAGGTCTCATTCTATTGTTCAAATCTGAAAAGGCACCTTGAATATAGACATTCACAACATCCCTATTTTACTGTTCCCAAAAGAATATTTTCTGAAGTTGGGTGAGCAAGCTAATTGTATCTGTACATGTGTGTATTGTGTATTGTGTACTTGTACTGTATGTAATGTTTTTGCGTATGTGCATATGACCCCCTCTAAAATGAGATGCTGCATCTCAAGGGGCTATCCTTTCAATAAATTCTGACCAATTCTGACCAATATTATTAGCATTCATATTCAGCCTCTGCATCCCACCATGGAAATCCATGGGTCATGATATTAGATCTCCTATGAAGCACTAAGCCTTCTTTTCATATTATGTGATGATGGTAATACTAATGCACATTCGTCACAGCATTCACAGCGTGTCTGGAATGAATCTCACCTTAGTTGCACAATGGCTAAACATAGGCCTACAGTGTTGTGTGGCAGCATGGATCAATAATTAATTTACCCCCTGCCCAGCACATGCATCATGTCATGCATCTTTCAATCTCAGATATAAAGTTGGAATTTCAAACAGTGCTCCACTGCTCCTCATGTCCTCTACGTCTCTTTCTTTCTTTCTTTCTCTCTCCTCCATCCAGATGAAGAGATGGGCCGTAACACCAACTCAGAGAAAATGTGCCCTCGCTTCCCTGAGCCTCTGCCCCTGGAGCATCCCATCCCCATTCTCAAAGAGGCCCTGGAGAAGGTGAGAGCGCTCCGGCTGCAGATCTGTTCCTTTTTCCTTCCCATTCATGTATCCAACAATGGAAGCGGGAAGACGTGGTGATGTATGGGCCTGGCTGGCTGTGATAATCCTTAACGCCAAATGCAGCTCCAGATGACAGGAGGAGATTAGAGAGCCAGTTGATGAGAAAGTACATTTCTGTTTGAGCGACAGCTCCGTTTCCCGTCTGGAGGGATCTCCCAACAGTGTTCACAGTACATCAGCCCACTGGAGCAATAGGAGGAATAGGGTTGCATCAGACATTTTGTGGATGAATATGCATGATGGACGTATAACCAGGGGTCATCGCCATGCTGGCTTGTGGTGGACATTTTTGTCAAAATTCTATCTTTGCCATGGACATGAAAATGTATGGAAAATTATATTACCAGAAAAACACAAACCTTTATAACTCCGAGAGTGCACAAATAACCAAATGGACCCTATGGGCAAATTGGTGCCATTTGTGGACTCTCTCAGTTATGGGGGTCCTTGAAAATAAAATGTGTCATATAGTGTCATAGTAAAAAAACAAATAATCTAAAAATAATAATCTAAAAGGCCAAGTCTAGCCACAGACACATTGATGACCCCTGTGTGTAACACGTTGCCCGTTTTATTTATCTTTAACCTTCTGATGTAAAACATGCTTAGGTTACACCAATCATTTATTTCTGTGGAGAGCGAGGCATCTGTAGGTATGAAATGTGGAGGTGCTCAAGTAATGTACAAATATGTAAATCCACCAATGGTGAGGCATGACTGGAATGGATTGGCATTTTGGCATTTTCTGCTATCGAGTAAGTGTCCTTGCTGCAGTCTTTGCTGCAGAAGCACAAATACTTTGTCATTAATTAACGTTGAGCAATCAAGCAACGCTTTGAGCTTCTAGGCTGCAGTGTATCAGGCCAAATCCATAGTAATGAGATTATTTAGCACGCAAAATAAATTGATTCTGTTGTACAATGTCTTTTGTTATCTCTGCATCATTGAAAACGAGGGACCTGCCGTGGTTAAAGTGGATAAAACGGCTAATTCACTTCATCTATCCATTTATTTTCATTATATAGCCACTATTGAACTGGCTACTGAAAACAACCCCTTTTGCCATACTTCTGTTGTCAGAGATATGAATGAGTGAAGTTAATCTCTACTTACTAAGCTGCTCCAAGTTTTAAGTTTTCAAGCGACCTTTACTTACAAATGATAACCTTTTAGAGCATCTCAGAAGGTCTATTTTAAATCTAAATTTAAAATATAAATGTCTTATATATATAGATCTTATGATTTTTACCTAATATAGTTTTCTTTATGTGATCCATTGAAACCTTTCAGGTGGACATACTACTACGTCAGACCGTAAACCCCACCAGTCTTCCCTCTCTGTCGGCCATTGTGATCTTTAATGACACAGTTCTGTGGACTGGTAACTTTGGGAAGAGGAACGCAAGTGACCCTCTCTCAGGCCCACCGAATGAGTACACAGTTTACAGGTGTGTAACATTACAGTTAAATAGCAGAATAACCTTTATGTTATTCTCTACAACTATGAAGAGTTCTTAACCTCTAGAATCTGCTTCCCTGTGTCTTCCCTCGTTTGTCGGCGCTGCTGCTTTCCTACAATTTAAACAAATAAATATATAAATACACCTTAGATCAATAAAAGGACAACTATCATTACACAGATATATGGTTTGTTGATAGCAATCAGCAGCTCTCATCAAAGAGCAGCTCTTTGATTGTGTGACCATTGAAAGCCTATAGTTTGTTAAGTGACTGAGTAACTAGGTGTAGTACGTTTATAGTTCCAAAATGGGAAAAACATCACACTATATTTATTCTTAAAATATGAAGGAAAAAAAATACAGATAAAAACAACCTTATCTCCATACCTCAGACCTCAACAATTTGGGGCAGAAATCTGATATGGATAAAGGTAGGACATTGAACATGCTGATTATGTCCTTATTATTATTAATAGTATGGCATATAATATATACTGTAGTGCATGCCTTCTGGCTGAGATTTGCGCTCTACTGACCACACCTTTCTAGTTCACTTGTGCTGACTATCATGTCCACGAATATAATAATAATTTTGTTCCCTCTCCTTTTGGCTATTTTTTGTCACTGTACGTTTGCACATAAATTAAATGTATCCATTGCATTTACCTATCCTAAATAGTAACTAGATAGATAGATTCCCAGGTGGTTTCTCTACCCATTTAGCTACAATGGCGTTTTGGGGACATAAGTTATTTTCAAATTCTTATGGGACTTTTGGCTTTTGGGGTTCCTGGGTGGTTGCCTAAACCTTTGCCAAGCAGCTCTGTCATTTTCCCTGCCCAATGGACCCTTCGCTAAACCCCACCCCAAAAGCGATTGTCCAATGCCAGCTTAGCAACCGTTGTTAGCCTGGCACAGGTCTGGCAAGCTTTCGTCACCTGTCATAGTCAATGTTATTTCACCTGCACACACACAATCATTTGCAACATAATAGCAAGAACAGGAATACCACGATAACGCAATGGTGACTATGAACCAGCAACAGATTCCACGTACCCAAAACCATTGGAGGGTTCTTTTCCCAAGCTGAAATCTGCGCTTATACTGCAAGGCTGCATGGCTGTGTTGTTGAAGACATTAACATGCATGGGTGAGAAGCAGAGTTTGCCAGGCCTGGGTCGCACCAGCAGTCACAGAGTGGGGTGGGTGGGGCTTAGCGAAGGGTCCATTCGTCACTATAGGACTACTATGTGTGAGAACCCCATAGCTAGCGAGTCAGATTACCAGTGCTGTTGCTTAGGTTTCCACTGTTCACTCCACAGACAGAACATGTAAAACAATGTTTGCACATGCAACTACAAGTTATAGCTATTCTCCATACTCCACATGATGAGTAAACAGACCCTGTCTAAAATCATATTCTTGATCACTGCTCTATTAATGTTGGTGGTTGCTTGCTTTTGGAAACATTTCCCATTCATTTCCTTATGTCTTTCAGAATTGCTAGCCTCTCAAAAATCTTCCCAACACTGATGCTGTACAGATTGTGGGAGGATGGTAAGATAGGGTCCCTGGACGACCCTTTGGAGAAGTACGTTGAAAACTTCACTATTAAAAACCCACTGGGAAGGAGGCGAGACGCAGAGCTAAAGTACGTAACGGACGGACTGATCTTTCTGGACAGTGGCGAGGCTCCAGTCCGCTCCTCCTCTGTCACCCTGCGGAGGATGGCCAGCCAGCTCTCAGGTACTGTAGCTAGCTTCACCAGTTGCCAATGAGAAGCCTAGTCGTTATTAGATGCACCAATAAACGTCTTAGTAGGCAACATTACAGATCTTAGAAAGTGCTGGGCTACTAGTCATTGCGGAAGTCATACTTGTTACTACATGCTCCAACTGCTGCCACACTTTGGCTCTATTAGAGAAACTGTTTGGAATAATTAAAATGCCCTCAGTCAGCTGTCAGCAATTGTAACTACCTGATAGACAGATTCAGGATAAATGTATGAAAGGAGACTTCTACTATGACTACAGGGATCCAGCATAAAAGTAAATTAACATTATCCAGCATAAAAGTAAATTAACATTATCCAGCATAAAAGTAAATTTACATTATAGTAGACTATTATAATAAGCAACCTTTTTTTGGTATTCATGCTCCCTATGCACTCAACTCAACCCCCACTTAACACTAGACGTGAAGTCAATGGCAGTTACTGCAGTGAAGCTACTACATTGGTTGTATATGGCGTATCTGGCAGCTCACAAATGGGAATCTATGAATGGGAATCAAGGCAGTGGAGAAAAACAGCATATTTGCCACCAAAACACGATCTGGCAGTCGGCTCACTTTGTCCAAGTTGTTTATCTGAAGAAGCTCCTCTCTGTTACTTGGCACTAAGGACTATATTTTGGAGCAGGCAGATTGGCATGAGGTCAGTGTGACTGTGTAGCAAACAGGTGAATTGACCATTTCTGGCATGGAGTTGAGTGTTTTTCACCACCTGCGTGTGTTTGGTAATTTGAGGACTCGCCTTTCGTCAGTGTGGGAGGAGAGGTGCAGTAGGGGGTGAACTGTTTGTAAATCAGCAGCACACAACTACGCTTTATGCTTGTCTGTTTCCCCTTGGTACTGTATGAATCCATCAAGCTGTAAAATAATAATAATAATAATAATGATAATGATAATGATAATGATGGTAATAATGATATTTTAACATGTTTTGTAGTCATTCTAACTCACACTTGAAAAAGGTTAAATGCTTTTACATGTATCCAACAAATATTAAAGGCATAATTTCCATATTGGTTTCTCCTTCGTAAAATGCTTACTGATTGGACAGTTTATTAGATATAGCCTACTGTTATGTTTGGCTCATGGCAGGACATCATTAAACTACTTATTAATGTGCTTAATGTGCTTGAATACTGTATAATGTGACTAGATCTGCTGTTTTTGAAAAGGTTTGACAAATTTAGAAACAAAGTTCAAACATTTGTGAAATAGGCCATTCATGATGAATACTTTTACTTTGGAATTGTTAATATATTTTTGATGACAAATTTACTCTCGTACTTAATAATTTCTAATACAGGCCTTTTACTTTATTCTCTACTAGTGTTTCTACATTGTTGTATGGCTACATTTACGAGGTAGGGTAAGTGATATTCTTTGGTCAAAACAAAACTTTTTTTGTTAAAAGGTTAAAGTCCTACTACTGTATGTTCTGAGTCCTAGTATTAATTGCTAAAGAGTGTTCGTTCAACAGGGGTCTCCCCCATCACTCCAGCTCTTTAAAAAGAAAATACATTTTCAGGTGGGTTGCAAATTTTCAACCAATCAGGTACCCATGTACCAGCTTAAATGTAATATTGTTCCAGTTCCAATTGTGTCTGCTCATTTCTTTATGTCATCACTTCCACTTGTTTATCCTGTATCTTGTATGAATGCTCTCTCCTGATTGGATGAAATTGGTATCCCGACCTGAAAATGCATTTTCTGTTTATTAAAGAGCTGGAGTGACAGGGACACCCCCATTACTGAACAAACACTCTATAGCAGTGGTTCTCAAAGTGGGGCACAGGGACCTTCAGGGTTCCAAATGGACCCTTACTGATCTGTAACTCTGAGAGTGTACAAATGGAACCAAATGGACACGTTCCATTTCTATACTCTCTGAATTATGGGGGCCCATGAAATAGAAACAAGTTTGAGAACCACTGCTGTTATTTAACACTAATTTTTAACAAAGTAATATCACTTACCCAACCTTTAAGTAAAAAATCTGAGTACAGTACTTCTTCACCACTGCGAGCCAGCTCTTTCTTCTCCCTTTATTTATTCAGGGGAGCCCATTGAGAGCAAGCTCTCTTTTTCAAGGACGCCCTGATAACAGCATCTAAAACAAATGAAATACATACATAATGAAAAACCATAACAAACATTTGAATCAAATTACGATCATCACAGATACAAATAAATATAGCGTTACATGAAACAGGTGCAGTTACTATGCAATGTGTCCTCAAGAAGTACCCTAAATGTTTCTTTTTAGACCAATCGCTCCAGTTTCAGAGAGTCCTGAAGCTCACCACTTCTCCAGTCCGGAAAATACAAAGTCTGTTGCCACTGCCATGTCGGTCCAGTTTCCCCCAAATATGCTGAATTGAAACGAGGAACAATTAGGGAGGCAAAAAACTTTTCGTGTCAAGATTTATCAAAGCGTTTGTTCACGGGGCTTCATTCGTTTTATTTTCTGAGCTTTTAATACTGGTGCAATAATCTGTATTCAAAATCAATCTCAGGTCTACCCAGAAGACTCAGGGCCACAAACCTGCTATGGAAAGGAAAAACACAATCTGCAATCAGTCTACTGCAAGATGATGTCTTAGTCGCAGACCCGGGCACAAAGTAAGATTTCTATTGTCACTATCGGGCAGAAACCTTGTATCTCCATATATTAACTTTTTTATGATTTTCATTTTTTTCAACAATTAATGCCCTGCTTTGTCACCCAAGGCTGTCACACAAAATCAGCAAAAATATACAACATAATATATAAGATATACAAGATCTGATATTTTTGCTATTATTGAAAAAAAATCTAAGTGAAAGTGGTTAAGTCTGTCTATGGATTTTTACATATATTTCCCGAGTATTAGCAATTGTGACCACATAATTACATCGGACCCATTGGAACACAGGTATTTTTTCCCATTTCCTGAAAAGTAACAGTTTTGGACATACAAGATTTTCACCCAAAAGCGACGATATGTTTTGATGATTTCAGTGTATCACAATTACCACAATTTTTTTATTGTGTGAACATGTATGGGAAAAATATACGTATGTGACCACTCCATAAGCTTTCAAAAACAGTCAGTACTGTCTCTTTGTCAGGTATAGCCATCTGGTTTATGGAGTTACAGTTTGAGCACCAAAGTATCATATGACAACGCTTCCATTTCTGATCCATTGTTATATCAATTACCGTGAAATTGTGTCGCATTTAATCTCTGTCACTCCATCTCTCTTTCAATGCTAGGTGTCACTACAGCAACCTGGCCTTTTCCCTGCTCGCTCATGTGTTGGCTGAGAGAGTGATCAGGGTTGATTACCAGCGCTGGATCACAGACAACATCCTGGACCGTCTGGGCATGGAGGATAGTGGGTTTGACATTACCCCAGGGCTCCAAAGCCAGATGGCAGTGGGAGTGTACTCTAGCGGGCAGCCTGCTCCTCTCTATGACCTGGGCTGGTACCGGCCTTCTGGTCAGATGTTCTCAACAGCGGCAGACCTTGCCAAGCTGGCCATGATGCTCCTGGGCGCCTACCACCGCAAGCTCCTGGAGCCGGACACGCTCAAGATCATGCTGACCCCGCTCTTCAGGTGCGACAAGGATTACTTTGCCAACCGCACAGGGACGCCGTGGGAGGTGAACGAGCAGCTGGGTTACGAGGTTGTGCGCAAGGATGGCGATCTGGACGGCTACTCCGCCACCTTCTCGCTGGTGCCCCGGCTGAAGCTGGGGCTGGTGGTTCTCATGGCGGGCAGTAGGTCGCAGAGCCAAGATGTGATCGCCAAGGCCTATGGTCACATCATCCCGGCCATGGAGAGGGCCTTCAGGGAGGCCAAGAAAGTCCTTGTTGCTCCCCCGAAATCAGATCCTTACATTGGCTTTTTCACCTACAGCAACATCACCTTCTATGAGATTAAAGCAGGATCAGACGGTGTTCTGATCATGCAGCAGTTCGGACCACAGATCGAGGAACTGATCCCCGAGCAGTATAGGACAATTAAACTCAACTACCTGGTGGAGAGAGTGTTCAGGGTGGTGTTTGAGAAGGAGTACCCCTGTGTGTTACGGGTCAGCACCGCTTCTGTTTCCCTGGAGGCCCAGGATGGCCAACTGTTTAACTTTTATGTGTTTGACAAGCGGGGTGTGTCCCCTGGTTTTGACGCACCGGGACTGAATACATATAATGTAGTTAGAATAGCCCGAAGGCCCTCCTTCTCGAGCTGAACTTCTGTATAAAGCCTGCCTTTAAACAGCCAAGAAATACACTGTGTGTCTCTTTGGGACATGTACAGTAAAATGACTTTAATGAATAAGAAGGATAAAACAGAAAATATTGGAGGACATGCCAGATGCAATGTATTGCATAATGAAGACCACCGGCAGGAAATGCATTCTGTTTGCTCATTTGTGTAATCTTGTGTACTATCAATACAGTACATAGATTGATTTAATTGTTAAATAATATGCTGTTTATAATAATAATTTTCATACTGATCTTCATTGACCTTTGTCATGCATGTCTTTACTGTTAAGTTATTCACAATATTGTGGCAAAGTGCTTGTCTTTCCCCAGCCTTTATATTCACAACTCTTACAGTAGGTTACCTTGTCAGACCTGTCCTGGAGCTCGTCCTTTAGGGTGGGAGAAAACAGACAAAAAATGACTTCTCTATTGCTACAGTATGTTGCAGTAAAGTAGGTGATCATTTTCATATATTTTGTTAATTAAGTGTCAAACTATGATTTCACCTTAGCTTATTTATCTGGCCTGGGATATTTGTTGTACACACGGTAAAGAAACAACATGGTTAGTTGTGTTTGTGTCACTGACTGGTGGCCCCAGATATCCCCAAGTGTTCACGCCAAAACATGAATAAAGTCTGTTTTTTTTTTAAATAGTGATGTCACATGGTTCTAGTCCAATGACAGCAATGATGCATGTACCAGTATGTGCTTTGGGTTGTCCAACAGGAGAGGATTAGACACTGTTCACAGTACCAGACTAACATATTTAGTGAACTTCGTCAATAGCAAAAAGCCTAGTTTTACTTGAATGTATGCCTTCATCCAGTTCCTTGTGTCTAAAATGTTGGTGATTTTGGAGTACTAGAGGTTCAGGCCGCTATGCAGCCCTCACACCTACAGTATACGTCGTGCCGCCGATCCAACCAATATGTCTAAGTCATAGTGTCAGGGGCAGTGCCAGCTTAAGGGCTTTAAGTGCTGAAGCACAGGGCACCAACCTTGGGGGGGCACCAAACGGCGTGGAGAAATTGAAGACAGAACTATCGCAGAAAAGCGTTATAACAAGTATATACCGTACATGTAATGCACAAGATGGGTACCATCTTTCAAACATGAAAGTAACAAGAAACAAAGTTCAGATTTGAACAAAATTTGAAATAAATTTATAATAGCAAATTTAGATTTTATGTTATGCAAAATCACAGGCTTTATTATGGCAGTCATGGGGAATAATGAGCTTGTCTGTCAACAACACAAACAAAAGGCAATGCCTTGCAAAGCTCACATTAATACTATACATTCAAGTCAAGTCACTCAGGCTAATCAGCAGTGTTGCATTGGTGAATTGGAAAGTGGTTGCACTCTGTTTTAATGACATCGTGCACGTCGCTTAACACCTACACTACAGGCCACACAATGGACAATTTAATTTGTTAATTCATGCTGGTGTGACAACCGGCGGTCGGGAGCCTTTGTTAACTTTGTTGAGGTGTGAATTTAAAGTTGTTTTAAATCTATGCATGTGCATGCGCGTGCAGTGCTCCTGTTCAAAAAGGTTGTTGCACGGCGTGTTAGGCCGTCCCATGACCAATGCAACCCTGCTTATCAGACAAAACACAGATGTTAAAATAAATGTTGCTTGTCCAACAAGGAATTCAGACAATTACTGTAAGAACCAAAGTACACTTATAGCCTACATATACACTTCTGGGATACATTCCTTCTGTAGATCAGATATGCTCATCTTACATAATAGTTTTAATAATAAAAAGTATTATAAGTATTACGAATATAAGTATTAAGAATAAAGTAATAATAGTACTATACAGAACATAGAATGAGCAAGCACTGCCTACAAGTATCACACAGGAATAATACGCCAAATGACTCAGTTTGTTGTTCAACTGCCACCACCTCATACAATGATAATTACATGTAATAATTATAATGTGTGCTAGGCCTCATCTGCTTATTAGCTTATTTATAATGCAACAACTAAATTAGTGATTCGTGGTTTAAAACGAAGAGGTTATGGAGGCAGGCTCTTCGCATGTACATGTGATGGTTGTAGCGTCTAGGCTCAAAGACATGCTAGGAGAGAGCAGAGGAATGAATGCGTTGGAGTCTTTACCCGTGACCTGGGCTCTGGTACTCTGGCCAGAGTGGCCCAGCATAATCTTGGGGAAGGGTGGCTTGTTTTTAGCCGTGTTGCTGTGTTCCCTGTGGGAGCACACAAGTTCACGGAAGCACTCCCGGAAACGTGTGGAGAGCAAGCTATAGATGATGGGGTTGACGGCAGAGCTGAGGTAGAAGAGCACACCGGACAGGATGTGGACACACTGATAGATGGAGTGCATCAGGTCTGTCCACTGGCTGATGGAACTCCACAGGAGGCGCGAAATGTGGAAGGGTGCCCAGCAGACCCCGAACACAGTCACCACAATGGCTGGGAAGAATGAGAGGAAAGGAAGGAAGGAAGGAAGGAAGGAAGGAAGGAAGGAAGAACAAATTTGAGGATGTGCTGTATGCTGTGTATACACACACTACTTTTTAATTTATCAAGTTCCCTACTTTCACACCAATGTGTACTGTCACAAACTAAACATTACAAATAGATTTAATTATGAATGCATGCAGTGCTAAAAATCCCTTGAGGGAAGGTCTTGACTAAATGGCAAATCATGTTGATCATACATAAGTATAAAAGACTCACAGAGCATCTTGGTGACTTGTCTCCTGCGCCCATGCTCCACATGAATATTAAACCTGGTGCTGGAGCTGCAGTTCTTTCCCAAGATCCCGCTTGGCTGCCGGCTCTCTCTTCTCAGGTGCACGCCCATCACCAGGTACAGTATGCTGATCACCATCATGGGTATGAAATAGAAGAAGACTGTGGTGATCTGAATGACCAAGTTGTACACCCACACAGGTTTCACCACGGAACACACGGCTGACTCATCCATTATCTCTGGCAGGTAAAAGATGCCATGCAGCGAGGTGTTGGGGACAGCACAGACCATGGACGCCACCCACACGGCGCTGATGACCCGTTTGGCGTGCTGGTTGGTGGAGAGGTAGCGGGTCTTCAGCGGGTGCACCACGGCCATGTACCGCTCCACGCTCAGGGCTGTGACGTTGAGGATGGAGGCGAAGCAGACCGTCTCAAAGAGGAAGGTCTTGAAGTAGCAGCCTCCCTCGCCAAAGGGGAACGGGTAGTTCTGCCACAGCTCAAAGATCTCCAGCGGCATCCCGAAAAGCAGCACTAAGAGGTCAGACACAGCCAGGCTCACCAGGTACAAGTTGGTGGGATTGCGCATCTTCTTGTGCTTGGCTATCACTGCACACGTCAGCACATTTCCAGACAAGCCAGTGAGGAAGATGAGCAGGTAAATGAGTGTCACGGGGAGGAAGAAGGGAGACCGCTTGGGACCCAGTGCTTGAAAGAGGAGGTCCTCAATCGATTGGTCATTGGTGTAATTGCCTGTGGTGTTTAGAGACACCATGGTGTTGTTGTGGAATGTTTCATGTGAGGTTGAGATGTTTGATAAGGAGTTCTGTAGGAGGGAATCCATGTTAAGGGCAGAAACTTTTTCCCTGGAGAGTGCAACAGTGACTGGAGATCAAAACATCTTGCAACTATTTCTGAATGCTTTCATTCAACATTGAAGACCTGTGAAGAGGAGGGGTGAGAAAAAGGCAGAACATATTGCTTGGTTTTCACTTTCCAAAAGTGAATGAAGAAAAACATATATTTTTATAATAGCATACTAAGCGACCAAGAAATGTCATGGCACTATCGAATTGTGCATGTTAATTATAGGCTATAGCCAACATGCACACATTCTTACAAATGTGCGCCACAACACCACCATGGCTAGTTTAATTAAAATGCAAATTGGTTTAAGCCTAATTAAAACAGCACACTGCTTCACACATGTCAGCAACTGTAAGAACATTTCCTAAACTTATAGCACAAGTCAAAGGTCATAAATGTTAACTTTCTCTAAAGTCAATAGCATCACATAAATTCTGAAGTAGCCTGAGCATTTGGAGAAAAAAAGTATGGACGATTGCTTTCAGTTAAATATCATAATGAACATGATTGATTTTGATTATCAAACTCTGGTTGAGAAGCTTCTTAATCTTAACCACTTAAACACCAGCATCTATTGTGGGGAAAGCTTTTGCTGAAAATAGCAGCTCGACAAGCTCAATAACAGAACACAGAAAAGACACTAGGGTTGAAGTGGTTAAATGCCAATGTTGTCTAACCAGTTCTAGCTTAACAGAGATAATCAATAAAATAATACATTTAGTAACTTGTTCTAAACAGCACCAGTACATAATAATAATCAATGTCCTCACCTTGACGCACACTTGACAGTCTCTCACTCTCACACTGAAAAGTCCCTCCGGTTGTTCTTTGACAGAACAGAGAGGCTCCACAAGTTGCAATTTTACATAAAAAATAAAAAGGTTTTGCAAAATGCACGTGGACCAGGACGTGTCAATAAAAGCTGACGAGAGCAGACCAATATTGTATATATTGATATATATATTTGATATATTAATGTATAACTATGGTGCACTGCAGACCCAACCCAACGCTAAGTGACCATAGCGGAGGAGGCTGCTGCACGCTTCTACTCAGTGTTGCCAGATGTTGTGAGAGAAATAAGCAACCAGGTCTATGAAAACAAGCCCAAGAGAAGCAAGGGCACCGCAGCACTTTAGACCTAGTATAAACATCGGCTATTTGAAAATAGCCAATCTACAAGCTCACAACAATTTTCAAAACCCTTTTTTTATGTGAACATTTTGGAATATTTTGGAAACATTTTACAACCCACATTTTGTATGGGGATCCCTGCCCCCTGCCTGGCCACAACATATATTTTTTCAGATGGGGGGTCTATGGACAAATACAAATTACTTTAGGGGTCCTTGACATAAGCAACTAAAGCCGACTTTAGAAACAAGGCCAAAAAAAATGCAACCCACAACTACCAATGTTTACAAGCAACTTTGCAAAAAAAAAAACAAGCACAACGTCGCTTACAATAAGCACACATGGCAACGCTGCTCAATGCTGCAGACAGTACCGTTGTCAGGTTGTCAAGCGCGAACATGCAGGTGTGTGTGTGACAAACAGTATCGTGAGTGGTGATGGTTGCGTAATTGAGACGTTATTGAAGGAGAAATGGGGGTGGCATTCAGTATGCATATTTCACCTTTGTTTCAGTGGTGGAAAAAGTACTCAAATGTTTTACTTAAGTAAAAGTCTCAATACTGCAATGTAGAAAATACTGTTACAAGTAAAAGTCTAGGGGGAAAAAATGTGCTTAAAGTATCAAAAGTAAAAGTACTTATGCAGAATGTCCCATTTCACACGTTTTCAAATGTATAAAACTTATACAAATTTGAAAATAGAAGATGTTACAGGCACTTTACCATGAGCTCCAGAAAAGGTATCAATTGAAGAGGGGAAGCACTGAGTTTATTAATGTTATATTCACAAATGACCTTCACATGGTATTGAAGTGAGTTGCCTGATGAACTGAAATTAAGTATATTTGCAAAGATGTGAAATATTGGCTATATATTCATGCCAATTTTCAGCAGAACCTCGGCAGATCCTCTGCCCCAAATTTTCACATGGGCCTGTTGTAGCGCCACCAGGAGGCCAATTTTTGCAAAACATTCTTTTTGACAGTAGGTCTACTCCTACAGAGTTGTCCAAACTTCTTTCAGATTTTTCATATTCCTTCCTGATTGGCTAAATTTGGCTTCCAAAGTTTGCAGGAGTGCTCTTTTTTGAGCAAAATGCCTCAAATCATGAACACAGCATGCAATTTTCGTGAAATTTTGCATGCACATTCCCACTAGGCCGAGGAGGTTGAACATAATTCGAATCAGCCTCATGGTGGCGCTATAACAGTTCGATTCGTGTTTTTATCTATAAATGCACAGATATGTGTAAAACGTTGTATGCACTCACTAGAGGCCAAGGGAAAACCTTTGCCCTTAATCTTTCACATCTGCCTTTTATAGCGCCACCAGGAGGCCAACACAGCAAAACATTTTGTTTCATTGAAAAGGAGTGACACATGCTTAATTGATTTGACCTACTTTTGTGCAATGTAGCCAAATTAATTATTGTAAGCAGCTGTAGGCCTATTACATAATATTTGAGCACGATCCTTCACTCTGTCTGGTGGGAAACGTATTCCTACTGTCTACTGTAGATCTGCCATACTGCATTATCATGCATAGTAGGCCTACATAGTTGCCTCAGTTACAAAACTGCAAGGTTTTTGATTGAAGAAAAAATATGAATTCAGATGATAGTTTTACTGCAAAACTATCTGTGAAATTATTATTAGTTATTCTGTGAAACGACGTTTTGAAAAGGAAATCCCACAGCCTTCAGGTCTATGTCAGTGTTAAAAGACTCACAGAGAAATCATGATGTCTGTCATCTCAATCAACTCAATCAAATCATTATTGAATGACAGCTCGTTCTCCGGCCCAACCCAGCTGCTGGAGACTATTTAACCACACCTACTTCACTCTTTCTGGTCAGCTCCTCACAACAAAGAATTCAACCTCCCGACATCAAAACCTCCTGATCATCACCTGTAGGCTCTATGCACAGCAGCCATATTGGGAATGAATTGGGCCCCTTCCTTACTTCCTTCACATGTGTTACCGATAATACTAATTAAGGCTCTGTTCCATTTAGTGTAGCATAGTGGTTGTCTTATTTTCAAGGACCCCCATAACTCTGAGAGTGTACAAATGGCCATTTGGGAACCAAAATGGAGTGTTTCTAGTGAGCCAACATGCACGATATCAGCACCCTGACCAGAATGAAACAGAGCCCTTCATTAGTATCATTGGCAAAATGTCAACACCTGTGAAGGAAGTAAGAAGAGGCCCAATTTCTTTCCAATATGGCTGCTGTGCATAGAGCCTACCATTCTCCCAATCTGGGAACCCATCGCCAAATAAAAAAGGAAAAACAGCGCCCTCTGCTGTGTTTTACTATTTCACTTAGAGCAGAATCTGTTCTTGAGAGATTACCATTCTCCAAACCATCAATGTGTGCGTCTACTGACAGATGTAAGTCCCTTGATCCTAACGCATTTCATGTCAAGTGGGCCATTAAGACGTTTGCTCTCCCAGCGGGGGTTAATGAGCGCACATTAGGAGTGTGTGCCACATTATATGGACTGGACTGCACATTATGTTTGAGTTGAATGCACCACTTGAGTAATTCACACCTGTTTATTTGTTTTCACCTGAGATTATAAGCAGTGCATTTGATTTATGTTTATTGCCTTTTAGTTTTATTGAATATATAATGAATTGTTTCCCTGCTTAACTGTTTATTATATTGATATTGCTTGATGCTTTAATTCATTAGGCTACATTACAAATTATGAATTGATGATTATGGAGATTTTCATTAGTAGAAGAACAGAAGTTCATTATGAATATCGACTCCCATGATTCCTTATTGTAATACTGAATATGAATTGAATTGCTAATTATTTATTTATTGTATATAATTATTAATACCAAATATTGTATTTCTGTGTACCTTTGTACAGCGCACAACAACTTCAAACTTCAGTAAATATACCCCACCGTCCGGGGTTAAATCAAGGATCAGGAGCTGTTGGTTTCCCAGCATTACCAAGCAATAAGAAGGCACTGGAGAAGCAAGAGATGTCAAAGGAGACCTGAGGGTCACATAAATCTTGGATAAGT
This sequence comes from Gymnoscopelus microlampas, assembly GCF_963454915.1. Classification (NCBI taxonomy): domain Eukaryota; kingdom Metazoa; phylum Chordata; class Actinopteri; order Myctophiformes; family Myctophidae; genus Gymnoscopelus; species Gymnoscopelus microlampas. Next base: position 33,318,844 of record NC_139944.1, read on the forward strand.
CAAGTAGTCAACACGCTGGAAGATCATCATTGCATGAACTTACCTTTTAAAGTGAATGACTTCACCATGCCAAACTAGTGCATAGTTAAACAGCACTCTCAGCATCTCAAAATGAAGTGCAAAAGGATTAAGACCAATCTGGAGGAAGCAGACACCAGGAAGTTCCCTGCTGCTCCCAGAAGGAAGCAAGGACGCAGAAGCAAGGCAGACGTGGACTTGAAATCGTCACTACTTGCTTCATGTGGATGAGTACATTTATAGATTTTAATTTGTACAGTATGTGCCTAACTTTTCAGGCTGCATTATTAAATAGTTTGCAGAACATATGGCTTCCAAACAAAATGTTGTTCACTCCTCCAGTGCAATTACTTATTTAAATTAAGAGTATATTGTTTCACATTATTTAATGTTTGTATTGTATGGTGTTTTTTTTATTTAATCACTTAAGCGCTATTTTATACTTTGCCATAGAGATGGTGAAAGATAGCAGATCAACAAGCTCACAACGTGTCACGTGTTGTGAGCTTGTAGGCTTGTATCAGCTATTTTTGAAGATTTTAGCAAATTTTTGCCTAAACTAAGATGCCCAAAATAAAGTCCCAGGTTGAATGTTGTTAAAATGTTCCCATGATGCATCAAAACTATTTCTTATAGATATATATAGACACAATGTATTTATTAAACTAGGGGTTCTAGAGTTTCGGGTCGCTACACGCCCCTCACACCTACACTGCACCGCCGATCCGACTGATATGGGCATATATGGAGATCTCTGAGGCAACTGCTGTTGTCTTATTCGTGTCCACGCATGTGCTGTGTAAGTGGGAGAATGTGACTCATATTGCGTAGGAGCACTAATAAGTATTATGCAATAATGTAGTTATATAGGGCTATTATTGCACAATAATGTACAAATACACTGTGTATGGTAAATATGAAAGTTGCAAGCATGAAATGTAGTGTAGTGGATTTCCCATAGCATGCATTATTTGTGCATAGTGTGGAAGCAATTGCACTTTTGGTGTGGTAGAAGAAGGCGAACGGAAAAACAGTCCATCCACAAGGCAATTTTGATATAGGACTAGAGGTTCTGGCTGCTATGCGGCCCTCACACTTACGTTGCACCGCCGATCCGACTGATCTGGCCATATATGGAGATCTCTTTATCTGTTAGTCCATGTCCCTGATCCCTATTATGGGCATACATCAAAATCCCTGATGTCATTTGTATGCATATACGTATGGACCGTCTTGGGCATGACGTTAAACTGCATCCGACGGTGGGGGCCTGGACCTAGGGGACAGAATGAGGGTACCCCTAACCACTGTTACCTCCGGGCGGCCTTTGGCAAAGGCTCAGTACCTGTCAGCCCCCAAACCAGGGTTACGGTGAAGTTCTGGGCAGGTGGGGCTCAAAAGCCTGGGAGGGCAACCCGCCTAGGAGAAGGGAAACTCCAAAATGAAACCTCCACTGCCCTGTGGCAATACCCTACATACGGGATGGGCTTCGGGAGTCAACCCCAAGGACAAATCAGGAGCTGGAGTCCCTATAGGTGGTCCGCTGCTATCCTAAGCAACGTTCCGGCAACTCCTGCGACGACGTTGGTGCCAAGCTGTATTGGCTTCTGCCTCTCCCTTGGATCTCACCAGCAGAGTGGAGAGGTTGGACAGCACACTCCATATTTGGGCGTAGATGCTTTGGGAACTCCTTATGGTTATGGCTGAGTCATGGTGACATGAGTGTGATGGCATGGTCCAACCGCCCGCCTGTCCTCCCTTAAGCCAATTTTAATATAGGATTATTTTATTATTATTAGTAACTTGTATTTGAATAATACTTATAAATAACAAATGAGAATCTAGAATAATAAAACGTTTAACATATTCATTATATAAACTTTAGGATTTATCAACTGTCATTGACATTTTCAGATTCTTCTTTGAGAGCGCACCGTTCTAGTTAAGGCAATCAATCTACTTGGTTCAGCCCTTCAGTAACTGTCCTCTTGCCTTCATTTCGCATACATCGCAGGCAACACACTTGTGCTCAAATACGATTGGCTTGACACTTTGAAGTGGTTGTAGAACGCTGTGCGCGTGTGTGTGTGTGTAATGTACACACAGAAAGACGTATGTAATTTGTGCACGGATCTGCATGAGAGTGCAAACGCACACACATGTAACATGTTGACATAACGGCGACCTGTTTCTGTAGCTGTAGTGTGATGAGAAGCGCATGATGTTGGTGTTTGTTTTCTTCGTGGCATGATGATTCGTTTGTATAAGAAAATAGTGCTTCGCCAGTCCACTTGTTGTTGCTAGCATTCTTTCTTTCTTTCTTTTTATTTGTTTCAAACACTACAAGAAAATAATTACCTGCCTTTTATATAGTGCAAATAAAGCAATTGCACTTGCCCCGCCCGCTCAACAATCCAATAGCAAGTTAAAAATCACACCCTGTGTGAAGGAAGCGGTGCCTTTGATGAGTGGCCTCCTGGTGGCGCTATAATAGGGCGGGGCGGGGCTTCAGCAATTAATGCTCGTCCCTATTGGTGGTGTAAGTCCACATACCAAATTTGGACTTGGTGGCATGCTGCAAACTGGAGTTATAGCAGTTGGAAGTCCCGTGCTCATCCCGTGCTGAAACGGACGACGGACAGAACATAAGCTGGGGGTCCCTGGACCCCTCTTTGATAGCCAGTGGCACGTGTGGGCAATGAGGGGAGAGTTGGCGTAGGCAATCTCCAAGTCTGTGTGTGTGTGTGTGTGTGTGTGTGTGTGTGTGTGTGTGTGTGCGTGTGCGTGTGCGTGTGTTTGTATGTGTTTCTTCTTTGCCGTCAGGCTCATACGGACAAAGTCAAGTGTAGAGAACATAAGCTGGGGGTCCCTGGACCCCTCTTTGATAGGCAGTGGCACGTGTGGGCAATGAGGGGAGAGTTGGCGTAGGCAATCTCCAAGTCTGTGTGTGTGTGTGTGTGTGTGTGTGTGTGTGTGTGTGTGTGTGTGTGTGTGTGTGTGTGTGTGTGTGTGTGTGTGTGTGTGTGTGTGTGTGTGTGTGTGTGTGTGCGCGTGTGTTTGTATGTGTTTCTTCGTTGCCGTCAGGCTCATACGGACATACGGACAAAGTCAAGTGTAGAGCGGTTGGCACCGCTAAAAACGGGCAAGTAAAAAAAAAAAAAACAGTTCATATATTACCGTTCAGTTCATAAGTGCAGAGTTCAGGAGAATCTCACAGATCCCAAGTGCAATGCTCATAAGTTCAAGGTCTAGAGTCTCACAGCTTCAGGGAAGAAGCTAGTCTTTAACCTGATGATCCTGATACTACGCAGCCCAAAGGGAGATGGAAAAACTGACCTTGTGCAGGGTGGGTGGCATCCTTCATGATGTTGGTAGCCGCCTTGTCTGCAGCAGAGCAGCTACCATGCCACACTGCGATGCAGGATGTAAGGATGCTTAAGTTATTAAGTGTTAAGTGTGCAAAGTGTAGAACATTTAAATAACCTGGTGGCGTGCAAAGAAACAGCATCAATAGGCCTAGGGTCGACAATGTGTAGAATCTACACCAATGTTGCCACTATAACAATAGTTTATAATTGTAGATGTCATGGAAATTCATAATGGAAAAATTGACGCCCCAAAATGAAATTGGAAAAGCTCCAGCTCCCAGTGGAAAATGGAGGCCTAGCAGTACCCAATTGTCAGTATTATCATTGGGCAATAGTGGTGAATAATAATCAGAATGGGTGTAACAAGACCCTATATCACTACCAAGTCTATACCATTTATAAATAATGCTAAACTATCGCTGGGTACTGGGGACAATTTTATTGTGAACTTTCTGAGTATCTGGACTAATATAAAGAAGGCACTTTTAAGGGGGGCAACCCCAATTTCATTCCGTCATGTATTGACCCTTGGTTTAAAGAATGGCACACATTCGGAATTCAGGTGATAAATGATCTTTATCAAGATGGTACCATGAAATCCTTTAAACAACTCCAGGAAGAAGAGTACCATATGGGTTGCCTAAGATTTCTGCAAATTCTAAGTTATTTAAATTCTATATCCCAATATAAAGAAGGAAAAGGACCAGAGCAGATTGAGAACCTCGTTCGCCATCCTCGTTCTGCTGAAGAAGAGATTGTTATAATTATCAAAAATTGATTTCCCTAAGTAACGTTTGTACCATCAGCAGCAGGCAGTCATGGGAACGACAATAGTAAAAGAATATGTAGCAATTACAAGCCCCAGGAAATCCAATTTAAGATTATACATAAATTACAAACTACACCATATCAAAGGAGCAAATAGGATAAAGATTTCTCCGGTAAATGTCTAAAGATGTAAAAAATAAATGAAAATAAACATAGGCACATACAGTACGTATAATGTGGCTCTGTCCGGAAATAAAATTGTTTGGGTTGAAATTAATGTTCGAATATCAATTATCATAGGCGATAGGACTGAACTTAATCCTTTACTGTTTCTCCTAAATTTGCACCCAGCTATACCTGAATTAAATAGTTATAAGGGAATCCGTATTTTATGGTACTTTGCAAGGTTATCAATAATACAGTGTTGGCTCGATGATGTCATACCATCTCACACATGTTCTCCAAGGAGACAATGAGTGAGTTTTTCTTGGTCTGGGGTCCTATTGTGGAATATATTGGAGAAGACTGATGCTGAAATATTGTTAAGGGGTTTTGCGAACTTGGGAGCCAAGTGAAACCCACGGGGCAGAATCCCCACATATACAAAGGTTTTATGATTTTGCTATATTGAGAAGATGATGATGTATGTATGTTAGTTTGTTTGTGATGTAGGATTAAATGTTGTCTGTTTTATGTGTGTCATGTATCAGTTTGTGGTAATGTGTGAAAAACGAAAATGATTGAAAGGAAATGCATAATGTATTTTATTTTTGTATATTTGTGTCCCGGGGAGAAACCAAGCTGACGCACGCTGAAAAAGTATGGCAACCCCTGGTATAGATAATGACTATAGACCTGCATGATAGCCTTAGCCCTATACAATTTAGAGGGGATCTGAGGGATCACTCATCACCAGTACTGATCTAAATAAATTAGCACTCATAACACAGGTTACTTAGGTGGAATATACTGCATGTTGCAGCCAAAAAGAAAGTATACAGAATGTAGATTACTAGGGCGCCCGGCCCGCTAGCCGTGCACGGGGCTCTAGCGAGGGCGCGCTTATTTTGGGGTACCAAAATCGTGGGATAAAAATTTCCCAAAAAAAAGTAAAAAAATAAAAAAATATATATATATATATATACATGGGGGACCCCCTGGGGGTCCGCGGACCCCCTGGGAGTGTTGGGACCCCCGCGAAACATCACGTACCCCTTCGGCTGGGTTTTTTTTTCATGAAGGTGGTTGCTTGTTTCTGGCGCACATCTGGCAACACTGACCTGTCTGCTTGTCTTTTCCCAACAGACAACCCAGATGCCGACTCGTGTGTTGTTGTTGTGGGGAGATTACAAAAGCGGCTGCGTGGTGTTGGTTGTCTTTGGGATGTACATGGCACGTGAATGACGGACATATTACCGTGAGTGTGGTGTGATAGAGACATGACTAAAGTGACAGCAACAGCGCGGGTTGAAGCGAAGTGGTCGCGTGTGTTGTTGTTGTGGGGAGATTTCAATAGCGGCTGCGTCGTGTAGGTTTCGGTTTCGCTCGGCGGTGCTCACGATAAAGGGAACAAAATGGTGTACCCGAAATGTTGTCAGTTTGTGCTGTTCGCAATTAATTATGCTCCGAGGAGGCAAATGTGTGGTGAGCAATGAAAAGTAGCCTACGGCACGTGTCAATTAATCGCGCACGTTGTGGCTTGTGTGGTTAGTGACAGTGATATGTTGTGGTTGTGTTAATGGAAGGGAAACAATGATAACGGAAGTGAATGAGTGAGTGAATGAGTGAATGATGACGGAAGATGGGACTTATCTGCAATGTATTATAGGATACAGAATATAAATTGATGAATAATTTACCAAACAGGACATATAGAATATACATTCATGCAGCTGAAGGATGACCAAATCCTGCAAATAGCAGTAAAATGATGTGTTGAACTCGAGCAATTCTAAGACACAATCCAAACAATCTAAAATGTTTGCACAAAGATGCGCAAAGACATTTGTCAAATGAATAATACTTAATTTGGTTGGTGAGTGACAGGTTAACGACTTAAACCCTCTTTACTTAGTAAACTTGACCATGCTCCGTTCTGTACTTGCTCTGCATTTTCTTTTTCTCTATCTCTTAGCCGAAAGTAGCCGATATAGAAGCTCATAACGCGTTGCATTGCAGCGCAGTGTGATCTTGTATATCAACTATTTTTGGCAAATCTTCCCCCCAGAATAAGGTTTCTAAATTGCAGGCTGTTGTCATGCTGCTTTTATCGATTGAATGACAAGTAAATCATATCAAATAAATAATCTAACAATTCACATGGATTCAGCCGCTCTAGCCATTAAATGGTAAATGGTGCATTTATATAGTGCCTTTATCCAAGGCGCTTTACAATGATTGTGTATTACATTCACCCATTCACACACACATTCACCGATGGCGGAGGAAACCATGAAGGCACCAACCTGCTCATCGGGAGCAATTACGGGTTCAGCGTCTTGCTCAAGGACACTTAGAACTGACTCTGCGGGAGCCCGGGATCGAACACCCCACATTACTTATGTGATTGAGGAAGTGTTCCTATTATATGGCCACTGATGTTGTGTGTGCTTTGTTTATACTTGTTTTCAACCGTAACCCATTCTAACCCATTACAGCTGTCATGCTCCAAGTTCTGTTTTAGTAGTTTTGTTTTATTCTACCCATCACCAAACACAAGAGGCAGATGACTAATACCAGACACCTACAGTACCAGGCTGAGGCAGATGACTAATACCAGACACCTACAGTACCAGGCTAAATTGGACATACAATTTTTTGTTTAAATAATCTGCCTGTTAGATGAAGGTTAAATAATAAAGAAAACTATAAAATATCTAGTAGTATTATTCACAAAGAGAATGAAACCATAGTTTTCCAATAGAGGGCAGAGTATATTCATATTGTGTCCAGATTAAGTGCTACACTATATCTCCAGTCTCCACCCCTTGTGTAAAGAGCAGGTCACTTTAGGCAGATTGTGACAGATTGTTCAACAGATCAAGGAGAGTCTACCGTGAGGGTAATACCATCTTCCAAACATTAATTATGCCTGTTTTAAGTGCCCCATCCATCAAGTATAGGGGCATTTTGCAGCCAGGCATGCAAACTCATTCCCCCTCTTATGTCTTGATCGCATTAACTGTGTGACATTCACTACCTGATTTGCGGCACATCAAACTGAGACTGATTATTTTTGCAAGGAAAGCACAACTCCCCTCTTTGGATGAACAGTTAAGACCTGAACTGACAAACTGGTGCTACTTTTTAAGTAGGCTAAATTGATGATACATAATTCATCACTTCCAGCACCGTGTTTGATGGGGATAATCCACAACCTTCTCACAACACGTTGTACAACTTCTGCCAACATTGTAATACTGAATAATGAATAGATTTGGTGTAGAGGGGATGTGTAGAGGGAAAAAAGGAGGGGGGGGCACTCTAGTTTTAGTGTCATTTCATGTTTAGAGGGCAAGAATCTCATGAATGTTCTCATATTTATTTTTTATTTATTCAGTATGACTGATTATTTGTCAAAAACATCATACCTTTTTACAGGACACTATTCACTATTCAGAGATATGTTGTAAATCCTTTTTAGCTAGTCATTTATATGTATGGTTTGATAGAAACTGCCTTTGTTATAGTGTAACATTATGAGTCATTGTGTCTTGGGGCATGCAGGCACAGTACTGTAAACGTACTGCTACAAAAACAATGGATGGAACTCTCAGTGTCCAATGACATCTCATTTGATAATCATTGGTAAAGTTTTGCATGCATGCGTAGGCGGGTGGCTGCGTACTGTTGTGAGTGCGTGCCTACTTATTTGTGTGGGTGGGTGGGATCACCATCATCTATGATTACTATGGTAAAATAATTGGCTCATTGACCTATCTTTTTCTGCTCAGGCGAGATTGTAGGTCGGATCACCATTACACATGCACCGGGTGAAACATGAACACATTCATCTGTAGGGTTTCCAAATAAAACAAACCCAAACATATTTTCCTATCTGTTTCATCTCTTTGAATGTGTGGTTGTCGGTGGGTTACATCATTTTAAACAATCTGATAATGATATGTTACCTCTACCTCTGGTGAGATAAAGACTCCAGTGATAATTTGGTGCTAGGCAGACACCAGCACAACAAGACTTTTAATTCCCACATTAGGAGATTAGATAAGATACTGTACAGTTTATGTTTATACAGTGTAGTTGCAGTTTCACAAGAGTAACTGGATTTACCACGGTCCGATGTACCACTGTTGTGTTTCCAGACGCACTGCAATAAAACACAGACAAAGAAATCACTAGCAGTCACACCATCCTGGGCATTTGTGGAGACCGGATAATAAGATTACTTTTGAGTTAATATGATTTATGTAATCTATTACAGCTCTATTGAGGAAGGAAGGAATTAAATTCATATTCTGATTACTGAAGTGATAAGACAGGGGACATGAGGTGACGTGTAAACAATGCATTACAGTTCTCTCAGCAGTCTGTAGTCAAAAATATGTTGCTGTCTGATTCCACATCAGTTGTACTTTTTGGACACTTACAGTGTGGCTAATTTATGTTGCGGTACAGGAGATGGCGTGTTGCATTCACAAAGTGGTTTCCTTATTTTTTTTCGCAAAGTGGTTTCCTTATTTTTTTTGGTCAGGTACCCATCACGAGATATGATGACACCCATTTTCCAGTCCAAATAAAACTCACTGATTTATTAGTAAGGATTAAGCTTGTTCGTCATAACTATACCCCATCCATCTTCTATCTGTCTTTATGGCTTTGAAGTAAAAAAAATAGAAAAGTAAAAAAAAAAGAGGGGGGAAAAAAGCCATCAAAAACTCACACCTAGGTTGTGAGCAGTCACACCAACGGAGGAATTTCACAGAGGTCATGGATATAACTGCTGTGGCCCCTCAGTTTGGCCTTCTGCCCTTCAAAAAATGAGTGAGGAATAAAATAAATCTATACCTGAGAACAACCATCTTCCATCCTTGCCACTATGTCCACTGTTCCACCTCAGTGGCTTTTAAAGGTTCTATGACATTCATTTTCACTTGTTTTTATTTATGTTTTTTGGGGGGTTTAATGACCTTAATTACACCCCAAAAAACTGAACTTTGAACATTCAGTGGATTTTCTGTGGTCTGGGGTTTTCTGAATAATTGGGATGAAAAGTAATCTGAGATTGGCCCTTGGATAGTGAAGTCACAGGCCATTAATCCCACCCACTCTCCTCCTCGCCCCTCCCCTATCCTTTCCTTGGGGGGGGGGGGGGGGGGGGGGGGGCAGAGGTGATGTTTTCATTGCAGTTGAAAAGGCTTTAGAAATGTGAGAGAAAAACACCTGCAATGGCTCACTAGAGTGGAATTTTCAGTTAAAACTTTTTATACACGTTTGAAGGAGCATGACGAAGACTTTTAATTTGTTGTAAAACTGAATGTCATAACAGATTTTGCTGGGTCAAAAGTATGTATTTAAATAAACGACTGTCTGTGTCTCAGAGGAAGGCTGTGGACAAACCCACCTACCAGTGACATCATCAATGGGGAATCCAAGCTAATAGAAACTGCAGGCTTTCTATTCCAAAGTTTGCTATAATGGAAGCCTTTGTTCTCACGTTAATAAAAAACAAAATAATACATTTTTTAATCTTGTTTGAAGTGTTCACAGCCCTCTAATGAGACACAGACATTATTATTATCTTTTACCATTTTATCATGAGCAGCATTAGTAAAGACCAATTATATGAAGAGAATTGGTGAAGTCGTCCTTTAAGTGGTTAACCTGCGGAACCAGGACAGTGTTTATGAGAGCCCTTATGGTGTTGAGACACATCAAGTGTTAAAAGAGCTATTCATCAGCTGTTGAAGTTCCCTTTATTGGTCATCTTATGACATAAGTCTGTTTGACATAGATGATTTGCTCAGTTTACTACTTTGTTTGACAATAATAAAGTCAGCTTAACAGGTCCATATAGGCTCAGATAAGGAAAGGTCATATTGAATGTAAAAATCATGACATCTGGAACATTTGACACAGCATATGCTGTATCTGTCATTGTCCCACAAAATAGGATACATATGTATCCTATTTTGTGAGACAATGACAGATACTGGTTTGGTACGTCCAACTCACAGTTTTAGTTTGAAGGTAAACAGTGCAATTAGTGCATTTGCTCAAGTACTGACCTTAACTTATTACTTAAAATTGTCTTGAGTATTTCCATGTTTCAGTATTTAATAGGCTACTTCTACTCAACTACACCTCAAAGGCAATCCACTATAGTTATTTATTTTTTTGTTACAAGTTACTTTGGAGATTTTACATACATACATACATTAACCAGTAATACTCAAGCACTATTTTATACTTCGGCTATTTGGAGATAGCAGATCTGCAAGCTACGTCGCCATATGACCTTGTAGGTCAGCTATTTTTGAAAAAGTGTTACACCAATTTTGAAAAATATGAGTAGCCTACTTTTACTTTGGTATTTTAAGTATGTTTTGATGGCAATACTTATATAAGTATTTTTATATTGTGGTATTGCTACTTTTACTTGAGTCAAAAAATGCGGAGTTCTTCTTCCACCACTGCACCACCAATGAACATTTAAAAAAAATCTGCACGTCATACTACGTATATAGCGTAACACGGTAGAACCGATATATTATAACTATGGGCAGAACGCACCACTGGTATAATGCCTGCCAAAAATCCTGAAGGGGGCGTCAACAAGTGTCATTTGGTAGCGGCGGACATCTTTGTGGGGTATAAACAGGTTGACTTAACATTGCCCCCCACCAGTATGTCTGCAGCTACTATGCCACGCCCCCTGTGGTGACAACACACAATTGCCTGTGTTTGTGAGAGTGATGGTAAGCCATTAAGCTAAAGATGGATCATGTCCTTGTCCATGCAATAGCTACCCCTGCTGGTTGGTTGCGGCAGTGGTGGTTTTATATTTTTTAAGTTAAAAAAGTGGCAGTACCACAAGGTAGAAATACACTGTTACAAGTACAAGTCCTGTATTCAAATGTTACTTGAGTAAATGTATAAAGTATGGGCATTCAAATGTACTCACCAAAAGTAAAAGTACTCAAAATCCTTTAAAAAAAGCAGATCTACAAGCTCTCAATACTTTGCATAGTGATGCGTTGTGAGCTTGCAGATCAACTTTTTGTCAAAGACAAAGTTTAAAAAACGGCTTAAGGCGCAATGTACGTATGTTTTATTCTAAATCTAGAAAGTAAGTATAGTTAGACCCTCCAGAAAAACACAGGCAAAAATCCTTGATTATGCGGACTAAAACTCTTGATTATGCGGGCTAAAATCCTCGATTTTGCGATGAAATATGCAGGTTTTTTGCAATGTTATGCAGTGAAATTGCGGGAAGTTACGAAATATGCACAAAGTCGTGAAATATGCGGCAATATGCAAAATATTGAAATATACGAAAAGTTGCGAAAAATGCGAAATATGTGAAAAGTTGCAGAATATGGGGAAATATGCGATGCGAAGCGCATATTATGTGTTGCGATTCGCATATTATGCGATGCAGCCTTTTTGAAAAAACATTACCCCCGCATAATTATGCGCCATTTTGCTGATTATGCGGTAAATTATGCGATCGCATAATCACATTTTTCTGGAAGGTCTATATAGTAACAAACGTGTTATAATAAGTGTAGTGGAGTAAAAAGTACAATATTTGCCTGTGAGATGAGTACAAGTCTAAAGTATTGAAAAATAGACACACTCAAGTAAAGTAAAAGTACCTCAACATACTTAGGTACAGTACTGGTAAATGTACTTAAGGTTACTTTCCTCCACTGAGTTGGGGTGCTTGTTCAGCGGGAAGGGGATCTGAGGCAGAAGGCTTGAACCTATCTGCATACACTTTCCCAGTAAAGACCTCTTGCTGTCTGGTGAAGACAAGAGGCATAGACTAAACAAAAAAAGTGTAGACTAAACTATAGTAGCTAGTAGGCTATTTAATAGCTCTGGTCCATAGCGTTAGAGGGAGTTCTCCTTCTAACATGGACCAGAGCTAGTAGGCTAACAGGAACCCTGCTGGAACCCTGCCTGTTGGAAATGTAGCTGAGCAATCAATGTCTGATCATCCTGTGTTCATTTTAACTTAAGAACAGTACATACTGTGTATACTGAAATTCACTGTAGGCCAAAATCCTAATAGGTGCATTCTCTTCTATTACAAAGCATGGTACAAAAAAAGTTAACTTCCACAATCCAGTTACTGTCTATTTTTTTATGACTTGTAGAAGCACAGAACAGGGATGACATGCAAAGTCTAAGCCCCCCCAAAAACAATATTTTTGTGTGCAAACAACCCTCAATTACATCAAAAACAGCAACAATAACTCTGTGATGTCTGTCCAGAGCCTGATGATGTGAGACAACATGGGATGTAGCTCTGCTGTTCAACTGATTGGAGTCACGATCCCTCTATTCCCACCGCAGCCAATGTGGTGTTTTGGATAATAACTGTGCTAGGTCTGAGTCTGCTCTGACAATCAAGTGTCATCAGGGTTCGAGAAAAGGGGGGGGGGGCCAGGGGGGCATTTTGATAACCTGTCATGAAAATCCCTACAGTCTGTTGCACAACAAATATTGAGCTGATCTATACAGCCGATCGCCAAGCTCACAATGCGATCCGAGGTGTTATCGTTTAAAAAAATAATTACAATATATTTTTTTAAATGTTGAAAATGTTTGAGAATTTGCCCACAGTAGGGACACCAGGGTTAATGTTGACATACATTTCTTTTATTAAATTGTGATATTATCAAATATAAATGTCAAACATATCAGACGGTCTACATACCCCAAAAGGAAATGCATGTATTTAAATCTAAACTAACTAACTATTAAAACTTTGCATCACATAGAATTCTGCTTCAATTGAATGGTCTAGCTAAGAAGGAATAAGCTACTTTCACTCTTTCTGATACTGGCCAATTAGCAACAATTGTGATAAACTGTGCATTTCATGATTGTATGAACTTGAAAGAGAGGCATCAACACCTGCAGGTATCCATGGTCATTTCCACCCCATGTGTATGAAGGCACATGCTGAAGGCACATGTACTGCTTAATACATCGTGATAAAGCTACAATTATATTTCATTGTGTAGTTGGATATACTCTAGCTTGAATGGAAGAGAGCATGGTCAAGGTCAAGGTTGTTTTTCCTCCCAACATGCAATACAATGCGCATGAGTCACAGAGTATGAATGTATATAACACGATTCATGAAAGCCAAACACTTTAATTCAAAAAGAAAATTGCGAGGTAGTGAATCTGAGATAAATTATGATTCCTCTGCCGTCTTTTCCACATTTGAGTTGAAATGATCTACTTCCAAGATAAGACGGGCACTGCACATCTAATAATATATTATTTCAACGAGACAGATTGGTCTGAGGAACAAAATCCATTAGTTTTGAGGGAACCTATTCTGACACCTCGAAAAATGCTTTCAAATCTAAACGCGGGATCAAACTCGTACGATGTGGCAACAGCCTCCTCATCTTAATTATGTGACTCACTTACAATAATTATTTTGTTTTAAAAACAAAAAATACAAGTAATGAATGCACAAAAATATCCAAACACTGTCAAGTGAGCCATGTATTTCCAGAGTCAGCAGCACTAGTATGTATAAAGGTTTAGCTTATGATGAAGTCCCTGATTGCAATCTTTCAGTGGGCTTAATGCTCAACTTCCATCCAGACTGTCCAATCCCAGTTTGGATGAGAGTGTGGTCAGTGCCAATCCCTCGAGCTATTGTTGTAAATAAACATTTATTTATTTCCTTGTTCAAAAGTGTTGCATTTTGTTGTAACACAGCCAACGTAAAGAGATCCAGTTCAATATAAATACATAAAAGATGACACTTTCTTTCTAGTAATCAGTGTACACCAGCTCAGACTGCTATTTCAGTCAACTATTACTGGCTGATGATTTACACCACTCTTGTCCAAATGGTTGCCATTAGTCTTGCTTGTCTGAAACACTGCCCTTTCCCATGACTTGCAGGCTATTTCTCACTTCTTGACATGGCGGCGCACCTGTTTTGATTACATCTATTGACTGCACTATAAGAATGTTGATGACACTGTAGCCTACAAGTAGTAGAGTAGTAATTCAGAACTGAATTACGTCTATTGCCTTTAGATGTTTTTGATTACCATTGTATCGAACAAACAACTTCTACAGCAATCCAAGCAATGTTACCTTTCATTTTTAGGTTGTGTGGGAAGCAAAGTATACTGTACAAGAGGACTTCATTCATCACCTGGATAAAATTGGTATCCTGAACTGAAAATGAATTTTGTTTACTAAAGAGCTGGAGAGACGGGTAGACCCCTGTTACTAAACACACACACTATATTGGAGATTCTCGAAGTAGGGTCCAGGGACCCTGAGGGTTGCATTTTGGTCACATTTCTATAAAGCCCATGTCTATAATGCATTATAATTATGTTTATAATGGATTATAAATCAGCTTCATATAAAGTGTTACCAGTATGGTCTTATTACTCACCACATTTTCTGCGTATCGGTCGTCAATTTCAATTAATCCGATTAGGTTTCCTACATGTAGCCAAAGACAAAGCATTACACACAACTCCTTTATCTGGATTATCTGGATGCTATTGTTTCATTATTTTTTTAATCAGGAGGGTCAAACTACAACAGGGAACAGAATAGGGCTGTGCAATAGAATAAATACTGGTCTTTATTGTGTCAGTAAACACAATTTTGCCACGCATTACATGATATTTAACCTGTCAATTACAGTATGTAGTTCCAATTAGCAAATATTGATACATTGTTTCACTAACATGCATGAGACATTATTCTCGCCCACACATTTCCGCTGGAAAGCTTCTCCCATTGTGCCTGGATTGCAAGTTGTATGAGGCATTGCCTGTCTGATGCAAACGCTTTACAATGCAATGCCTGTCATTCTGCCAAGAGTGATTTGTCGACTTTCCTGTGTGATGCATACAGTATATCAATATTTGATATGATAACAATCCACACCTTTATTGTTGGAACCGCCTCATATATTACACTCACATGTGGCTGAGTGCATCACAGGATTTTAACTAATCCATTATGAATTCAGGATGTTTTTTATCTTTATCTTTGCCCAGAAGAAGCATTAATATCTAACATATATGGGAGATCATTCCAGAGGGTCTCAAGCTAGGGTTTACCACTTCAGGAGTTAGACAGTCAATGAAGTAGTTGGGGAGCAGTTCCAAACAAGCCTTAAAAATGGTTAAAACACCTTAATGCCAATTCTAAAGTGAACTGGCTTCCAGGGTAAGGATGCAAATATATAAGTTATGTGATCTCTTTTTTCCCTGACCTAATAAGAAGTCTTGTTGCAGTGATGGGCGTCTGGGTGGCACAAAGGTAAAACATCCGGCCACCAAAATCTGGGTTTGCCCCCTGGTAGCGATGCCCTTGCTTTCAGAGGTAAAGCAACAGCTGGTGACTCCATGTGTATTGGAGGATGCACATGGTTGACACGTTTAAAAAAAATAAAATCAAATTGACTTTCATTATAGGACATGGACACCATATCAAATTATTCATATGAAAAGTTGCTTTGGCTTAAGTTAAATAAAATTGTCTAATGTCAATTGGCGATGACTCTGTTATTTTGATGATAATAATAATAATGATTTTATTTATAATGCACTTTGCATTTGGGTAAATCACAAAGTGCTACAATAAGCACTTGCATAAAACCGTCTCACCTGTCCGGGTGAGTTCAGAGGACCCAAAAGCAGTACAACAAACAGCAAGGTTCAGGAGGTTCATTTTCCAATTGAAACTTCCCATAAAATGGGGCAGACAAAACAATCAAGGACTCAACATACAGCAACAACAACATTTTATGATGATCTGATTAAGAACTGAGCACACAGGGCCATATATATAGACATGGACTAACAAAGGTGAACTCAAATTACAACTAGAAAAAGTGCTCCTCTGAGCACAAGTCTCTGCCAGGTCAGGTAGATTATTGTGGCCTCCTGGTGGCGCTATAATAGGCCAATGTGAAAAGGGTGCCATTTCTTCTTAGGCCTTGCACGGCAATCGGACACTGTATTCATGATTTTAGCCATTTTGTTCCAAAAATGTGGTTTGCTAAATGAGACCTGCTGGTGGCGCTATAACAGGCCAATGTGAAAAGGGTGGCATTTCTTCCTCTGCCTATAGTGGGAATGTGCATGCATTCATGATTTGAGGCATTTTGTTGCAAAAATGTGTTTTGCTAAAGTAGACCTGCTGGTGGCGCTATAACAGGGCAATGTGAAAAGGGGGGCATTTCTTCTGCGGCCCAGTGGGAATGTGCGTGCAAATTTTCACGGAAATCGCACGCTGCGTTCATGATTTGAGGCATTTTGTTCAAAACGGACCAATCCTGCAAACTTTGGAAGCCAACCTTAGCCAATGAGGATGGAATATGGGAAATCGGACAGATCCGTGTTGATCACATGGCTGTGGAGATACTGTGTACCGATATGCATGTTTTTTGGACAAAATCTGTAGGAGTAATAGCAAAAAATGTGTTTTGCAAAAGTCGGCCTCATGGTGGCGCTATGACGGGCTGATCTGAAAAATGTGGGGCAGAGGTTCTGCTGTGGTATCCAGGGAGTGTGTGTGCACAGTTTCACAGCGACCGGGCCAAAGGTGGCAGAGATTAGCTGGTCGCAGACAGAAGGACGGACACACACACGGACGGACGGACGGACGGACGGACAGGGGGTAAAACATACTCTCTCGCCATGCCTTTCGGCCTGGCGGAGACATTAAGACCAAAATCTAAATAAGGATAGTCAAAGTCCATGGGCCGAGGAGTGGAGCATGATCTAAGAAACAAACAAAACATTACAAACATGGCATAGAGCCTTGGGGTACAACCAGTGTAGCTAACACTCGGGTGGGCAGGGAGGGCATTCCACAGTCAGGGGGCGGCTGAGCTGAAGACCCGGTCGCCCATGGTACGTAGGTTGGTCATGGAGGTTATGAGGAGGTTAGTGTTTGAAGAGCGGAGGTTGCGAGCCGAGGGTTATGGGGAGACTAATTCCTTGAGGTAGGAAAGAACGTTGCCGTGGATGCACAGATGAGTTAACGGTCATATCTTGTATTCGGTCCAGGAAGAGTGGAGTGAACGGAGGATGGGTGTGATTTGTTCGCGTTTGTGCACTCTCTCTCATCAGGATCCTAGCAGCACTGTTTTGGATATACTGGAGCTTTTGAAGGCTCTTGCTAGGGATCCTGATGAGAAGTGCGTTGCAGTAGTCCAACCTGGAGGAGACGAAGGTTGGACTAACGTGGACAAGTTTTTGTAAATCTGCCAGACTGAGTGTGGGGTAGGGCATTTCTGAGTGTGGGTATTTCTGAGGCAGAAGGAGGTTTTTCACAGATGTGGGCCTCAAAGTTCAAGTTAGGGTCCATTTTCACCCCCAGGTTAGTGACAGCCGGTGAGAGGGGAAGGTCCAGTCCAGAGCATGTAGCATGTCCAATGTGAACAAAGTGGGACCGAGGACAGATCCTTGGGGAACACCACAGGTGACAGGCTGGGTACAAGATTTAGAACCTCCCAGGGAGATGTACTCTGTCCAGCATCAGCCGCCATCAGGAGGTCATTTGTGACCCTAACCAGAGCGGTTTCTGTGCTGTGGCCGGAACGAAAACCATATTAACATTTTTCACAGAGTTTGTTGAGGTCGAGATGGTTTTCACGCTGTGTAGCCACTACTTTCTCCAGTATCTTTGAGAGGAATGGGAGGTTTGAGATGGGCCTGTAGTTTTGTTTTTTGTGATCAGGGGGACTTATTGCACAGATGTTGGATTTGACTAGGGCGGTGGGAAGGGGGTCCAGGGCACAGGTAGATGGCTTCATCCTTTTGAAAATGTTCTCAACCTCTTGCTGTGTTGTGTCAGTGAAGCAACAGAGGAGGTGGGAAATCCCAGACTGTGGGATGACAGTTGGGACAGGTGGAGTGACGGGGCCGGAAAGGAGAGAGCGGATGTTGTCTACCTTGTTTCTGAAGAAATCAAGGTAGTGTTCACTGTGTTTGGGAGTTTGTGGTTTCAGGAAATGGGAGTTTGTGGTTTCAGGAAATGGTTAATAGTAGGAAATAGTGTCTTAGAGGGTGAGTAATAGTGTCTATGAACAATGAGCTCCTCTGGCCCCATCATAAAGGCACCTTGTTCGACTCAGGGTTACTGTTTAACCTACAGTACAGTATCCCCGTCTGAGGTGTGATCACCTCTCAGACACAAAGTAAGAGCAATATCTAGGGAGCCATAAAAGCATCAGATTGTTGATGAGGTCAGAGCAGGATTTATGGATCTCCTTTAGTGACGCAGTAAAAAAAACAATACTACGACTACTCATTAACCTGTGAGAAAAACTTGACAGCCAATGAACCTGCGGGCCAGAAATGTTTAAAAGGCTGTTCGGAAGTTAGAGAAAGCAACGATTGAGCTGAGCTGACCTGCTGAGCAACACCAACACCAGCTATCAAAAAGAGAAAAAAAGCTCAAAGCAAACCAAGCAACATGAAGACCAACATGCTCTCTGCTATTGCTGTCCTACTCCTGGCTTTCACCTTGACTTCTGATGCAGTCCAGGTTCAAGTAAGTGCAGTCTTCTAACTTTGGTTCAATTCATATTTTTAAAATAATGAAACTAGATTCATGATGGCCATGGGCCAATACTTCAGATATCATTGGAAACATGGATTGGCAGGGATGCTAAATTGCACACTGTACATGCACTGTAATAATGGCATGTGTCTTTGTTTACCACTGAATTGCAACAGTCACAGACATAATACATCTGGATGAGCCATTGCTATTGGGTTCTCTCTGTTGGCTCACAGATTGATTGTGGAGCTCTCACCCCCCAGTCTCTCTCTCTATTTGTCTAGGAGGGCAACTTGTCATTCTCACTGGAAGCTGTCAAACAACTCCAAGAGCTGATAGACAGCAAGGCGGCAGAGCAACAAAGCCCCCGGCTCCGGACCAGCACTGTCTCTGTCTGCGCTGACCCTGCTCTTCCAGAAGAGTTCCTGCCCCTCTGCCAGCAGAGAGGAGCTTCCATGTCTCTATCCAGGCTAGGTGAGTTATCAGTGGTGGAAATTACTAATTAGTCAAGTACTGTACCCATTACAATTCTGAGTATTTTTACTTTATTTGAGTTTGTCAATTTGCCAATACTATTGCCAAACTACTCGACTACATCTCAGAGTCAAATACTCTACTTTGTAACCACCCTCCTTTTGTGGTTTGTGTATGTATATTTTGTCCTGATGAACGTCTAAGGACCGAAACGTCATTTTGTAATAAAAGATCTTTGCAAGTTCTAGACAGTGTGCGAGATCTTTTTCGTTGTTTGCATTTGGACCTTCCTTTTGTCCTACACACCAGCCCTCAGCTTTTTAGTGTGCACTGTGCATTAACCTTTTTTTTCAATTTTGATCATCTATTCAAAAATACAAGCTTATAATGTGTCGGGACTCTTTGTGTTATTCAGTTATTGCTACCTTTACTCCACCGTGAGGTATTACACTTGGAGCGACAGAGGATTCACAGATCATCGTTTACTGTGCTAATATATGAGCAGCTATTTGAATACTGAAGCTTGAATCATACATTCATCAACATGTCCCAAATGACAGTAATCGAATGGGTTTTTTGAACTGTGTCTAATTTGGGTGTCTTTACTGTTCCTACAGCAATGATGCCCATGGATGTCTGTGAGATCTGTGCCTTCGCTGCCTGCACTGGTTGTTAAACACTACTGCCAACCCAGAAGGAAATGGAAAGCCATTTTTGCCATGCTCAAGACTCAGATATTTTGTTTTCTATTGTTATCCTAACTATTAGTAACCTGGTAACCCCCCCCCCCTTCCGGAAATCCCTTTTGCATTAGTTTTCAGGAATTGGGTCTGGCCTGAGGGCTTATCTGGACGTTTCTTTGTCGTCCACAAAATGGACTAGCCAATCACCGTCCTCAAGCGAAAACAAACAGCGGCCGTTTTAAAACTTCAAAACGCTCTCAAACGTATTTTTTTATGGCACGGAATTTACTTTTAAGATATTTTTCGGATAGCATTTAGTTGTTTAACTTCATATACAGTATGTGGTCAATTAATCATGACAGAGCCTATTTAAAAATAATAATTCAGAAAACCGGCAGAGGCGGGCAGTGATACTCTTCTATCTGTATAAAGCAACCTATTTTCGGCATGGCCCTTTCAAAAGCCCCCTTGCGTCACGTTGCTCTGTGGTGGTGGTGGTGGAACAAACTGCTAATTGGCTGAAGGGGTTGTCAGTCAACGGTACTGCTCCCGCCCACAGCCAAAAATCCAAACAGGCCCTCATGCCAGACTCACTCCTGAAAACAAATACAAATGAGATTTCCGGAGGGGGGTTTTACCAGGCTAAACTATTAGATGCTGAGTTCATGTTCCGGCTGCAAATTCACTGACCAAAAGAAAAATGTCCCGAAAGTTACATCTATGGCAACGGTTTTCTCTACATACTGTTACTTGTAGCATACTGAGCACTTATTTTCAGGTCCCCTTTTCAGTGGTAAATTTATATTTGAAATTTAATTTGTTACAGTTCTGTCTCACAAATCTTTTTACACTTTTATTCTTTTGTATTTTTCAATTAAAAAAGCAAGTCTTAACTAAGTTGTTTTGTGTGTGTGTGTGTTCATACCAACAGTGAAAGACATTTATTTTCCAATCATTATAATATTTACCCGGGGTAGGTTTTGCTGGACACAGTTCTCAGCAAGGCCCTGCAACATATAATAGATTCTGAAGCTGCTGCTGAGTTTACAGTTCTACTATAAGCACTATAAGCAAATAACTTTATTGACATTGTCAACCAGTAGGTTACCTACCCTAAATTTCTCAATGGAAGAGACATTTCCCAAATACTATAGTATTCATATATTGATATAATACTGTATTTACTAATACAGTATTATATTAACATACTCTATCTTACAGATTGGTTAAAATCATTATTTAGTCATTAAAATAAGTTCTGGATGGTAGCTTTAACTTTCACTTCTGCACACTCTCACATTAACTGTTTGCAAACATAAGGTTGTTAGAGTTTATTATCATGCCACATCTAGCAATAAATGGAGAGGTCTATAATGTCATAAAAATGTCTTCACACCAGGCATTATTTATTTACACAGTTTCACCTGCCTTTGTCTGCCTCTGCACAATACATCACTTTTCAGGAATCTATGCTCTCTAAACTAATTTCTTCATACATCTAATATTTGGTTTATTGCACTCAATGCACTACTGAGCACCTACAATATCCACCTATGATGCAATACCAAGGCACATTGTGATTTAATTGTGTATAACTGAGTGAAATGTATGCAGTCTGTCAGTATCTGTATCTTGCACTATACCTTACAGCTAGAAGTCCTGTTGCCCATATGTGTTAGTACTGTAGCTATGTATTCTGTTATTATAGCGAGAGTGGTTTTCTGCATTTTGTACATTTACTATTTCTAAATTCAAGTGCCTTGTTCCCAAGGGCACTTTGACTGTAGTTGTCAAGGAAGGAGGGAGCATTAATTCATTCATGTATCTGATTCAATCAGTCACTGAGTGGAGAGAGGGGAAAACGCTCATTTAGATTTGGAGGAGCAGTAAACTGGAACTCACTCCCTCAACAATAAAGAGCATCAGCAGCCATCTCCTTTTTCAGAAAAGGGTCAAAGAATGGCTTTTAGAAAATGTTGCAGAATAGTATGGTCACTTACATTTATAATGAGATCCTTTTTATTTATGCTGTTAGTAGTGTATCTCTGGAGTGTTTAATTTATTGTTGTACTGCCTGTATTTGTTGTAATGTATTGTTTGTCTCAGACCAAGGACCACAATGGAAATAAGTCTCACGACTTTGTTGTGTTTACATCCTTGAAGTTTCTACGATAAACATGTAACATGTGTTTTTTATTTTACTACTTCTAATAAAATCAAAATCAAGTGATCCATCAACATCCCAGTGTCCAAGAAGCCGAGCATCACCTCAACCACCCCACTGGTTGCACTGACATCAGTCATCAGCTAGTGCTCTCCCACTCAAATCTACTCTCAAATCTACTGCTTCACAATTTGGCAACCTTGCAATTGCTGTACCAACTTAATCACTCAGTGGAGGATGCCACCAACATGGGCCTCCACCAATACAACACCTGGACAACCAGGACGGGTACGTCATTGGAATAACTAGAAAAGGTAGTTCCTGCAGAAACTGCATGGGCTCACTTAAATCACCCGCAAAGTATATGATGTTAGATGAAGTACAAAATGTATTTAAACAGAATGCGCATTTGAAGGTACAAAAAGTTTAAACAAAATGTTCAGCAATTACAGTCCCCATGGGTAAAACTGAACACGTTGAAGTTTGAACAAAATTTCTAGCACAAAGTATGTGGATAGATTTTAGAAGCCGGAAAAAGTGGCGGAATAAATAGATAAATATAAAGCGGGAAGAACATTAGTGTGCTCGCTCTGCAGCGAGCCCACAATGACTTCCTAACCGATAGAAGGCAGTATGTTAGGTTGGGCTCTCACCTGTCTGGCCCCCTCTCAGTGAGAACCATGCACCACAAAGCTATGTACTCATGCCCATACTCTACTCCCTGTACACCAATGACAGCACCACTGTTATATGATACAAATTTGTGGACAAAACAACTGCTCTGCATATTTTCACTGTCATACACGGTCTACATACTAAACCTGTTTATTAAACCTTTGGTTCACTGTTACAAATCACCACCAGGCATTTGGTTAAACAGCTCAACTTAGTATATCAATAACCTGCATGAAATCAATAATTACCTCTGTTGGAGAACACACTAAATCAGCTTGTATTTGGGCCTTTTTTTCCCCTTATCTTTTAAAAGCCACATCATTTTTGTCTCCGCCAGGCCGAAGGCATGGCGAGAGAGTATGTTTTACCCTCCGTCCGTCCGTCCGTGTGTGTGTCCTTCTGTCCACCGTTGACCCGGTCGCTCTGAAACTGTGCACACACACTCCCTGGATGCCAATTCAGAACCTCTGCCCCAATTTTTTCACATGGGCCTGTTATAGCGCCACCAGGAGGCCGATTTGTGCAAAACCTTTTTTTTTTTGCGGCGCTAGCCGCTCTATACCTTTAGGTATAGAGCGGATATTAGCCCTCTATACCTGGCTTTTGCGTCAACGTTCTAATTGGTCAGGCTCGCCAAGGTTCTGATTGGTCAGGTCCGTCAACGTTCTGATTGGTCAGGCTCGCCAAGGTTCTGATTGGTCAGGTCCGTCAACGTTCTGATTGGTCAGGTTCGCCAAGGTTCTGATTGGTCAGGTCCGTCAACGTTCTGATTGGTCAGGCTCGCCAAGGTTCTGATTGGTCAGGTCCGTCAACGTTCTGATTGGTCAGGCTCGCCAAGGTTCTGATTGGTCAGGTCCGTCAACGTTCTGATTGGTCAGGCTCGCCAAGGTTCTGATTGGTCAGCTCCGTCAACGTTCTGATTGGTCACTATTCATGACATCACTATGTTACTATTCATGACATCACTATGATGTCATGAATAGTGACCAATCAGAACGTTGACGGACCTGACCAATCAGAACGTTGACGGACCTGACCAATCAGAACCTTGGCGAGCCTGACCAATCAGAACGTTGACGGACCTGACCAATCAGAACCTTGGCGAACCTTGGCGAGCCTGACCAATCAGAACGTTGACGCAAAAGCCAGGTATAGAGGGCTAATATCCGCTCTATACCTAAAGGTATATCTGCTACAAAAAGCTACGAAGATAGAAGCTGATATAGTGGGTACCTAAAGTTTATTTTTTAGGTACCCACTCTATCAGCTATGACAGATCAGTTTTTGCCACTTACCTTGGAATGCATTTGGTGATTCGCTTCCAATGGCACTATTTAGTGCCACTGGAAGCCTTTTAATATTGTTTCTCTAGTAGAAACACATATCTATGACAAAATACAGTATATCAAAGGCGCCGCTACCTTCACACAGGTGTGATTTTTTACATTACTCCTACAGATTCTATCCAAACGTCATGCAAATCGGTACACAGTATCTCTAGAGTCATGTGATCAACACGGATCTGTCCGATTTCCCATATTCCATCCTCATTGCCTATGGTTGGCTTCCAAAGTTTGCAGGATTGGTCCGTTTTGAACAAAAAGCCTCAAACTATGCCCGCAGCTTGCGATTTCCGTGAAATTTCACACGCACATTCCCACTAGGCCGAGGAAGAAATGGCACCCTTTTCACATTGGCCTGTTATAGTGCCACCAGCAGGTCTAATTTAGCAAAACACATTTTTGGAACAAAATGCCTCAAATGCAGTGTCTGATTGCCGTGAAAGACCTAAGAATAAATTGGCACCCTTTTCACATTGGCCTATTATAGCGCCACCAGGAGGCCAGAATAACGTACCTGACCTGGCGGAGACCTGTGCTCCGAGGAGCACTTTTTCTAGTTTCTTTTCTTTTTCTCTCTTTATTTTCTATGTTTATATAAAATTATAAATCTACAGCCAAAAAATAAACGGCATCATATCATATACAGTTAACAGCACACCAAACTTCAATTACACAATGAATGAATCACTTGGTTCTAAAATGTCATGACGTTTATATGATATTATCAGATTATAAATCAAGTGAAACAGCACACTAAGGTCGATATCAGGAACATTGCACAAAGTCAATAATAGGAGGTACCCTGCAGCGATCAAAACAACAGCGCCCACAGGAACGATATATAGTTCTGTCCATGGAATTTGGATGCATCATTAATAATCAGGTCAGATTCAGAGACAGGGACAGACCAGGGTGTGGTTTGGGTCAGAATGGCCTTCCATAGAGCTATAAGCAGTGGATTTTCGTTTTCTTTTTCTTAATGACTCTTCAGTCCTCGGGCACATTCACCTGCACCTGCTTTTACTTCCAAATATATCTTTATAATTTGTGCAAAGCAACAATTTTTAATCCTTAACTTGACTACAGAGTATATTTTGTATTTTAATCTCTGTGGAACTTGGGATTAGTGTTGCCTCACAGAAAATGACATATTTTATTCATTCATTAGAGAGCAGGGCATGTGGTAGCATGATGGCAAAATATTCTGGCATATTGTGTATATTTCATGAGTGTGATGAAAACTGATTTTGTGTGTTTTGAAAAAAAGGGAAGAACATAAAATTGTCATCTAAACTTCTCACCCAAAATGTACTTGTGTGACACCTGGAAAATATCATCATTGGTAAATATCCTGACTATTTAAACAAGTGCTGTTAACCTATACATATTGCCATTTACTGCATAATATATCAGACGGTCGATAGCTAATATCTGTGGGAGATGGATGAGTGATGAGATTTACTGTGGGATGTTGGAATGTGAGGTGTGTAAGTGTGACGTCAGATTGATGTCACAAAACAGAAAAAGAGGATCTCATGGACATCTTGGCATGGGATGCCCACACTACCTTACATAAAAAGGCAGATCTGGGTTCCATCGGTTATAGAAGAGCCATCTCTGAATCCTGTGGCATCCCAAGTCGACACTGAGCCTGAGAAATGAGAGCATTGATTGTTGTCCTTGTGTTGATGCCATGTGTCCTGTGGGGATCTCTAGGTGTGGAGGTTAAGGTGAGCATTAGAGTACTGCTTGATTGATGTTTTTATTGACAAAAAGGAATATACATAACCATTATATTTGTACATATCTGTCAAAAGTATAAAACACGGATAAGCTTGAGAGCTTATTTCCTTTGTGGCCCTTTTAGTAAATAATTGGTGCTTGTTAAAAACAAAAGAGTCACATGTGCAGCCTTCTGTAGAAATTAATACTGCTTTTAAGGAAAGGTAATACAGTACACTCAATCTTCATTAAGATAGATAGAAATCATAGCCTTGTTCCCTCATCTTCATGATTGCACCTCTTATGATTTCACACCGACTCCAGAAACGGAAAGATCCTACGATATTCAGGCCTGTGCGAAGGAACAAATCAGCTAATTCGTGAGACGTTGATGCAGTCTCACAAAATGTTTCCTTTTTTCACCAGGCTGGAGAAAAGAGCTTCCCTCTCGAGGCGGTGAAGCTGTTGAAAGAGCTGATGGCCTCTGACGTCCATGAGAACCCTAGTCTGGTCGAGACCAGCGTGGCAGCTGTCTGTGCCAACCCTGCATTGCCCGGGGTTTTTCAGCCAGTGTGCCAAGAAAAGGGGGCAGCTGTGATCTTCTCCAAGCTTGGTAAGTAATTTGCTTGTTTGCTGTATGGGTAGTTTACTAAACCATACTATGATCAGACTACACATAGCTGTGTGTGTGTGTGTGTGTGTGTGTGTGTGTGTGTGTGTGTGTGTGTGTGTGTGTGTGTGTGTGTGTGTGTGTGTGTGTGTGTGTGTGTGTGTGTGTGTGTGTGTTGTAAACATTTGCATACCTCAGTCCTACACTGCAGATACTGAATAGGATTAAAACACATACAGTAAAAGAAGGTTTTGAGCATTATTTACTTCATACTGTTGGAACAGTACAACAAAAATTACAGATGCATCAGAGAAGAGACCAAGCTAGTGTCAATAGATGTAGAAGAAAAAAATCCTGCACACTGTCTTCAAGTACAAAAGAAAATCTATTTTTTAGGGAATCACGATTCGGTCCTGCAACCTGCATCAGGTTAAAACAACCTGATGAAAAAACATTGTGATTCCCAATAAACAAACAGCATCTGAACGGTGTGCAGGAGTTTTTTCCCCCTCTACATCTATTGATATAGACATTAACATGACATTGATCGATCTATACTGTTTCTCTTAAAGGACTACAGAGTAAACAATAATTTATGATCCATCGAGATTTCCTGAACATCTGTTGTGTGTGGAAACTACTTAATAGTTTCCACACACAGTGAAAGTCAAGTGCTATTTGATGGGTTTTTACACTTGATAGTTCAAGTGTTTACCATCTTATTATGTACATCCTGTTGCCGCCTAACCTCCAGAGTGACTGTGGAATAGCACCAGACAAGAGGCCTATGAAACGCTCAGCAAATAGTATCCAGGGGGCCATAAAGCATTTAGACAAAGACAACATGAGGGCCATGATAAGAGGGTATGATATAAAAATATGACTAAGACATTGTGTTTTATTTGTGCCATATACAGTGGATGTCATCACGGCCGTGGATCCTTGTGAAATCTGCGCCAACCCCTCCTGCACTGGCTGTCTGTAATGAGAATCCCATCTGTCAGACATGCATGAAATTACCTGAGAGTCATCTCCAGGGGGCCCATGTTTTTTCCTTCATTGCTCATCCTCCCTCCCATAGTATTGGTGGTTGGTTTGTTGTCAGTACTGGTGCTGTGATCTAGAGCATCAGAACTCAGTGCTAAAATCAAGGCTACTTCAGATTTTTGTTTTGTTTTGTTACAAAAAGGATTAATGGATTTAAACTGTGTGGTGAATTTACTGCTAATAAGTAAAAGGCTGTGACTCCCAAACGTTTCAATTTCAAGGACCCCCCAGTTTACTGCCTATGCATTAGGCCACAGACCCACATACAATAACCCTGAGAGTGTACAAATGGAACCAAACCATTTGTACCCTCTCAGAGTTACTAATCATTAGGCTGGGGTTCCCCTGGAACCCCCTCAAGGAACCCTGGGGGTCCCCAGACCCCACATTGAGAACCACTGGTATAAGGTGTCCCATGAATATCAATGACATTTGCTGCACTGTACTAGTTTCTGAATATTAATTCACCATCATGTAAGATTTTCATCTGGATAATGACAATGTTCTATTTTGTGGCAACTTCTTAATAATAAAATAAGATGCATCTAAGCTGCATCTTTGCTTCTTTGAACGTATATTTTAATGTTATACTCATTAAGGAGTAAGAGATTCAACACTGTGTGATTGTTAATCAAAACAGTGTCCAATTTCAAGCAGTATCTGAATTTTGGCTGCCCTCTAGTGGTATTAAGATGAGACAACAAGTATTCATGTGTGGCCATAGACTGCCTAGAGTCACAGGGTGAATTCCAACTTCCCAAAATGATTAGATCAGTACAGTACAGTACAGTACAGTACAGTACACTACACACACACACACACACACACACACACACACACACACACACACACACACACACACACAGACACACACACACACACACACACACACACACACACACACACAGGCACACACACACACACACACACACACACACACACACACACACACACACACACACACACACAGACACACACACACACACACACACACACACACACACACACACACACACACACACACACACACACACACACACACACACACACACACACACACACACACACACACACACACACACACACACACACACATCCTCAGAGACCATATTCATAACATTGTGAGAGAGTGTGGGGGGCCGGGGGGGGCCTTATTTTGGTTTGGCTATCCATTGAGCTGGAGGATGAGCAGTGGAGAAGAGGCCGAAATTACATCTTACAGTATATGTATTTCATGAAGCCTTTTAGCTCTGATGGTTGGTTACTCAGTGTTCACATTGTAATGTACATCATATCCAGCAGGGGTCAGCCTTCACCAAGATAGATCAATTGTTTCATTACACTCTGCTCTATCATATGGCCCTCTGTGAGCCACTTGGAATTCTGTGCACTGATGACAATATATCTCAATGGAAGTGCAGTATTTGCTAAATAATAACTCTATAGTCGAATTCTTTGAACTTCTCACTATCTAAATAATGGATGTAAGGTACCTTCTATATTCTACAGCATTTAACAGATCAGGTCTGTCTATTTTCAAAGGACTGTTATGGTTTCAGATCTTAACATTTTTTACCATGTTGATTTCAAAATATTGTTATACCTTTTAAAGAAAAGGGTTGGTGACAAATTTACAAAGCACAGTGCGCTCAACAGTGCGCTATGACATTATTTTGAAGATCACAGTAACCTTTATTTCCTGAGGAGTAGCCATGAGGAATAGAGACTGCAGGGCTGAGATCATACAGCGTACATTAACAAGGTTATTCATCTTATTTCACATAAAACCAAACAGTTGTTTTACATGGGAAGTGGAAAGCAAAAACAAGTCAAACTGTTTGGACTCTTTTTGGCAGGGCCACAAAGGATCCAGTCGTAAGGGCTGTGCAAGAGAGACAATAAAAACTAATGAAATGTTGTCATATTGACATTCAAGGTGTGCTGACTGATTCAGTGCGCACAATACAGACAGTTTTAGAAAAACAACACACATCCACAAATAGAAACACATGACAGAGCATGAAGAGTCATCGATAATTACAATTGTTGCAATTCGTAAATTACTTCTCTAAGTATTGCTCTTGCAACTACATAATTAAAAAAACATACATATCAACAGCTTAACCATGTTATGTGATATGCTACTTCTGTAGGCCTACACATTAACAACTGGGACCCCTACAGAAAATTGCAGATCATCATATCCCTCTAGCAACTAATTGCCAGCAATTCACACATTGCCTTCAAGGTCCAGTCATACTGGGTATTGACCCAGTCTTACTACTGTTTACGCTGAAGCCCTCATTAAATGGGGATGATAACAAATCTGGGGACGGTGCTCTGAGTGAGCCATTATCTCTCGCCTCATCAGTGGGGGTCATGGTTGGGTGGTCCACATTACACATGTCATTACTCCCTGCACCCCCCCCCCCCTCCCCCCCTCCCCCCTTTTTTCTCCTCTTTCCTTCATTTCTCTTTTGCAGACTCCTTTGCCAGATTAGTTGTGTCCTCCACGAGAATTGGAGTGTCAATGAACCCTTTTACGGCCACATTCTGCTGTCCTCATAGTTTGAAAGCCTTTAAATATAGATTCAGGTTCACAAAATTTGCTGGCTGTCCCTGACGCATTTCAATGGGAGAAACCATAATTTGGCTCATTAAAACGGACATACTATTCAGCCATGGGCCATGGCTATAACATCAAAATAAATAGATACAAGTAAAAAATAGGAACACATATTATGAAAAGTCACATTACCTTTCTCCAGATCGGTCAGCTACTGTCTTTTTTGGGCCTTCCGTAACACATCAAGTAATGAACCTCATGTGACCTTTATCCCAAAACAACAGTACTCAGTACTCTTTAATTAAGTCCTGGGCACCCAGTTTCAGGGGGGTGAAAAACCCACAACGGGACACCCCATATCCAAATAACCAGACAAAGACAATGGCATGACAGAATAAACAAACATTCCCATGTTACTGGAAATGTTTATTGTTGTGTCCCATGTTTATTTATGAAGGCTGCTTCACTTGACTGGCTGAGAGGTGCCATCACAGAGGGTCATGCAACTACAGTACAACACAAGCATTGTTCTAACTTCCAATGAAAACACAATACTGGAACATGTACACTGGAAGATTCCCAGAAAGAGACACTAATTCATTTTCTTCACTTTCCCAGAAAAACTAGTAACACATGCATCCGCTCTGTTATTTTGGAGAAAAAGTGGATCAGCAAATCATGAGTTTTCCATCTGTTGATGAAGTTGTGTCTCGCCCCCCAATAATCACAGGTACTTTCCCTTGTCTTCTCTTGCCCACTTATGCCCCGTCTTTGTTTCTGCCTCTGTATTTCTGTTTCCTGTATTTTCAGTCTCTGACCATCTCTCTTTCTCACCCCTGATCCTGGGAAGGAACCATTACAATTTTCAGTCTTAGTATAACCTGACAATGAAATCTACTGTTATATAAGCCTACTTGGGAAAACACTTGAATGCAAACAGATGTTTGTAAGAGCTTACTCTGCTTACAGAGCAACATACATCAAAGTGTTTTCCGCTTCTGGAGAATTTAACACAGCCTTTCACAGTACAGCCACCTTGAATGAGCGAATGAATGAATGAATGTGAATGAATGAATGGTATTACAAAAAATGCCCCCTCTTTGAAGGTTGCTATATAATGATGCATGGGCCTCTCTTATTGTGCTTTAATTGGGTGCATTTTCAGGAGTAGCAGCCTGTGGGGGTAGGGGTGATAGGATTTCGGTTCACCAGTCAGGTTAATTGGATATTAACTGTACTTGGCAAGACGTGTTCCACAGTGGTAATTAAATGAACATGCCAGTCTTGAAAGATCAGCCCAAAATATGATGATGTGACTGAGGCTTCCTCTGCGAGAACAAAACCTCTGAGAATTCCTCCATTTTGTCAGTCCATAAAACAGATGAAACTCCTGTCATGATCAGAAAGGCTTGTTATCAACAAGCATTATGTTTAAATGGCTCACGCCAGATCATGAAGATGTTACCCGCATTAGCTGGTCCCCTTAATTCAGAAACACCCATCAGGTTGTGGCTCAAAAGGACACTAAAGCCAAATTCATAAAATAGCCAACATACAAGTTAAAAACATGTTGCAGATGCAATGCATTGTGAGGTTGTAGGTCTGCTGCTAGTTTTGGTGTGTGACGGTGTCCTGCAACTGAGTGTCATGATTTATGACCTTCATCTGCTTGACCCAGTACACACATAGCAAGCATATTGATATCCGTGATACGATGTCGATGACCATCAACTACTTTATCAGAGAGACTGACGTCTGTGCACAATGATACCAGATGCATGTTCTATTCCTATTCCTATCATGTGTCCACTGTACAATACTGTATATATTCTCTATGTGTGTATTAAACTTCAGAGCTTGTCGTGTGATACTGCCTGGTGTCATCTGGTTCTCCGCGCGTGCGACTCAACAGAAACCTTCACTCACCACCACCCTTAGGTAGATCATGGAGACTCTTAGGGACCATGTTGGTCAACCGAAATCACAACACTGAGCAGACATCATAATATGATGCATAATGTTGTACAATGTATATCATTATGCTGTAGTATTGAACCCATAGGAACGTATCATTGGATACGAATAATCTTAAATCTTGCCTTGTAAACTTATTTTTTCAGATCTATGTATCATTGCGAACACGGAAC
The DNA here is from genome assembly GCF_963454915.1 of Gymnoscopelus microlampas. Classification (NCBI taxonomy): domain Eukaryota; kingdom Metazoa; phylum Chordata; class Actinopteri; order Myctophiformes; family Myctophidae; genus Gymnoscopelus; species Gymnoscopelus microlampas. The sequence continues at coordinate 33,351,186 of NC_139944.1, forward strand.
CGCCCAAGTGGAGCCTACTATGAAACTCGGCTCGGTTTGTGGCTCTGTGTGGGTACATACACACATGTCCGTTTGCTGGCGTGAAACGGGTCGCTATGAAACGGAAGCTCTTGTTCCGGATCCGGCAATTTTGTTATGTATACAATTGTGTTGTGGAAACCGGATGTGCTTTTTCCGGACCGGATCGCGTCCGTCTTTCCGTTTTTTTTTAACATGGGAGTGGATGGGACTTCCGGCCGTCCGTTCGGTCGCAAACGGAATAGTGTGCGCCAGAGTGCACTACTACAGTGGGTACATACACACATCTCCGTTTGCTGGCGTGAAACGGGTCGCTACGAAACGGAAGCTCTTGTTCCGGATCCGGCAATTTTGTTATGTATACAAATGTGTTGCGGAAACCGGATGTGCTTTTTCCGGACCGGATCGCGTCCGTCTTTCCGTTTTTCTTTTAACATGGGAGTGGATGGGACTTCCGGCCGTCTGTACGGTCGCGAACGGACATGTGTGTATGTACCCAGTGTGGCTGAAATATAGCAGCTACAGTCAAGCTGCGTTCGCTTCCAGCGTTCACGCGTCTTACTTGTTGTATATAGACTGGTGTATAAGGAAGGACTACACCACACTGTCTTCTTCACTTGAAATTAAATTATATGTATATAGGCCTACATATAGGAACGACTTTGAGTCCTTATATAGTTTCCACCATTATTGAACAAAACTATTAATTTAAACGTGATTTCACAACTTTTGGCAATGTTGACTGCTTTCAAGTGTACTTTAGCCAGCTTCCTGCACATCTCTAGTGCTTGTGTTACTCTGGAAGCAGTAAAGTATGAGCAGCCAGACACCATTACTCCAGACTCCCTGTGGTCAATGTCTTCCAACAAACCTCCCATGATGTCTGAGGTCAAGTTAGGGCCACATCATGTATCAGCTCCACGAACAACATACTTCTCAATAATATTGAAAATTGTGTGAACAGGAATGCCAAGGTCACTGAATATCACATTGCAGCCTTGCTATTGCTTATGTTTGCTGATAGCTTTTCTGTTGTTGCTGTTTTTTTTTGTTTATCTAATATCTTCACATTTACAACATAAAAGGACATTTGACTGTTTTCTCACATATCATTGATTTACTTACATGATACCACATAGACACCTGTCACAGGTGTATTGTACTGCTAACAATCATTTTCTTATTTTTTTGTAATTCTTATTGTTTGTTTGTTTGGTGTAAAACAGATGAACATGTTGAGGGGTTCGTTTTTTTTTGGTCAGAGCTGTATGGTGGAGGAGGGCCTGACACTGTGGATGCTCATTCAGTGTCCACTCCCAAACATTTGTTTCCAATCAGCCATGGGTGGGGAACAGGGCACAGCGTCTGGTGGTCCTGTTTCAGCTGTGTGGGCTTCATATATACCAGAGGGAATTGAACTGGACTGGTGCCTAATCCCCTCACTATCATATTTCCTTCCTCTTGTTTTCTTTAGGAAAAAAGGACCCAAAGAAAACAGCACGGCAACCTCCACAGACTTTATATCTATGTATCTATGTATCTATCTATCTATCTATCTATCTATCTATCTATCTATCTATCTATCTATCTATCTATCTATCTATCTATCTATCTATCGTGTCTATCTGTCTGTCTGTCTGTCTGTCTGTCTGCCTGCCTGCCTGCCTGCCTGCCTGCCTGCCTGCCTGCCTGCCTGCCTGCCTGCCTGCCTGTCTGTCTGTCTGTCTGTCTAATTATCTTTCTCTTTTATTCTCTCTCTCTCTCTCTCTCTCTCTCTCTCTCTCTCTCTGTCTCTCTCTCTCTCTCTCTCTCTCTCTCTCTCTCTCTCTCTCTCTCTCTCTCTCTCTCTCCTTCGTTTCATGGCAGTATCTATATCCTCCATAGATATCCTCCCTCTGAGTTGTCTCTCTCCGGAAGAATGTGATGAGAATAAAAAGGATTATCAGAATGTTCCATTACAAATACAAGGGGAAATTATTTATATGTGCAGCATACTCTCTCTCTCTCTCTCTCTCTCTCTCTCTCTCTCTCTCTCTCTCTCTCTCTCTCTCTCTCTCTCTCTCTCTCTCTCTCTCTCTCTCGCCTCACACTGCACGTGCAAATAGAGCGTTGTCTTTCTCAAGAACTTACTCACTCTATAGATCCCTTAATTCTTGCCACCTTTATTTCCATTGATGGTCGTTTACTATGCAGACTATGCATTAGCTTTGTTTTTTTCTCAACCACAAATGTTACGAATGTGTTTTAGATGTTGTTTCAAGACAGATGCTAGGTCATGTCGTGTGTTCGACTCCCGAACCCGACGACCTTTGCTGCGTGTCACCCCCCCCTCCCCATTTCCTGTCAGCCTACTGTAATCTATCAATAAAGGCAAAAAGCCAAAAAATAATAATCTTAAAGACAGATGCTAGGTTCATTGTGTACCTGATATCTAGTTTCTTTGAGGCAATACATTCTTCTCTCTGCACTATACATAACAGCAGGGGTTCTTCAACAGGGGGTCCGGGACCCCTAGGGGGCTGACAAATCTTTGTGTGATAGGAACCTTTATTTACATTAACCACTTGAACCCAAGAATCCCTTTTCTGAGGGAAACAATAGCCAAAAATAGCAGATCTACAAGCTCACACCGGCAAAGAGGTTTGGTTTGGGGTGAAAAAATATCAGACCAAGTACTAGTTTTCTAATAATTCATCTCTCTCTCATCTAAGGGGTCCTTGGCCTAAAAAACGTTGAAGACCCATGCTCTACAGTATATACATGTGACTATTTACTTTGTTGTTTATTGACTAAAGTTAATGCTTACTCTACTTATTCTGCTTACTCACACTTGCAAGTCCCTCTGGATAAGAGTGTCTGCTAAATGTCTAAATTGTAAATTGATGGTCTTTCAATTACATAAAAGCCTTTTTACACAAAAGATCAGCCTGCCACACCAAGAGAAGAGAAATGACAGTTAATCTGACTTGTCATCAAGTGACACTTTCTCCACTGACAATGAAAGGGCAATTTACTTTTTGGACACCATGACAATGCAGTTAAGTAGCTGGCAATACAGGGGGGGGAAATGAAAGATACAGTCTGATCATTTACAGGCACAATTTAATTCAAGACATGTTTTAGTTTAGACACATTGACCCCTCTGCATCATCTCCGACAGAAAAATCGTTGAGTAGACTCAGGCAGCAAGCCAAGGTTTTCTGACAATGACAGACTCAAAGCCAAGGAAAATACCAAATACCACAACGTGGAATAGAGTTCAACTGCTTCAGACCCAACTGCTGTGAGGACACAGGATTGAAGGTTAAATGTGTTTATTCATTTGTTCAGTCAGATGAAGTCCTGGAATAAAAACCCAGAGAAAACGCAGAAAACTGTCCTTGTTCGAGTCGACGGCGAACCCTTCACCGCTGACCACGTGACCTAGGACTGCCGCCTTCTTTTTCAAGCAGGTGTCACTTCCCCGGGTGGAGACAGACACCTGCTTGGCGAATGGCCTCGATCACCTCCTGTAGATTGGCCGCAGTGTGGGCGAGGAGGTCATCCACATAACTGGGGGATGCTGGTCAGGACTCCCTCCCTCAGCTGCTAAGGTAGTGGGGGTGTTGCAAAGGCAAAAGGGCATGACTTTTACGCATTCAATCCGGGAATGCATCTGCGTCATTTTAGATTTCTTTGGCTATTCAAAAATAGCAGATATACAAGCTCATAACGAACATTTGTAACTTAAATATTTGCTTCTGGGGGTCCCTGGAACAAAACATTTTGAGATGGGGGTCCGCAGCCAAATACATATACTTTGTTTTTTCCTAAATCCTAACAATATGTTGCTATGCCAGTGGTGCTCCAACTTTTCCATGTCAAGGACCCCCAAAATGATATGTATTTGGCCACGGACCCCCCTCTCAAAATATGTTGCTCCAGGGACCCCCAGAAGCACAGACGCGGAGTTAAACATGTTCGCTTTAAAACATATAGGCCTATATATACATATATAAAAAAATTAGCAGATCTACAAGCTCATAGCGTGGCACTCGGTGCCGCGCTATGAGCTTGTATATCTGCTATTTTTGAATTGCCAAAGAAATCTAAAAACGTACACAGATGCGTTGCTGGTCTTAATGGGTTAAACTGCCACAGTCCTTGACCGATAGAGAAGGCAGTCTTGGACTCGCTGCAGAGCCTGTGATGAGGTCGAGTCCATCATCAGGCTCAGACGACAATAATCCAGACAAGACTGTCAGCGGTAGGGGTTCGGGAGGTAGAGGTTCCTGGTTCGATACCTGACTCCTCCTAGCCGCATGCCGAAGTGTCATTGAGCAAGACACTGAACTCCTCACTGCTCCCAATGAGCAGGTTGGTGTCTTGTATGGTTGCCTCCACTGTCAGTGTGTGTGAAATGTGTACTACACTGTAGCAAGTAATGTGTAAAATGTTCTGCCGTTGTGTTGTGTGTGAATGGGTAAACGTGAAGTACATTGCAAAACACGTTAGAATGATCGGAAGACTAGGAATAGTGCTATATAAATGCCATCCATTTAACTTTATTTACCATTTACAGTTTCCGCTGATGGAACCAGGCTTGGTGGTGTCGGCTGGACCATGGCTGGACCATGGACTAGGGTTGTGGTCACCTTATTGGCTTGCATAGCGCTCTGAGATGCTGGCACTCTGGCTGGCTGGGAGCACAGATTATTTCTGTTGGCTGAATGCTGGCATAGTTAGCTCTTCCCCCTTGGTGACGCTGGAGGGCTATTGTCTCTGAGCCAAAATAAAGGCTGAGTATATCGACAATAGCTCCCCGGTGATCCCATAGGTCCAAACCAATGATGCATGTATCTTGGATGTCAGCCAACCAGAGCTCGTGGTGCAGGTTCTTACTGCCTGGCCACAGCTATCCGGAGGTATCACTTTTCCTTTTAACGGGGCCCGCTCCCTCGTCACAGTTTGAATATGTTTCATCATCCCACGACAGAAGTCGTGGGTGTCCCTGATCCGTTCATGAAGAGAGAAGCTCCCATGTCAGTCAGTGTATGGCTAAGCACAACATTCAGGACCAATTCACACGCATGCATGAAACCAGGGACCAAGGAGGACCAAATGGAATGATGAACATTAAACAACATTAATTATGATGTAAACATGCAAAACCATTCCCCAAACAAAATTAACAAGCACAATTAACAGCAATAAAACTAAGCATTGGTGTGAGCCCCGAGGCATGCCAGGATGCTACATTACTTCTTTTTTATGACAATGGGGCTTGTTAGGTATGTGTTGCTAAAGCTGCTCTTTTATGTGGGATCTATTGTGCCAAGTTAAGAGCCTGGTTTCATATGCTTGTAATTAGAATGTAAATTTTGCTGAGTATGTGCTTCACTGCCTTAACTACAAACTTTCTGTCTATAGGATTGACCGCTATGGTTAGTCTCACACTCAAGTTCGCACAACGTCTGCAGCCTGCAGCTTCCAAAGCATTACAGGGGAATTTTAGGACTCATGGGAGACTCTATAGAGGATAATTACGGAAACCAAATGGAAAAATGTGCAGTCCAGTCCTTATTCTTTCTTCATTAGCCAGAGAAGGATTCTCTTATGTCATGAAGAGTATACAAGTTGGCTCCAAGTAGCCCCCCCCCCCCCCAGCTGAATAATTGAAGAAAATGAAATCATGTTGGACAGAGGGTGGATTGGGGGTTATTGTGAGGGGGGCACAACAACCCCAAATCAACCCCCTGCTCAAACATTATTTCACGTTTTCTTTTTTCTTCAATTATTGAGCTGCTCTGCTGCAGGCATGCACAAAATCAAAGGGCTGAACTTCTCAACCCCGGCCTGGAAAAAGATGGTCTCTGATATACAGTACCGTACGGACGAAGAAAGAGAGCTTGATTGATATAAAACATCATCTGTCTAAAGAAAAAGTGGTTGAATCAAAGGGTGCAGCGAGGGATGCAAGGCAGAGAAGGCGGGGGGGAAGGCGGGGGGGAAGGCATCAAGCTGTCACACGCTGCCCTGAATGATTGAGGTGATACATTTGATGCCAGTCGTGTCAGGGTGAGTGATCCTTTGATGATACAATCAGAACATTTCAGGATCAATTATGACCTACCTCCACCCCACAGAAGTTTTTCTATTTCTGTAAAAGTGCCGACTGAGTAAAAGTTAGTTTCAGAAGGAAGGTTTTCAAAAGAGACTTTCACATCTATATTTGATATAGGCTACAGTGTACAGGGTGCATACATGCTGATGTACTACGAAACATTCATCTTAGTATGTGGCAGCATTGAATGGAATCTAAGGAGTAGTTGGTGTGTGAGAGTGATGATGTGATGTCACACGATTTTGAACATTGCCATGTTTTCAAAAATGATTTCAGGCACATGAGAAGAGAACTGCTTGGTGTGATATGACATGCCAGGCTAACACAGGCCAACCTTAAAGAAATCTTACATGTATTTTCTATAACATGAAACACAACAGATCAGATCTGCAAGTAGATTTGTCAGTTTACAACAATCATGATGATAATGTTTAACAGACACTACTTCAGACACTGTACAGTAGTTATGGACATAATGTATATTCAGTCTTGGTAAGACTGTGAGTGTAAGTGTCGGACAAGCTCCCATACATATACTGCATATGTGTATGTACGGTACAGTATGTATAACCAGAATGTGGTCATGGTTGCAAGAGGAATACAAAATGACATTGTTTTTGCTACCCAACCTCACATATTGTGGGTTTAAAATCAGTTAACAAATTGCATGAATGGAAATAATCAATTTTAAAAAGTACAATCTGGTTTCAGGTCAGAGCACAGAGACCGCATTACTCAGAATGTTGAATATGACCTCCACTTAGTCGCTGATGCATGGCCATGGTTCAATAGTATGGCATAAGACACTGTGAATCATCTTAACAGCTATATTAAATGGCCTCATCATCATCATCCTTTGACTGTCGTCGAGAGCCTAGATGCCACGTCTTTCCATCGGGTCCTATCGGCCATTGCTGCTCCCAGTTCTTGGAATGCAAGACCTGTGTCCCTGGAGATAGTGTCAGGATATATGTATCATGCCTGGTTCCTCTGAACGATTAGGGGAGCCGCCATAGCAGGATATCCAATATTACTTTATCCTGGGAACGGTAGCAGTGACCAGCAAAGATTGCTCTGCGACGTGCTACGGTTGCTGTTGTTATTGGATGTGTTGTTGGATGTGTTTTCCAGGAACATACATGAGGAAATGGCCTAGAATTTACCATTAAATTGGTCTTATCTTATCTGGAATTCTATTTCCTCCTCAGCCACTGGATGACAATTAATACATTACAACATTAATTATTACAGCATAAATTAATACATACAAGACCTCCTGAGCCCATGCAGCCCCATTAAGGAGAATTAGGACATCAATTTATATCAAAACGAAACTGCACAGATGAAAATGTTTATGGATATTATGCAATGATCCATTCCAGACACAAGGAGAGAAAATGAAAGGGACTTTTTATTGCGAGTATCAAAACGAAACTACTGATGGGAAATGTATTTGCAGAGGACAGCTGACTACGCTTGAAACACAGATGCTATTAAGTTACAAAACCCAAGCAGAAAAAAATCTTTGGAGCTGCCAATGCGTTAAAGCACAGTGATCAGAATGAAAATGAAGGAAACCTTTCCTAATGAGGATCAATCCCAAACTGATGCCATAATATGCACTTAAATAATAGAATGTTTGGTATAGCACTTTATATGATGAGATGTATTATGAGGTACATATGCACTTATGTACATATGCACTAGTTGAAATGGGTTGTATGCATACTGCACATCTAGGGTAAAACAAATAACAACTGCATTGATTACACATTTATAATAGCTTCTGTTGTCATAGTGTCTTGATATCTGTTATGTGTAGTTATGTATTGTTGTTGTGATGCTTTCGTCATGTTGTTTAGTGTTTTTTGTTGAAGAGGACCGTAATGGAAATAAGCCCTCTGGCTTTCTTGTGTTTTCATCCCCAGTGATATATTGACTGTATGTCGGAAAGTGCTCTGTGCTTTTATGTTACCAAATAAAATCAATCAATCAATGAAACTAGGCCGAAATGCCACTTGATTTTTTTCTAATCAGCCTCATGGTGGCGCTATAACAGGCCGTTTCGTGTTTTTACCTATAACTGCACCAATCTGTGTAAAACTTTGAATGCACGCTTATAGAGGCCAAGGAAAAACCTTTGCCCTGCATTTTTCACATCTGCCTTTTATAGACTGACTTACTGTATGTAAAACAAATGTTTTGATATTACTCCTTCAGATGTTATCCAAATCATTACACATGATCTCTATAGTCATGTGATCAAGACAGATCTGTTTGATATTCCATCCCGATTGGCATCCAAAGTTTGCAGGAGTGGCCCGTTCTGAACAAAATGCCTCAAATCATGAACGCAGTCTGATTGTGGTGAAACTTTGCACACACATCCGCACTACGTTGAGGAAAAAATTACACCCTTTTAACATTGCCCTATTATAGCACCACCAGGAGGCCGATTGTTGCAAAACTATTTTTTGATATTACTCCTACATATTTTGTCCAAACATCACGCAAATCGGTACACATCATCTCTAGTCATAATTGATGGCCCACAATAACCTACCTGACCTGGCGAAGACCTGTGCTCCGAGGAGCACTTTTTCTAGTTTAGTATGTTTAGAGAGTTGGTATCCAAGTTACTTTGAAGCACTAGGTCATTTTCTTTGCCCTGTTGTTTATTTACTAGCATTCATGCCACTTACTCCAATCACGTTGTAAATCGCTCTGGATTAAATCAGCTAAATGCTTATAAATTGTACGGACAGAAAATGGCCTGGAGGGCCTCAATTGGTACATTCCAAGCAGCAAGTATGTGTGCTAATATTGAGAACAGAGAGATCTCTCTTTATTTTATACCCATTCCATTTAAACTAAACCTCAGTTTTCATGCTTCATCCAACAAGAGCCCTCCTCTTGTTTTCCCAGCTACCACTCAATGCCAGGGACTGTGGCTTCAGTTCACTCAAACCATAACAGTGCAGCTGGAAAAGTACTACTACAGTATATAACTGGTAGTTTAGGCAGAGAGAAAGCGGAGCTGAACTTGTCAACTTTACTGAAGCTCATGGATGTGGAACACCGCATTCCAAACTGCTTATAGATGCAGTGTTTTAGTATTGTAGTGAACTGGCTTCAAATGTGTGACATGTTTTGATTAAAGTACTAAAATAATTTGATTAAGATACAAAACAAATATTTGGTTGTGTAATATCATCACTAAGATAAGGAAACTCAGAATATCAATTAACAACTTATTTTATTAGTTAAGATATATCACAATTTCTGGTTTTGATCAGGTGGGCTTTCACACCTGCTTCATTCAGTGTGTTAAGGGAATGCATACTGCAGGACAGGACTAGGCCTACTACATTATAGTTGTTGTACATTTGAGGTGATGATGGACACACTGTGATTGTGTGAATCAGATGAAAACTTATGAGGTAGATTTTTATTAGTCCTACATAAACATACAGTAAAAGGGTCAAACCTAGTCAAACATTTGCTGAGCCAACAGTAAACACTATTGTGCATTTGATCCTAAAGGGTTTTGGTAACAGAGGGGGTTTTCAACCAATTTGGAAAGACAAGTAAAACACAATCATTTTATTTCATATTATTTAATCAATTTTTGCCAATATTTTCTCTTTTTCTCCCAATGTCGTCGTTATGTCACTCCCCAAATGACTCACACTTGTAAGTAGTCTCACGCTGTTCAGACTGGTTGGACCTGTAGGGACTAGAGATGCGCAGATTGGCTGACGTCACACAAAACTGCCTGTACAAATAAATCATCCACCCAAATTGATTATTTTTCCGATATACAGTATAGAGCCGAACCTGCATGTACACGTACAGAACTATCGAATCAGTACTGTGAGAAGGACAAATTAAATGGCAACATAACATCTGTTTTGCTGCAGTAGGCTACCGCTTTCCTGACCGCAGACATGAAGCTCTCCCCACTCTCCATTAGCGAACGCAGTGGACACACCTGGTAACTTAACACCCTCAAATCTCACAGAGACAAATGCTGCTCGTGTCTTATGCTTGGTTGGGGGTTAAAGAGGGGGAAATTGTGATAAAGTAGATGTAACTTTCATTTATTTATGATAAATATTTATTTAATGATCAATATATTTGGTCAGGATTACACTTATGACAACAAATGTGCACTAAAGACTCTAGCTGGAGCCCTCATTCAAATGTAATTTTGATTAATAGGATTCGTATTTAAGATACTCAAAGGGACAGTGTCCTCATAACTACTTCTCCAGAGTGAGTGACACCCACAGCCACATGCAGAGGGAGCAACCACGATCTGGTACTCCGCACATTTAGAACAAACATGGGAAAATTCTCATTCTATTACTCTGCCACTACAATGTGGAATGCCCTGACACCATCCATCAAAGGACGCGAATCACTGGTTTCTTTCAAAACTGGCCTGAAAAAATATCAGAAGACCACAAGGGGAGGTAGATTTTAATTCCCATTGAAAGGAGGTGTCATTCAGTGCCGCCATTTTCCCTTTTTGTTATGTAGTTGTTTGTATTTGTTGTTTGTATTATGTATTAATGTATTAATGTGTTAATTTGCTATGCTGTGTTCATGAATTGAATACATAGGACCATAATGGAAACAAGTCCCCAGGCCTTTTTTACGATATCCTTTTAGCCTAAATGTCTTACTGCACCTCCCTGCTGTTTACATTTCTGACTAATAAAGTGTTCAATCAATCAATCATCTGCGGGAAAGGCTCTGATGGAACTTGCATATCAGGAGGAGTGGCGTGCACAGATATTTTGAGGGGCAGGTGCTCAAGTAAAAAAAAAAGGGCACCTTGCACGGCGCGCGGAACCGCCGGCTACATCTTTGCCAAAAATAGCCGATCTACAAGCCCACAACGCCTCGCAGCGCGAGGCGTTGTGGGCTTGTAGATCTGCTATTTTTGGCTAAAGTTCTCCTCAGAAAAGGGATGCTAGGTTTCGAGTGGTTATGGTAAAAAGAAAAATCATATCACATAAAGATTTGGCGGACCCCCTGTAGTAACTCTGAGGACCCCCTGTTGAAGACCCCTGCTGTAAACTGGAAAAAAAAGGGCACTTCTGGTCAAGAGGGCAAAGGGCAGGTGCTCCAGCACCACCTAAAGTCTATCTGTGCACGTCCCTGATCAGGAGGACGGCTGCTTACTACTCCAAACAATTTCACTTTATGAACCTGTGTATGTGAAACAGCAGAACTTTTGGATGTGTAGATGAACTAATTTTACCGTATTTCCGATAGTGGCCGGGGCCTTTATTTGCCTCTAATGCAGAGGGTGACTTTAATGGAAGGAGGCTTATATAAGAGAAAGGCATTTATTTGTATTTTTACAAACAGATCTGAATGAATTAATCCATTTTTTGTCAGTTTGAACCCAGTAAAACAAACCGGGTACATTTATTGAAACAAAACAATGTTACATTTAGTTGCAAACAAAATATCAACTAAAACAGGATAATTGGCTTCCGTAAATATGAATAGACCAATTTGACCAAATGTAGCTGACAAAGTTGTCACGCTACCATTATTAAACATTCATATCAACAAAAAAATAGCACCTGATTCTTTTTATGTCAATGTCAAAGCTCATTGCAGCTTCCTCTCCTGAGTTTTCCTCTACATAAACTGCAAAGCTCTGGCTTTGAATTTTACATCAAACCACCACATTGTTGTGGAAAATGACACTTGCATGTGTTCCACATGGCATGTATTTGGCTGAGGACCCCCTTCGGAAAATATTTTGTGCCAGGGACCCCCATACAAGATTTGTGTTGTTAAAATGTTCTAGATTTGTTGGGGGAAAAAAATAGCAGATGTATAGAGTTAAAGTGGTTAAACTGATCTTGATGCTATATTAACTAATTTTGTTGGGGACCCCCTTAAGGACCCCTGGACCACTTTGAGAACCACTGCCATATGGTATCAAGGTATCATACCCATCATACCCCCCCCCGGCATTTATTTGTTTGTGTTGACAAGCCACCCAGCCATTATTAAAGGCCCGGCTTATAATTGTATACAGGCCACTATTAGAGGAAATAACATGACTAGACCATGACCGTTCTTGTCGGCAGGGAAGGAGATTTAAAGAATCAATGACGTTACGCTGCTGTGCCTTGTGTGCATTAAGCAGTACGCACTGTGCGTTAATGAGCCTCTCCTGTTGGAGATGGACATGACAGTGGACGAGCAAAAAAGCTGGTAGTCTTGGAATTCACAGCATTGGAAGAAGATACACCCAAATTAATATTTTCCTCATTAGGCATATATTAGGCATTATTTCACTCGGTCGCAACCGATCCGCTATTAATCATAATGTAAATTTGTACATAACCGCGGGGTCCGCAAATATAACTGCAATCCGGGAGGGTATTGAAATCACATGCCTCCCCCAATTACATATGTAATTGTCCGCCGCTTCTTTTCTCCTACAATGAGGAGCCTCATTGAGAGGATGAAGCATGCGCGGAGGAACACCCTATTCCTCACAGTTCAACAACCCTGCTGACAGGCACCCTGAGCGACCTGTAGATTGCCCCCCCCCCAGCCCGGGTTCCCTAACACAATAGCGCTCGTATATGGCCACCCTGTGAAGTCAGAGGCACTGCGGAGTATTCAAAACCTCTAGTCCAGTGGTTCCCCACCTTTTCTGGATCAGGGCCCACTTGATACTCTCGAAAGCGTTCGTGGCCTACCCCTCTGACCACTTAACACGGTCAGATGGGTGGGCCATGTGCATTTCCAGAGCATGTTTATTTGAATGATCAATCAGTTGATTGTGTTCCGGCTTTGATCAGTGGAACTAAATATACATGTTTTTATATTAATGTGATATTATCATTAAAATCATAGTGTTTTGACAATTATTTGTGTGAATCAATGCCCTTGTCTGCACAGTGGTGGTCACAGTGGAACTCCTATGCCTCCCAAGAGCCCAGGAGAAAAAACACTGTGTCGAACTCCATTAAACCACAAAATCATGTCTTGTATCAGCGGCTACAAAATGTTTGTAGTTAGAATTTCATGAATGTTAATCTTTAAAAAATAGACAAAATGTTCTACAAAACGTACATTTGTCTTTTTTGTTCCATTAATGCTAAAAACAAGTTAAAAGATTCAACTATCCTAACAGTGACAGTGGTCCCGTGGTCAAAACCGTTGAGTAAAACGAACACACACACACGCACGCACGCACGCACGCACGCACACACACACACACACACACACACACACACACACACACACACACACACACACACACACACACACACACACACACGCAAACTAAAAACGTGTAACTGGTTTTAGTGGAGTTATTTTTACTAGGACAAGATAGGGAGGGATTGAATGTGGGAGCATGGGTTTTGGAGGGGGGAGGGGTCAGCACAGAAGTTGGGCCACTCTGATAAAAAGTACCAGGCCCAGGCTGGGTAACGCTGAGCTTAATCTGGTACCGTCGCCGCTTGCCATACAATGGTCTCTGTTCTGGCCGATGCAGCCCGCATACGCCATGACATGGGGGATATAGTTTTGCTCGTGGACCCCGTGTAGCAGGTGAGCCATGGGGCCCTTGGAGAAAATGGCCACGTCCTCTCCTCCGTGAGTTTCCATACTCAGTGGTACTGCTGCCTGGGCCTGGTAGTTGTTTTCCTCTGTCAACCATGTAGAAAAAGAAAAGTTGTAAGTAAAGATAAGACAGCATTGTTAAAGATAATACAATATAATAATAATAACAACATAATTTACTGTTTTGCGAGCGGTTAGAGACCTTGGCTATTTTTGTCAAGTCAGCATGCTTCTTTTTTTCCAGTAAATGCTTTTCTCGTTTTCTTTTTTTTACTTCTGGTTTCTTTTGGTTGTTTAGGGGAAATTATTTCAATACTGCTCTTACAATGCAACTTGTGTCTCCTCATGGCGCTTGGAGCTAATCCTCCACACATGGTATTCAGTGTTGCCAAATTTTGCGAGAGAAATAAGATATCAAACCCAAAAGAAGCGACTAGGCCACATGAGCACTTTAAACCTGTACAAGATTGGCTATTTGAAAATAGCGGATCTACAAGCTCACAACGTGTCGTGATGCAAAGCGTTGTAGATCTGCAATTTTTTTCTTTTTAAAGGTGAGAATTTGTTGGGGGTTTTTAAAACTTTTTAAAAACACAAATCTGTTATGGGAGTCTCTGGCACAAAATATTTTCAGAATGACATGAAAATATTTGAGAACGACTAGTTTAATCAACATTAGACAGCAGGCCCAAATAAGCAACCACACTATAGAAACAAGCCCAAAAAACCGCAACTTTCCAACTGTTCAACTGTCCAATACAAATATAACTAGAAAAAGTGTTCCTCGGAGCACAGGTTTCCGCCAGGTCAGGTAGGTTATTGTGGGCCATCAATGTTCAGAATTCGCGAATCAGGATGGAATATGAAAAATCGGACAGATCATTGATCACTTGACTATAGAGATAACGTGTACCAATTTGCATGATGTTTGGACAAATTTTGTAGGCGTAATATCAAAACATTTGTTTTACAAAAATCGGCCTCCCGGTGGCACTATAACAGGACAATGTGAAAAGGGTGGCTTTCTTCCTCGGCCTAGTGGGAATGTGCGTGCAAAGTTTCACGGCAAACGGACGCTGCGTTTATGATTTGGCATTTATGAAACAAGCCACTCCTGCAAATCTTATCCAATCTTGGCCAATCAGGATGGAATATGAAAAATCGGACAGATCCGTATTGATCACATGACTATAGAGATAATGTGTACCGATTTGTGTGATGTTTGGACAAAATCTGTAGGAGTAATATACAAAATTTTGTTTTGCAAAAATCGGCCCCAAATCGGCCTCCTGGTGACGCTAAAACAGGCCAATCTGAAAATTAGGTTCTGCTCTGGCATCCAGAAGTTAAAATTTGTATTTGTTTTGTGATGTTATTGGCAGAATCAGTTTTGTTTGCTTCATTTGTGTATGTCCTAAAAGAGTGACTTTGAGAGTGGTTTCACCGTGCAGTGTAAGTCAATGAGGAGGCTATTTTTGGATGATCATGATTTCTAATCAGTGATGAAACGGAGCAGGATATTTTGCCAATTGGACTAGTTATAGCATGACAAGGTAACTACACAACCCAAACCTCTACCAAAGTGTTGTTGTGCTTTAATTTAATCCTTTATTCCCCTATCTGCTTTTCGTTCTTGCTTCTTTCTTTCTTTCTTTCTTTCTTTCTTTCTTTCTTTCTTTCTTTCTTTCTTTCTTTCTTTCTTTCTTTCTTGTTTGTTTCAGTGTCGTCTCTGGTGTGTATATGGTGGTTGCATTCTTCTCTGGT
This sequence comes from Gymnoscopelus microlampas, assembly GCF_963454915.1. Lineage (NCBI taxonomy): Eukaryota > Metazoa > Chordata > Actinopteri > Myctophiformes > Myctophidae > Gymnoscopelus > Gymnoscopelus microlampas. The sequence continues at coordinate 33,366,679 of NC_139944.1, forward strand.
TGTTTTCTTGTGGTTGTTTGCATTTTGTTTTGTTGTTTTCTCTTTGTGTGGGAGAGGGGAGGAGGTAGGGATTGATTTGTTGTTTGTATGATTGATTGATTGATTGAATTTTTTATTAGGCAACAGAATGTAAAACAACACAGTTACATTTATAATACTTTTGTCTAAAAGGTCCGACCAAAAAAGTCCTTGCGGACTTGTTTCCGTTGGGGTCCTTGAATAGTCCTTGTATAGTTATAGTCCTTGTATAGTTATAGTCCTTGTACAGTTTTGGTTATTTTCTAATTGTCTATTTCAGGGGTTTTCAACTGATTTTGACCCAGGGACCACCATCCTGACTAAGAGCAACCTGGGGACCACCACTATTGTGCGTGGTGGGTCCATCATAGACCCACCCCACACACTAGTGGTGGGGGGTTCATGCACCACAGGGAGCTGGAGAAAATAGCTATAATATCAATATAATATCTAATAAAATACAGTGATTTTGTTTGAATATGATGGAATATGATTAAGGATTACTGTGATTATGGTAAGCTCACATTTCATATCCCCCACACACACACACACCATACAGAAAGAACTCCTGTAAGTTATTAAACGTTTTTAAAAAAAAGAAACGGACCACCGGTTGAAAACCCCTGGTCTATTTGATGTGTGTGTGATTTGTTTAATTGAATACAATATAATTGAATAATACAAATAATAAAAATGTGTTGCATTTCCTTCCCCCTGTCTGTGCTCTCTGGCAATAGGCATTGCCACATGAAGCACAAACATGAAGCAAAAACAGACGTAATGTATTCTAGAAAAATATAATACTGTCTAAATTGTGCTAAAAATGTTGTAAAAGTATGACACCGTTGTTAAAGAAATAACAGCCTAAATACTAGAAGAAAGACAAGGAAAACGTTGAGCCAGACCCTGGACACGCGGCCCACTTCCCTCTTATTTGTGATCTAATCTGTGTAGTACTGTATTTGAACTAACAAAGAGCAATTAATAAAATTGCTTTTGGTGCAATTAGACAGCTGAATTCATGCATTCATCTTAAGAATTTCATTGTGATGCATTTTTGGCTGCGGCCACCCACAATTTGTTTTAGATCCTGCTCATAGTTGGATATAGGGGGTATGATGGTGCTGGGAAAGTCAGTGTAAGCTGAACAGGGAAGATGTTCGGACAGGTGCACATCAGAGTACTGTACTTTGCTGCAGTCGACGTGCACTGTAGAAAGGTTAAACCTAGCAGAACACCCTGAACACAAGAAAAAAGTAAGCTTCACTACAGCCTCCCCAAAGCGCTTACAGTTATAGTTATGCTTATTAACACAAGCAGCAAGAAACGCCTCAAACATTTCTCTGATACCTGCTGGTGTCAGCATATGTACCTGTCAACTGTTATCAACGACTATGATGACAGGTTAACGACCTTGGTTGAGCTAGACACTGAATTTGTTTAATTATTACTCTGGAGCTGCTTCACCATCTAACGACACTGAGCAATAGATTACAGAACCTTAACTGTGAATTATCTTGTGACAATGCTTGAGACCAAGAGCAAGAATTATCTTGAGAGCAAGATAATTCTACATACAGTGAAATGTGGGAGAAAGCATGCTCGCTGGCTGCAAGTGTTGAAGTCACTCCGTCATTGCCTTGCAAATACACAAACCCAAAGGTCCAGCAGACTTGCTGCAAACCCACAAAAGCACTGGAAAAGATCTACCACCTGACCACAGAGGTGAGGGACAGAGTATGCCTTGGAATGCCACGTCTTAAAGCCCAGTACCTTCTACTCGACAAATTGCCCACAGTTTATGGCAAGAGATAGAGTAAAGGATTAAGTGTAGAGCTTTGAAGCCAAATGTTGACACTGCAGATATGGAGTAATTAGACCTATTTGATCCCGGGGGGGGGGGGGGGGGGATTCTGTTTTTTTATCTTGTCCCAGCTGTGGTCAGACCTGATGAAGACCTACAGTGGTGGAAACGTTGTTTAACTTGAATACATTTTCTACTGGGAGCTACATTGTGCGAACTTCCCTTCCTTTCCTCCAATGCTCAAGTGGTCAGACATGAGCGCAGTGGGGAAGCAGTTATGGGTTAAGTGTCTTGCTCAGGGACACCTAAACACTTTGCCAGGGCATGGCATCGGCCCTGGGACCTTCTGTTTCCCAGGCAGCCTCTCTACCCATTCCTCTCTACCCTATGGCCGCTCATAAAGCTTAAACTAGGGAGGCAGCACAATAGCCATACAATTGCTCTTAGAGACATCTGCCGGGTTTTGTGATTAACTGCAGACTTCCACGCAAACATAAACACTGTCAGAAACATACTCATAATGATGCCTGTATCCACTAACAGTGTTGAGCAATCCTTCGGCTGTTTATGTCACTTAAAGACGTATCTCAGGACTATGACTTGCACTGATGAACGTCATAATATTGGAATTGATATGGAGTTCTTTCTGCAAGATTTTGATGCAACAGGGCACAGGGAGATGCAAAATCAAGTCAAGACTTCTAACCAAACATAAAACTGTCATGAACATTCTCCTAATGATTGTATGCACTGCCAGAACTTAGTGCCGCTCCTTCAGTTGCTTTGAAGATGTATCTCAGGAATGTGATGACTAACAAATGACTGTAAGGACTTAGCCTGGGACCAGACGAATCTGCGAGTGCAAAAAAAAATTGCACTCTGCGATTTGGGTCTGGCACCGCTCCATAGATAATCCATTTCCTGTTCCAGAAGACGTGGGGCACCAATCAGGGCCCAGTATTCGAATATGGGCGACTGTAATTGGTAGTTGGTTGTAGGTCTAACCAATTGCGTCGAGGGACATTGTTTTGATCCCGCCCCTTGGGAAACAAAACGTCCTCATGGAAGCACCAGACTCATATCCACGCAGTGATATAGTCTAGCTACGCCAGGCTAGTAAGGACTTGCACTGATGAATATCATAATATTGAAATTGATGCAGAGGTCGTTCTGCAAGAGTTTGATGCAACAGGGACATGTAAAATGTCCCTGTTGCAAAAGTGAAAAGGCTTTTCACATTGTTTATTGTAGCAATTGGGTTGGTCTTACTATCTATAGGGTTGGTCTTGCTGTTATATCTATAGGCCTAATTGTTTATTGTTTATTATGAAGCTGCTAAATGAGGGGATCTGTTGCGCTTAATGCAGACTTTTATTGCACGTTTCTCTGGGTTATATTGTAGCCTATTATTTACATTAGCTGGCCATTTTTCAGGCCTGTTGGCTGGTCTTTTATACGCGTGTGGTAGGCTCATCAGAGTTTTATGGTGGAGTTGTATGGGTAATGTAAGTGAATAAAAAATCTTTTGCATTGGGATTATTTCATTAAATTGATCCCTGTACTGAAGAAAACAGAAATTACACAGTAGTACTGTATTAGCTCTGAGTGCAAATAAAAGTGTGTAACAACAGCTAACCATTTTAATGAAGTGTCTTTGAAAACTTGTTCTATGTCTCAACTGTGTTGAGAGGGTTTCACTTACGGTAGTCAATAGTGGAAACATTCTCCCTGACACCGTTGACCATTTTGAAACCTGGTCCATTCCCATATACGATGGCCGTGAAGGGCTTCTTATCCACATCACTCATCATGGGGGCCAGACCTGCGAATACAGAGAAACCATTACGTATTCCACCTAAACAAATTCTAGTAATTATCATAGTCATTGGGTGATTATCATAGTCATTGGGTGATTTAAAACACAACCAGTTCCATAACCTGCTGGCCAGCAAGGAAGCCGATTTCCCTCTGATCTTTCTTTAATAAAAAGTGCACATCATAATACAGTTCACATCATAATACTACATCATATCAATGGGAATTTGCGCATCATTTAATTGATTTCTGAAAAATGTGTACTTATAGTGCGAGTAATTCCTGTACGCATTTACAATGTTTCAGTCCAGGAGTGGATGGCCGCTGGCCTATCACGCACTCAGCATGGTAACCGTCTTCCACGCCGACATATCGCCACTCCGACTAGTGGCTTCCGCGTGCGGTTAGGGTTAGGGTGAGGGTTAGGTATAGGGTTCGTTAACGTCGGAAAGGCGACATGTCGGAAAGCCGCCATGTATCTTCCACGCCGACATATCGCCACTCCGACTAGTGGCTTCCGCGTGCGGTTAGGGTTAGGGTGAGGGTTAGGTATAGGGTTCGTTAACGTCGGAAAGGCGACATGTCGGAAAGCCGCCATGTAACCCTCAGCATCGCTCCCTCTCCCTTGGAGCATTTGCCAAAACCCAGACCAATACTTGTGCAAACATTGTGCATTGACCTCTTAGTAGGCTACCTATACTCATACATAAAATCTACTTCCAAATTAATTTTACTGATTTTTAAAATTCATATAAAAATGACCATACTGTACTATACAGTATCTGAATTTCAGGCCCTGCATTACATACCAAATATAGTGTTTCCTCTAGCTGTGTAGCCTCCAAAGCTGAACACGTGGGAGTGATCCGCAGTTATGACAGTCAGGGTATCATGTTGACTGGTCAGGAATCCTGCTCGTCCGATAGCCCGGTCCATCTCCACAGCCTCATGCAGCGCCTGCTTGGCCTTGCCCTCATGGTGTCCATGGTCAATACGACCTCCTGTACAGAGATGTCAGATTAGCTTCCTTCCTCCCATAAACAGATGAGACAGTTAAGTCACGCAACCCCGGCAAAACATCCCCAGTATGCCAACTTTAACCCTGATTTGTGCTTTGCCGTATGATAGTGTCCTGTGTCACAAATAGCCAATCTATAAGCACAGTGCAACGTGAGCTTGTAGATCAGCAGTTTTAGGCAGACACTGGTGCGCAACATATTATAAATTAGGCTTTACATCCACGTAACATGAAGGAACTCATTACCTTGTTTGTTTCTATGCAAACATTGTAACCATGGTTCCAACCACGTAACTTCCTGCACCTACTGGTCCAGTTTCATATATCGATATTATCGATGTGCTGATATCACCAGTATGCTCTAAAGACATTTACAGCATTCCACAAATGAGTATGGATATTTGTACCAAACAACCCAGCACCAAACACATTGGACTGTGGCACCATGACTCATGTTATTAAATAACAAAAAAAAAGAAATACCACAAACATAAACCCTTATCTGCACCATGACTCATGTTATTAAATCATTTAAAAAAATAAATACCACAAACATAAACCCTTATCTGCATATATATCAGATATCATTATCACTGTTATGATCATACTGGGCCAAATGTACTGCTTTGGGCAGAAACTATCTATGCTTTTTAAATAACCTTTTTGTTCTAAACGTAATAGCCGTTCCGTTAAGTAAAAGAAAAGAGAGAGGGATGGTACGGGATGTGAGCATGCCTATTATACTTATAATCTGTGTCTGCATGTCCTATCTGGATAAGGAAAAATACACGTTAATGCATTAAGTGTGAACAACATGCATGTTGAAATCAGAGTCTAATCAGAATTGGATGTGGTAAGGGTGAGATAGGATTGTTAATTATCCAGATAAGTTACCTAGATAAATTCTACATTTTAATGCAAGGTGTGCTGTAATTGGGGTCTGAGATAAGTCAAAGGGGGGGCATAATCAAGACTTTCTTGGTTTTGTAGTGTACAGGAAAGTTGCGCTGTCCAATTTCACCTTAAATGAGCCAACTCACCCTCAACAAGCAGGTAGAATCCATTGGGGTTTTTTCTGAGGATCTTAATGGCCACTTCCACCATCTCTGTCAGGGAAGGATCTGTCTCTCTATTCCTATCCAGGTCATACGGCAGATCCCCAGGTTCAAAGAGACCTGAGATAACACAGTAGCACAGTTCATATAGAATACAATAACAGGAGAAATAATTCATACAGCACTTCCTTTAACCACTTGATCAAAATGTTTCCAAAATAGCACATCTATAGGCTGCGTTGTGAGCTTATGGATCGGCTATTTCCAGATTTTGTTTCTCTTTATTTTCTATTATTTCTTTTTTAAATAGGGCTTAAACTTCTACGAGATGTTCATAATGACATAGGAGACTGGAACCTCACCCAACAAGTAATCCACGTTATTAGGATTCACTGAGAACAGCTCCCTCTTGTTCCAAACGTAATGGCCGTTCTGTTAAGTAAAAGAAAAACGGAGAGGGGTGGGGGCGAGGGGGAAACATCGTATAGTGAGTCTAATATAACTTGCCACAGTACTGTTTGTGAATATAATTGGTAAGATTCAAAAGAGGGAAGCAGGACTAAGTGGAGAGGAGTAAAGATGGGAATGGAAGGATATCTCACCTTATCTTTCGTCTTGTCAATCCACTCCTGCACCAAGTTTCTTCCATCCTTCCTGGTCCCGCGGTGTTTCTGTTCTCCAGGGTATTCCACATCCGATGTGTTTTTGGGAAACATGTACTTCCTCCCTCCACCCATAATCACCTGGAAACCCACAGAACAAGTCAGATCTAAAATGTACTGTATTCACATTTTGTAGTCATTGAATAAAAACACGTCAGTTGAAAATATGTAATTTTCATTGTATGACACAGTCATGTGATGAAATATAGATTAGTCTTTATAATAGCTGCATTGAATAAGCTTCAGTTTCAGTCAGAAGAAGGTGTGTGCTATTGGCGTTGTGGAGCTTGGGAGGAGGGGCCAATTTTGAATCTTGTGTTTATAAACTACAACCAACAATTCCAACTTATTATACCTTTAATAAAGAGGTAGTTGTTCATAGTAGAACAAAAACACCCAAAACACAGTTTGTTTTTGCCCTATACAGCTTTCCTCAGCGCGATGACTGCGTGTAACAACATAAATTTAACTCAAACACAGCCTTTAATTAACTGTATAATTAAACAAGACAAAACAAGAGCACAAAATGAAAGTCCTAGCTCACATCAATGTTGGGAATGTTTTCAAAGAGTTGCCTGGCGATGTCCTTGCAGCCTGCCTGTACTGCCTCTGATGGCATCTCATTATCAGAAAACCAGTCCCTGTCCACACAGTGGGCATAAGCAGCACTAGGGGTGGCATGGTTCACACGGGTTGTCGTCACTATTCCCACTGACTTGCCTGTAGAAAACAAACACGTTTCTGAATAATGAGTTGAACAGAAAGACAAATACAGTAACAAAGATACCCGTGTCTTCGAGGCATTTACAGTACAATCGCCAGAAAAACATGCGCAGGTCATTAAGCCGAACTGAACTTAAGTGAACTGTATCATGAAACCCTACAAAAGAGCACCATTTGTTTGCTTTTCCCAGCCTTGAAACAAGTGAAACAGCATGGAAGACAAAATACAAGCAACTGATAGTAGGGATTTACATGGTAAATAAATGATAAATACAAAGATATTATTGTCAATTATTGCACCCCACAGGCAATTTTTTCACTTGAATTAACGGAAAATACATTTTAAAACCCAATACAAGATTGGCCGAGTCATACCAGGGACTATAAAAATGGTACCCAATGCCTCCCTTGCTTGGCACTCAGAATCAAGGCTTGGATTGGGGGTGAGTTCCTGTGACATACTAGCGTCATGTCCAGGGGGTGTACTTGTACATCAAGCTGCATCACACAACATAAACAGGAAATAGGCTCATGATCTATGGGTCGTATTGCCCGTTGGTTCCCAGGGCTACTTACAAGCTCACAACATGTCTCGTGACGCGTTGTGAGCTTGTAGCTCTGCCATTTTTGCCAAATGTTCACCTATTTTTGCCAAATGTTCGCTTATTATGACATGCCCAGAATAGGGATGTTAGGGTTTATGTGGTTAAAGTCCCAAGACAAATTAGAGAGGTTTTGTGACTTGGGTTACTGTAGCTTTCATCTAACTTGATTTACAGGAACTTGATTGGAGTGTTCCTACAGCATGGTATGTGGTTCTGTGTACTCCTGTGTGGTCCTGAGTAGTTCTCTGCATATAGCCTTGAACTTCGGAAATGGAGTGTCTTGTTTCAACAAATGTTTTCCAAATTCCATACCAGTTGGTTTTGCGTGGCAGGATTTAGAGCTTTGATTACTACTCCGCCCACACTGACAATGTACACAAAACATACACTTGTGGCACTGTAAGGCTCTTTGAATAAAACATTTAAAAGCATCCATCGAATGGCATATCATTGAATGGCATATTCATTATTTCTGTGGATTCTACCTGCGTCCTTGGCCCATCGGAGTATGGAGGTGACCTCATTGCCTTCTGTCGTGTTACACTGGGAGCGAACGGCAGCTGCGTTCACGCCCACTGTGCCCTCGTTGGCCTTGACCCCACAGAGATATGCTGTTGCTGTGCCCGCGCTGTCTGCCACTTGTGCATCGGTGTTGTAAGTCTGCAGAGATATAGGACAGTTACATGAGTAAGTAGCACTAGAACACTTATCCAGAGTCAGGTCGTGGGGGCAACAGTTACAGCAGAGAGTTGGGCCACATTAGCCACTTCATCCTGGGGGATCCAGAGGGGTTCCAAGGCCAGCATCCCCCCCATCTGGTTCCTGGTCTACCCTGTGGCTTCCTCCCAGTGGTACTTGGAGGAAGCATCCGTACTAGATGCCCGAACCACTCCTTTGGCTCCTTTACACATGAAGGAGCAGTGGCTCTACTCCAAGACTCTCCCGGGTGACTGAACTTCTCACCCTATCCCTAAGGCAGGTGCCAGCCACCCATCTGAGAAAACTCATTTCGGCCACTTGTGACCATAGGTGAGAGTAGGAACAAAGATTGGTTGGTATATCGAGAGCTTTGCCTTGTGGCCCAGCTCTCTTTTAGTCACAACAGTGCGGTACAGCGACTGCAATACCGCTCCTGCTGCTCCGATTCTCTGGCTGATCTCCTGCCCCGTCTTCCCCTCACTATGTCAACTATCATGTTCAGAATATAGCTCAAAAGACAAAGTCAAAACATACTGAATAAGAATTACTTGTAGTCAAGTTATTAATAGAGCCATGAATACACAATCTATGCAGTATTGCCTGAGGCATTGATACTGTAAGTCAACTATTACACCATAATGTGTTTTTTTTAATAAAATCTGTAACATAATGCACTTTCAATATTATATGACAGAGTGTATGACCTTGTTTTACGGTCATCCGGACCCATGGAAGCTATTACCAACCAGTGGCAGATCAATATGAAGCGCTATCCTCTATGATATAATAGAGAGTCAGACCTTGGCCAGAGCCACAAAGGGGAACTTGTCCATCTCTAGCTGGGTCTCCTCCCCACTCTGTCCGCTCAGCTGCCCCTTCAGTATTCGTGCAGCAGTCACCGTGGAAACGCCCATTCCTGAGTAACAAAAGCAGGCCGTCTATTAGAGGAACCGGCGGATCCATCCATTTTCCCCTCAGGGGGGCAGAGAAAAAGAGCATAGCCCGTCTCCTACACTGTGTGTGTGTGTGTGTGTGTGTGTGTGTGTGTGTGTGTGTGTGTGTGCGTGTGCGTGTGCGTGTGCGTGTGCGTGTGCGTGTGTGTGTGTGTGTGTGTGCAAGTGTCTTTTTCATTCATTTTCAGTGTGTTGCTGCGTTCACTGCATCATTTGATGACCCTGTCTCTCTCACTTTGGAATGTGCTAGCTAGTACTTTAAGCTTGAACTCATGACATGTCATGGTATATTGTGATTATATCACAGCTAAGGGGCGTGTTTGGTCTGATGCGAAGTGGAGGATATTGGGTTTGCGTTGGGACGAATAAAGCCCCTTAACCTGTGACATAATCAAATTAAACTATGGCATGTCATGAGTTATTGCTTAATTATACTCTATGTCAAAAAACACTTTGAACTTGGTGCCCACCTTCTCAGAATTAACATCATACAATATGAATCAGGCTGAAGATTGTATTACTGTGTGCTCAAGCTGTTTTTGTATTATTATTTCCAATGCATTTTTCTGATTAGTTTTTTTATTACTAATTCATTTAAGAGTATTTGTATTATGTATTCTTTGTATAACAAGTGTTAAAACTGGCAGTAGTGGAAGGGAAGTTAGATTGGCCAAATCCTTGCATGGAACATGGACATTGCAGTGTGTCAAGGCAGTCTTGGGCCATATATCAAATGTTTGGCGCACACGCTCAATCTGGCTACGCAGCATGGACTGCAGGTTCCACGCTTCATTCACCTGCTTAGCCTAGGGATGGAATTATGAGTTAATCTAGGGTTGGGGTTAGGGTTGATTTGATTCAAAATGTGATATGATACAATTCAGCCATTATTTTATATAATTAAAAAGAAAATGTAAGAAAAGACAGTAGGATTGTGCATCTAAACTTATAATAATAGTACTAAATAATTCCCTCTGCTGTACAGACGCACATCATCACACTTTTACATCGTGCTATATCATATTATGATGTATCCCATCTCTGTTGAATATAGATATAAAACAGATACATTGTGAAGCATCTCATGTACATACTGCATGTACATTGTAATAAACAAAAAGATACAAAAACAAGAGATAAATACAATGGAAATTCACAAAAATGAAAAACCTCATGTGCAAAGTAGGAGCTTACAATACTATGGACGTTTGCCAAGCCTTACTAATGCTTCACACAGCAGATACACAGGTCCTTCATGGTAATTAGGGTAATTGTGACTGTGGAACTCCAAACAGTGTTCTGTTAAATTGTCCATAGCCTATTCTTTAACTACCAACACAGTACTATGACATAGATGTCAAATAGCACCTGCAAGCACTATTGCTCATTGTGTGACAGAGCCACTTTCCATGATCTCAGTGACTTTTGTGTTTGCATGCTATTATCACAATGGCAATCATAGGGAACACACTTGCTAAAACAAGCATGATTCCCTAGGGGATCCTAGTAATTACTTACCATTGACAAATGAGCGTCATACATTTAGCTTTTCTATAACTACTGTACCATGGACAATTGGCCATGCATGCATAGCTGTGCAACCCTATCATGTATTACTGAACCTGTGGACATAACACAAACACATGCAGAAAGAGTAGAAGGAGTGATAATTTGTGACTGAGTAACCTGACACAAACAGAAGCCCAGTAATGTATTGGCAGAACAGCTGTTATTCTTTCCCCCTCTGCTCATGCACCTCTTGTTTTTTAAACATTTTAAACATGCTATTCAACCTCACTCGGGATTACATTGATCCATAACCTAGCTTTGGCTGAATGGAGATTCTTGGCTGACTGCATAGTGCATACTTAATCTCATCAGTCACAATTGACAAAGGGGTAAAATGTGGAATCCGCATTAACAATGCAGGCTTTCAGTGAGGAGCTCTTGCCCACTTCATCAAAATACAGCTGAAAATGGATTGAAGTGGATTTAAGAAATGCTGATGGTAATTTTATCATTGTCTGTCGCAAGGGTCAGTACTGAAAGACTGTTGGTGTTATTGCTTACCATCTCCGAGGAAGAGGATGAGGTTCTTTGCTATGTTCTTATTTAGGTTCTGAAGTTGTAGAGCATTCTTCAGAGTCCGCTGGGCCCAATTATTCCAGAACTTGGGATCTTTCTCTTGTTCTGCATTTCATATCACAGGAGAAGAGGACATACAAATATTGAATTTGAACCAGGGTATTCTGTGTGTGGAGGCCGGGTCAAATATTGACCCGGAATATTTAACCCTGGAGTTTAAATATTAACTACCCCGATCCAACCCTTGTGCTATACATTAACTATTTGATCCACACTTATCAACTAGAGCCAACCAATGCCAGAATTGTGAGTCTGATGCCGATCCCGATTTTGGAGAGTCATAGTACACCGATTACAGATGTTATGATTGATATTTTTTCAAAAAGTGCAACATTTTGTTCTATATCATTTATATTATAGATGTGTTTTTAATGTTTCAAATTTTAGATTCGAAGTGGTAAAAACATTGGGACAAATTGGCTGCATAATTGCCAATACTGATACAAAAAATCTAATAATGGCTGCTATATCAGCCAAAGCGATATATTGATCGGCCTCTCTTGTCAACAAACAATGTGTGATGCAACACAGGAGAACTTTACCATTAGGAGAACTTTGAGTATCGATGGCATCACGCTATGACAGCTCTTTGAACCAAAGTCACTCTGACATCTACTGACATCTACCAACATAAGCTTCTTACTGGCAATATCACATGAGCCTCCACCAGTCTGCACTGCATTTATCACGTTACGATAAGATGGGGCCTTAATCTTCTTATGGAGAGAAACCAGTCCATCACAAACTAAGAATCCACAGTGTCAGTCTTTGTTCAAGTCCACTGGTTGTTACAAAACCTGTGTTGTTTCTTCAAAGGCATTGGCCTGATTCCTCCTAATGGAAGCTGATGACATTTTGATGATAGATTTAAGGATAAGTATGTTAAGTGTGCTATTTATAGAGATGCCAGGTTTGAAGTCTACTTGTAATCCAAGATACTTTGTAGCACATACAGTAATTGTTTTCTTGGCATTCTAATTCCCATTGGTTGACTAGGGTTCATGGCACTTACTCTGGCCTTGCATTTGGTGAGTTGCTCTGGATAAGAGCATCTGGCAATGGCATTGAGATACTGCAAGCTTGTCTGGCACCATCAATTTGATAACAGAGCTAAAATAAAAACATGAATAAATAAGGAATGTGTGTGTGTGTGTGTGTGTGTGTGTGTGTGTGTGTGTGTGTGTGTGTGTGTGTGTGTGTGTGTGTGTGTGTGTGTGTGTGTGTGTGTGTGTGTGTGTGCGTGTGTAAAAAATAGATACAAAAAGATATATATGTATATAATTCCGCCCTGCTTGGCACTCAGCATCAAGGGTTGGATTGAGGGTAAATGCCTGCGACATACTAGCGTCATATCCAGGGGGTGTACTTGTACATCATTGCTGTGGGGTGTATTTGTAGATCAAGCCGCCTCACGCTAAGAAGAAATTAGGTCAGCCCTAATGTCTAGATAACTTCAAGATTTCAGTGAATGTGTGAATGAGACTTGACTTACCAGGGAACTTTGGTTTCCCTTGGGCTACTACAACTGACATGAGAAAGGAACAAATGATGAGCAGGGCTGTCGTCTTCATGTTGTCGTTGTCTCTCTTTATGACTGAGGTGTGATCCCAGACGGCTGAAACATGCCACTTTGAAGAGCTAATGGGGCTCTGTCTGCTGTCCTCTCACACCTGCAAAAGAAAAGAGCAGAGGACGACACACTAGTAATCAAGTCTGTGTCATCTGAGTGACGCTCAGTCACTCACTCATGTATTTATGTACTCGAGGATGATTTGACTGAGCAGAATTGTCGCTTTTGTGATAAAAGCAACAAGTGTGCTCAGTGCAATCATGTGTGCAGATACAAGTTTTATCTGCAAACACTACGGGTATAGTTTCAAACATTCTGCAGTTTTTGAGGAGGACTGCCCAAAGATTAGTTACTGTTACTGTTAACGTAAGTTACTGAATTGATTTAAAAAGGAACAGTTGGTGATTTTTACTGCCTTGCCAAAAGAAACATTGAACATAATCTACAATGTTTTTGAAGTCGTGAAAGAAGAGATATTCCGGCGCACTGGGCCATGACAACCTTGTCTCATTCACTTAAGTTAACATCTTGTGCACGTCTGCTGGGCTTGCACAAGAGGGGACAAAAGAGAAAGTTGGTCAAGTTGAGCTGGAGACCTCGCTGTGAATATAAGCAGTCACAACAGAGGCCCCTACGGGTCCTGGCCGGTCCGGCCTTCATCTATAATTATCTACACCCTCCTCCTCCTTTCCCTGTGCACACAGTAAAATCGGCGGTGATCATTCAACTCTTAAAGTGTAAGAATTGACCCATAAGGGTACAATTTTACACTTTCTAAGATGAATGAACATTCCGGGTTTTACTGTGTGTTAATAGTCAAGGTCGCTTTAATGGGATTGAGCACCATATCACTGAGAGGTTTAATGGCCATAACAAAGCCGATTAACGCCACATGATTGATTGACTGGACACCTCTACCATTTAAATGTTTATTTTCACTACAAACTTGAATTCAGGAATACTACCTTTTTTTTTGCATGGCAATCTCGTCACGTACACAGCAAAATCCTGAGATTTAATTAAATGTTGCAACCATGTCAATTGACGGTCACTGTTCATACCCTGGAGTTGCATAACTGTGTGGGATAGCACAATTCTGACCCAAAAAAATGGCAATTATTTTTCAGGGAATATTATGATAACGATATGAATGGTGATACAAGCAAAGGTAGCTTTATAATTTGCTATGTTAATAATATAGAAAATGGGGAATTGGTGCTATACTTAAAATATGCTTAGATTGAATACATGGAAAGAAGTTCTATCTGTTGATAAACTTGACCTGGTCAGAATTGTTGACCTGAACACCTTTTCACTTTCACAAAAAAATGTGAAATCTTATTTGTGCAGCATTGTAGGTTCCGTATTGAATCCAAAGACATAAACCAGGCCGATTTAGAGCTGACAAAAGCATAAACAAACACCATGATTCTTGATTCTTTATTGTACAGATGTTAAATGTTTACATGGACCACAATGGAAACAAGCCTTTGGCTTGTTTGTGATGATCCATTTATATTTTTGTAACGTACTGCTGTACTTTTAAACTGTCAATAAACTATCCAATCAATCGATTCAAACCCTGTTCTCCTTGGTGGGAATTAAACCAAACATCACAACCACAGGAAAGATGCAGTGTTAGGCTTCCGGTCTTTAGACAAAGCTCTTCTACATTCACCCCTCACTTGACCTTCCCCCATGGCTGAACTTGCTATGAATTATCGCATGAAGGTAACCAACCACCTAGATTTTAACCCAGGTCTCCATGCATGGAAAACCAAACATCTACTGGTACCACTCATGCAAAGGGACAATTTCCCTTTAGCCAAGGCAGATATTTGGTTTATGCTAAAGAAAAAAGAAAAGAAAAGAAAAAAAATCAAAGAATCTGGAATAATCACCACATCAGCAAAAAAACAAAAAACAAATCACTGTGCCTAATGTCTTCAATAAGTTCAGAAACAGACCAACCACTCACCAAGCCAGAGGCAAACCTGAGCAAGTATGGTCGTAAAAATGAAAACTATGATGATCGGTAGCAGGTGTTCTTCATTCAGCCTGCAACAGAGTGAGCCTGCATAGAATGCGGTCTCATAAATGCGTACACCCCTAGAGGCAGTGCACCGTCCAGACTGAAGGTGAAGAAGCAAAGCAGTGCAACCACAACTAGTAGTGCCAGTCCAGAAAACAAGTTGGTCCCCATCACATGAAGTTCAATGTTCATGGTGTCAATAAGAACTATGACGTCCAGGTTTATATAAGCCAAACTTAAAATGACTGAGAGAGCTTTCCAGGGGGCCCACGGTAGTGCCACACCAGGCTGCTCTGTGGCTTTGCCACAGCTCAGAAAGACATCTGCGGCAAGTGTGTGTGAAGATAGCTCACACTGGAGTTGTGTGTCAGTGGCACAATAGCAGATTATGTATTTATAATACTATAAGCAGTGCAGGGCACATAAAGCCGACTGATTAAGAAAGCTCAGACCCAAGATGGAAGATTTGATCCATTTCATTTTGTTTAGCCTACACAAAGTAGGATAAAGCTGAAAATGGATTTGTGACAGCCGAGGGACTGCTCCATAAGGGTAGCTGCAGGCTGTAGAGACCAGCACTGATATTGCAGCCTACTGGTTCTCAAAGTGGGGTTCCAGGGACACCCAGGTGTCCTTGAGGCTGTTCCAGTGGCAGTGGGTCACCATCAAGGAAGAGTTTAACAACATAACCCTACACAAATCTACTCTTGAGGATTCCCTGGCACAAAATATTTTCAAATGGGGTTCTGCGGCTTAACACATATCAATTTGGGGGTCGAGATCCTTGACATTAAGCATTTTCAGAACACCAGACGTGTTAGTCTCTGTTCAGTTTAGAAGCTCCAAATGTTATATAGGCATACTCTCTAATGGGCAATTATGTCGCATGTCAGCCGCCCGGGCTGGCTGATCCAACACATGTAGACTAGGCTACTTATGAGAAGCATGTTCAATGGTTTATAACTAATAAGCAATCAATTGACTTTATGGCTATGAAATTGACACTAGCCTATGAATTATCTATCTATATCGTAGAATTGTCTTTTCTGACGTTATTATAGCCATTACAGTGAAACCGGGACGCAATGTTTATTGCCTCCGCCACGCCGAGACTATGTTTTGCACCCTGTACGTCCGTCCTTCCGTCCGTGTCCGTGAATATAATCTCCGGCACCGTTGGCTTGATCGCAGCGAAACTGTGCACACACACTCCCTGGATGCCAGAGCAGAACCTCTGCCCCATTTGTTTCACATGGGCCTGTTATAGCGCCACCAGGAGGCCGACGTTTTGCAAAATACATTATTTGACAGTACTCCTACAGATTTTAACCAAACATCACACAAATCTGTACACAGTATCTCTATAGCCATTAAACAAAACAGGTCTTTCAGATTTTTCATATTCCATCCATCTGATTGGCTAAGTTTGCAGGAGTGCTCCATTTTGAACAAAATGCCTCAAATCATGAACACAGCGCACAATATCTGCTAAATTTTGCACTCACATTCCTAGGCCTCATGGTGGCGCTATAACAGGCCGATTGGTGTTAACTGCACCAATCTGTGTAAAACTTTGTAGGCCTGCACACTCCCTAGAGAGGCCAAGGAAAAACCTCTGCAATGTATTTTTCACATCTACCTTTTATAGCGCCACCAGGAGGCCGACTTATGTAAGAGAATATATTTTGAGATATTATTTATAGATATATTTTGTTTTTTACATAAAGTATATATATATATATATATATATATATATATATATATATATATATATATATATATATATATATATATATATATATATATATATATATATATATATATATATATATATTACTCCTTCAAATTTTCGGTACACATTATCTCTATAGTCAAGTGATCAAGACGGATCCGTGACCGTCCGATTTTTCATATTCCATCCTATTGTTGAATTCATTGCTGGCCCAGTGGCCCACAATAACCTACCTGACCTGGCGGAGATCTGTGCTCCAAGGAGCACAGGTTTTTCTAGTTTCTAGTTTAAAAAAAATATATCTTCCACCTTGGATAATTGGATTCCTTTTCCTGTGGTAGGCTTTAATTCTAATATCTGTGATGACAACAGTGGAAATAACAGACATACCCAAGATTGTGAAATAAACAAGTAATTGACTTGATCTTTGCGTTTGATCAAGGATAAACGCGTGTTGTTTCCAAGTCGGGGTGCATGCGGAGTGCAATCAGCCAACGTTGGTCGATACACCATACGTCTCCCAACCGGTGTATTAGATATGTATAAAAGTTTATGGTTATTTGACTTACTTCACGTGGAAATCTGCAGCAACAAGTATCGTACTTTCTCAGCGGTAGTAGCTCACACACACACACAAGGGTCCAGCCTGGCTCTGGCTCCTGGGGGTTGAGAGAGAATAGCGGTCTGTGTTCCACAATGATGAGAAACCGCCCTTTAAATACTGATGCCATGCTGGGAATGGGATGACAATATCTGGATCATGAGCACCCCCTTTCTGTCGATTGCGGCCATTACACTAATGTGATGGGGGGAAAGGGTCCCTTAATAACCTCCTTTTCCTGTAGTAAATAGTGAGAATCTTTCTCGAAATAATTGATTGATTGATTGATGTACTTTATTTAGTAAGACATGAGAACAGTACATGACAGTACAAATTCGCAATACAAGGTCTACTAAACTGGATAGCTCAGTTAAGCACTTAGCTTAATGACCTCCTATTTGAAATAGGTGGCCTATCTCAAAATGTAAATTTAATTTACCATTTATGAGACAATTAATCAACTCATTGGTAGATCTGCCTTTGTTGAATAGGACCCGATATAGGCTATAATATATTCTAATATACTTTTTTGGATGTTTGGAAGAGCTTTAAGTATATTTTGATGCCAATACTGTTGTAGGCCTGCTACTTTTAGTCAAGTAACATTTTGAACACAGGCCTTTTACTTGTAACAGAATATGTTTATATTGTGGTATTGCTACTTTTAGTTTAGTACAATATCTGAGTAGCCTACTTCTTCCACCACTGACTGCACATGGGCCTACTGCATAGCCTGTGTAATTGGCCTCTCTCTGAGCACAGTCTCTCTGTCTGCTCTGTGTCTAGCCCGGCCCCTAGATCAGAAGGAGTTCTCCTCACAGAGCCCATTTCTCACTGAATATACCACAGCAACACCAGGTGAAAGCCACCAACTGCTGTGCTGATTGGTGTGTGTGTGTGTGTGTGTGTGTGTGTGTGTGCGTGTGTGTGTGTGTGCGTGTGTGTGTGTGTGTGTGTGTGTGTGTGTGTGTGTGTGTGTGTGTGTAGGCTAGCCATTATAAGCGACTTTAGGCTTATTTTTCTGTAAAGTTGCTTGTAAATATTAGTTGCGGGTTGCGTTTTTGGGCTTGTTTCTAAAGTGTAGTTGCTTATTTGGGCTTGTTTCTAAAGTGTAGTTGCTTATTTGGATTTGTTAACTGTTGTTGTTTAAACCAGTGGTTCTCAAGCATTTTCATGTCAAGGACCCCAACATGTACATTTGTAGGCCCAACCTTCTGAAAATATTTTATGCCAGAGAGACACCCACATAAGCTTTTATGTTCCACTTTTCCCCCAAGATTTTTCTTTGAAAATTGCAGATCTACACGCGGATGATGCGTTGTGAGCTTTTAGATTGGCTAATTGTGTGAGCTTGTATATTGGCTAAGTGTTGGAGTTTGGAAGCGCTCGTTTTCTATAACGCAACGTCCTGCTGCCTCCTGCATTGTGTGCAATTTAGAAACAGGTGGCCTACGCAGGACCATCGAGTGAATTCCAACGAGCGCTTCCAAATTCAAACGCCTGCACGGAATGTATTGACAGAAAGTAGCTCATATGACATGTCTATGGTGTTTTTTATGAAACAACTTTGCCGATAGAAATAGGATAATTCAAGCTTTCCGTTGCTGCAATGTTGGTGAGTTTAACATGTTTAATACAATCAGATAGGACTTTTCTATTACAGGTGCAAAATCTCCATCTCTTGTAAAAACTCGGCACAAGTTAGCCTCTTACCCTCACGCTCTATTTTATAGACGTTAGAATAGAAGTTGATTTCCCCTAAAATAGACACTCAGTCAGAAATGTACACAATCTAGTCATTCTTGGTCTTCATCAGAGCAACATATAACTGTCAACAAACAAAATCTTAAAGTGCTTAGTTAATTGAACTCCAAAGGAAGTTATCCATGGACTTGACGGACTGGCAGCCAATGTTTACCGATTACTTTTGAATGATGCAGTAATGGTATTTTTCTTGTCTTTATTTTTTTTTTCGTCTTAAAATCCTTAAATCGTCACTTCACTGTCTTCTGGGGACCCCCCCAAAATCATGGGGGACCGACCCCTGGGGGTCCCGACCCACAGGTTGATAACCCCTGCCCTACTAGTCAACTGCTACGGATTTATTGCAGTTCTGTTGTTACTTGTTGTATCCACTAGAGGTCACTGTCAGACCAACGTATGTATGGATTCGTTATGATTCCTTATGTGCAGTGAAATAGTAGCTTGTCAGTTTTATGGTATAAACCCTTCCGACAGGACTTTATTGTAATTTGATCAATCTGGTGGCAACCCGATTGATAAAAATAATACACGTTTTGAGAGATTTGAGATACAGCTTTGACAAATAGACTGAAATATATGTTAACTACAACGACACACACACACACACACACACACACACACACACACACACACACACACACACACACGCACAGTGGTGTCAAGTAACAAAGTACATGTACTCAAGTACTGTACTTAAGTACAATTGTGAGGCACTTTTACTTTACTGGAGTATTTCCAATTTTCAGTACTTTTACTTCTACTCCACTACATCTCGAGAGGCAAATATTATTCTTTTACTCCACTACAGTTATTTGAAAACTTAAGTTACTATAGTTACTTCGTAGATTTGGATTATTATTAGAAAACATACATTAACCACTTCAGCCCTTATTTGGCAGATCTACAAGCTCACAATGCATCGTGGTGATGCATTGTGAGCTTGTAGATCTGCTATTTTCAAAAGAGTTGTATACATTTTAGACGAGTACGAGTAGGCTACTTTCTACGTTTCGCACTTTAAGTCAATTTTAATGCCAATACTTTTGTACTTTTGCTCAAGTAGTAAAATGTGGAATTCCGGACTTTTACTTGTAACAGACTCTGTTAACTTACAAGTAAAGTAGTATTTCTACTATTGCAGTATTGATACTTTTATTTAAGTACAAAAAAGTAAAAAAAACACACACACACACACACACACACACACACACACACACACACACACACACACACACACACACACACACACACACACACACACACACTGAGAGTCATATTATCTTCTGGGTTCAGAAAAGGACTGATAAGGTCTTTTTTAGAATCCGGTGATCCGCCCACGTCTTCTATTTGATTGGTCGGCCCAGGCCTGGGTCTCGTCGGCCATTGGTCAACTACACATTTAATGGTCTTTTCTGGGAAATCAATATTTACAGAGAACAGAAGGTGGCAGACAGACAGTACGTACGTCAGCTGTTCAAGGAGAACGCGTTACAGCCACGACTGTGGCGGACCATCTAAAATGGTAAGAATGCTCTCTGTTATATTCATCACATTAGCAACGTTTACACGTGCTTGTTTTGCTATTGCGAGCAGTAGGGGTTGTTGCTCGCTCTTTAGGCTCAATAACATACATTTTGGCTAATATATTAATAGTAAACTCTCGATCCTTTCTAAAACCTTTTCGGTTCCTGACAAGAAAGCTGAACAGTCTCGAGCGTCAAATAACGGTTAATCGCGTTAATAGCCACGCGTCATGCCCAGGGTTTTGAGTGAGAATTACGCTCTACTACTTGGGATAATATTTCATTCATTTTCTGTTAAGTAGCCTATAGTTTAAGCTACTTTCTACAGTATTACTTATTCACTGCAGCATGATTCAACGTGCTCATAATGCAGTGTTTACTGCCGCGGTGACATCGTAAGTAACCATGCATTCACACGTAGCCCCTTTAGGAACCCTGAATACCTTTTTTTTTGTATTTGGGATGTCGGTATCCACTATCAGTATCCAGACATACGGACATCCCAAATACAAAAAAGGTATTCAGGGTTCCGAAAGGGGCTAACATGTTTTTACTTAAGTAAAAGTATCAATACTGCAATAGATATACGCTGTTACAAGTAGAAGTCCCGTATTCAAAATGTACTTGAGTAAAAGTACAAAAGTATCAGCATCAAAATATACTTAAAAGTACCAAAAGTGAAAGTACTCATTGTGCAAAATGTCCCATTTCACAAGTTAAAAATGTATGCAAAATCTTTTGAAAATATCTACAAGCTCACGTGAGCTTGTAGATCGAGCAGCTATTTTCAAATGGCAAAAATGTGTATAGGGCTGAAGTGGTTAATGTATGTTTTGTAATATTAATCAAAATCGACAAAGTGGGATAACATAATAATATTGCCTCTGAGATGTAGTGGAGTAGAAGTAAAAATACTGCAAATTAGAAATACTCCAGTAGGGTAAAAAAAATACCTCAAAATTGTACTTAAGTACAGTACTATAGTAAATGTACTTAATTAATTTACACCACTGACCATGCATTCACTTCTTGTCTAGTGCAATGTGCCACTAACTGCTAAATTAGTGGGACTATTTATTATCAAGTGTTGCAAAGCTGTGAGAACTCCAAACCATATGTAAATTGAGTTTCATTGGTGGAATGTGAATAATTAATCTAACATTGTTCAACTGACAAAGGGGGTGACATTGAGACAAGATTGGTCTGAGGAAGAAATAAATTAGGCTACATATTGAATTAATTTGAGCGTTCTCCAATTATACGCCAATATGTCATGCATTCAAGACTTAGATGCTTTCAATTGTTCAGCTGTTGAATTAAGAGGAAAGGGGAAGTGGTAAAGGTTTGTACACTGAAGCAGTGATCATGAGAAGTAACCTACTCTGATTTTTGTTTAACTTGAATAAAAGTAGCAATAACCTAACACAATATAAAAACACTCTGTTGCAAGTAAAAGGCCTGTATTCAAAATTTGTCTTGAATAAAAGTTAAAAAGAAATATTCTTACAATACAAAAGTATATTAACATTAAAAAAAAAAGTCAAACTTATTTTGAAAATAGCAGATCTACAAGCTCACAACAAGTCGCATCTTGATGCGTTGTGAGCATCAAGTATGAATAATACATTTCAACACTCCAATAAGACAGTAAAGTTTATATGATTGCCAGCATTCAACTTGTGTGTATGAGGAATAAGCAAACCTTTTTATACTAACCTTACTGTAGTAGAAATAGCGTTAAGCCTAAATCATGTCTTAGTCGTTCATGTCTAAAGCATGGCTTGCAACACACTAATAATCAGTTGGTCTAGAAGACAGGAATATGAAAGATTATCATGATTATCACAAGCAGACATTTTGTTACAAAACTTCACCTCAATAGACTATGGAATAATTTGCTTTGTGACATTGTGTTCATGAAATAGTTAAAATGCCCAAACCAGTGTAATTACAAGTCATTTACTACATAAGTTGCTTGGACGGACACTTTTTTTCTGGCTTGCTTTCAGGCTCAGATGATTCGTTGCTCCAGTTCATGCTTGAGTGATGTACTGGTCCGTTTAATAACATTACATGGAAGTGGACATGTTTAGACTGTCATACATTGTTTTCCATTATGGTTACTCATTATCCAGGTGTAAGCTTGTGAATGGCAGTGGGCCATAACCACAGCATGAATGTCATCTGCTGGTACCTGTGTCTCAGCTCAATACATCAGACAAGCAGGTGGAACTGATTAAATGACTGAAAAGTGACTCAAAGGAAGACGTGCTCTCACTCTGACAAAATGATAGCGCTGCAATGTGATGAGGTGATTGCTTTAACAAGCAATTAATTACTCATGAGCACGTTGTGGCTTTAGAAAGTTGCTCTGTCTATCTACACATATTATTATTATTATTATACAATATATGCACATCACCAGTTTTCCTGGGAAAGTTGCCCTTTTGTTCTGTCAAACACTTTGTTATCAGGGAGTTTTCTCTAAAGGAAATATCTTTTGACTCTGGAAGAAGACATTGCCAGGGCTCTGTTGACGTCAATGCGATGGTCAGTAGTTGTGGCCTCAGGCCGCTCTCTGTTTATCTGTGGACCTCAAACAGTCAAGCTAGGCAGTTTGACGGCCTCTGACAGAAAAACCATGAGGTCTTATGTACAGTAAAATGTAAAAACAAAAAACCCAGCAGTTCAGTTTATTTTCCAAAAATATTTGACAACACACATTACTTCACAAATAAATATTTAAGTACTAGGGGAATTTCACTTTAAAACACTTATGGGGTCATTTCCACATCTACTTAGGGATTTTCTGTGTACCCCAAACAGTTTTAAAGTTGCTTAGTTCAATATTTAGATATTTGATATTCATTTGATCAGATATGCCCCCTCCTATACAGTAAGCACATTCAACTTCAAACTCCACGTTAGGCTGATATGACTATAATGATATTGTTGTCCTTCTATTGAATGGTAAGACCGATGGCCAAGTGGTTAAGGCGCATACCACATAGGCTTTGATGCTTGACACAGTGTCACGGGTTCGATTTCTGAGCCCGGCAGCGGATTTGCTATGTGCGTCTTTCCTGTCTCTACTGTCATATCAAAATCAAGGCTAAAAGCCAGAAAAAAACAAGGACAATATCCGTAGCAAGGACGTGTGTTACTGTTTTCAATGAGTCTAATATGGAGTGGGCTTGTCTGACCAAATGAATATGAAATATCTAAATATTAAATCAAGCAACTTAAAAACTGCCTGGGTGCACACAAACGTCCCAATATTCATGACAATGACCCCAGACCCCATTCAGCTCCTTCAAGTGACATAGAATTCGGTACAGCAGATACAGAGGAGCCTTGCTGAGTTTCTAGCAGTGCAGTGGCCCTCTTTACCAAAAAGGTAGTTGAAATGAAACTGGTCGTGTTATGTGCGTCGGATGTGTGTGTCTAGTAAAAGCTGTAGGAGCGTGGCTATGTTTATATTAGTCGCCTACTGGTGGTATCTCTGGAATGTGTGACCACAGTGCAAAAATATGGACTAAAGGAGCGTGACGTCAACTATTGGTTTCTACAGACCCGTTTTGAAGCCTCTAGTTCAGCGAAAAATGGCCGCAAGTGCAACCAACCAAGTGCAACCAACCATTGGTGTGTAGGGGAGGGGTGGGCCTTTACTTTACGTAGTATAACCCAATCACAAGCCCCAAAAGCATACCAACAGCTATCAAAAAGTGACTCCCTACCCTCCTTCATAACCGCCTAGTATTGATGATCTCTTGTATGGTATTGTAGTATGTCTTTATATGGCTTGATTAATTGAATACACAGGACCACAATGGAAACAAGGCCTCAGGGTTTCTTGTGTTAAGCATTATTGTATAACTGTACCTCTGTACCTTTTGCAAACTGTTAATAAAGTATTCAGAAGACCATAACAAAAACGCATTTTATGCTGTCGTGTAAAGAAGACTTGAAACTAGTGAATCGCGATTGAAAACAAAGTTTTCATATGAAAAGGTTTACTACGGTAATAAAACCAAGTGTAAAGTCATGTCAAGGTCCCATTGACTTCAATGGGTAACAGGATAGGTAGGCAGCAAGGAAGAGTGGGCTCCTCGGTGTTAAATTGGCAATTCTTTCCATGATGTTGAAAAATATTTTTGGGAAAATGTAAGTAAAGTATACATTAGAACACGCTTAAACATTCGACAATTAAATTTGAATACATTTTTTTATGCGTTAACTGTCACTGAAAGATTAGAGTCAAAATTTTATTGCAAGACCTCTCAAACTTGCCCATTTCTGTGAGAAAGTTTATCCTCAAGCAACGGCCAGATACAGTATGTATAAGCCATGCTTCTACAGACTTAAAATGTTGAAATGAAACCATCGGTGAATCCGGTTTCACTGCAACTTACTGAGCTTCCTGCCTTTGGCCTGATCTTGTGAAACATATCACTGCGAACGATGTCAGTTCATCCATTACACATCCCTAGCTGCCATCCATCTGCTCTTTCGGTGACCTTGAGATTCAGTCTCTTTTTTCTTCCTTCCTCTTCCATATGTCTGTCTCCATTCACGTATACATGTACTGGGGTGCCGATCCCTTACGCAAACGTACTCCAGTTATTCTTGGAGAAAGCCCCTGTGTCCACAAATAATCGTCTGCTTTGCAGGATCAGTGACGAATTACTGACGCATGCTTGTGGTTTACAGCCCCGCTAGGGAACTACAGGCCTTTCAGGGTTCCAAGAACTGTGGAGTGTGGAATACTGACCCTTCAGCCATCAACTGTGTGAGAGCACATCTTCACATGCTGTGGGAGAGACGGGGGAGGTGATGGGGAGGGTCCAGTAAAATGTGTCACAAAGCAGGCTCTTCACCATTTGCTATGAGTAGAAAAGTACTTTTTTTTTATCTACGCCAGGCCAGAGGACCAAAGGCCGGAGATAATGTTTTTGGTCCTGTACGTTGTGTCATTGTGTGTCTGTATTTTAGTTAGTTTGTTTGTTTCCATGTCAGTCCACACTGCTTGATGTCAGTCTCAAGGTCCATGTGCCAGGTGTTCTTTTTCTTCCTGGCTTGTTGCGTAATGCTGGTTTTGGGCTTCTGGAGCGTGTGGCCGATCCAACTCCCCATATGGTTCCCGGCAATTTGTGCCAGACTAGATGTTCCACCATTTTGCGTACTTTTCTAGTTGTCATTTGTTTTAGGCATTTGCTAAATTGGTGGTGTTTGACATGCAGGCCATATAAAATATTATGGTCATAAAATTTAGGCAACCACAGTAAAGTAAAAGCTAGTTTAGTTCCTTGATTGACAACTTATCTACAAGCTCACTCTAAACTCCACCCATTTGGTGCTCCAAGGAGGGTAAACCAAACTAACTACAGTAAACCAAACACTACTACTACTACTACTACTACTACTACTATGACTATTAAATATTACTAAAGCATCAAGTAAAGCACTGTAATGCATACATTATGTATAATTTGTACCTTTCAGAATCATGCCCTCTGTGGTTACAAAGGCAAAAGTTTTGACTCGCAGTTCGAGCTACAAAACGTATAAACCTATTGAAGTTATTTCCCAACATACGACTGATGTTAGTCACTGGCACGTCACCTACCGGAAAAAGGAAGGGGCTGCTGTCACTTTACGACCCGTCACCCGTTTGCACCAAGAAGACAAGGCAACGTGTGTAAATGCTAGGAGGCACATCTGCACAAACATCGGTGCCAAGAAAGTGCCTAAACATGAGTGTGTGCTCAGGAATGTCTGTGTGCCAGTAGTACTTCATGTACCAGTGAATTACTCTATTTGTCGTGTTCTGGGATCAGATGTATCTATTACGTTATTACATATAATCACTTTGTAACTAAGGCAGAGGTTTATGACGTAACTTCTCTGTATGTTGAAGTTAAACTTCACTTTCATTTCTCTTATATTCAAGCCTCAGTTCTACTAACCTAATAAGAAAATAGAGGGAAGTTGCTTCAGAGATGTAAACAAGGCCTATATCACAACGACAATGTGCTATGTCAACCATAAATGTTCTACCGAAAAGTTCTTGTTTCAGGTTTCATATAGTTTCTTTGTCTGAAAGGAGGGGTTGCGATCTTTTCACGGACTGATTTGAAAGAATCTAGGTTATAGTATAAAGACAAAATGCTGCATGTGTGGTTATTGTGAGTAAGACAGAAAGGGAGGGAGGGAGAGGAAAAGTGACAAAAGACACAGGTATCACTACTGTCTGAAAGATAACCCAGGTCAGTCTGTTATTGTTATGGCCATTAGCCTATGTTTACAGCTGTAGGTCACTTGTAGGTGTTTATGTAATGGAAAGTGTCCTACAAACATTTCCTGTCCCAAATAGAAAATGGTTCTCTCTCTCTCTCTCTCTCTCTCTCTCTCTCTCTCTCTATCTCTCTATCTCTCTCTCTCTCTCTCTCTCTCTCTCTCGTCTATTTCTTTTTATCTGAGCGTCTTTTTTCCATCTCTCCTCATCCTCCAACCTCTGCCTTTGTTCGATCTGCCTCATCACATGGTGTTAATGTGAAATGGCAGGTTTCAGGCGGGCCTGAATTTTAGTGATCCAAATACGTTGAGGGTGTGGTTGTTTGCATGATTTGCTTTGTTTTAAAGCTAAGTCTAAAGCCAACAGTGGTTTACTCCTCTGCACTCCACCCCCCTTGATATTGTGTTTGGGGTCGACTAGTGGTAACTGTTCATATTACTTAGGGCCGGCTATCTCTGACTAAAAACAGGTTTTCACATGAGTCTCTGCTTTGGCTTCTGGCCGGCCTACTATACATCCAGAACAGAGCCTTAGGCAAGGCCACTTGGCACTGGGATGGCTTTTTAAGAGGTTTTGATACGAGTCAATTAGAACCATAGAGAGGCAGTAATATGCCACACGTTGTGTCATTTCTGTTAAATGTTTTTAGTTGTAATAATCATAATAATTAAGAAAAAAAATAAATATATATATATATATATACTGCATATTATGTTAATAGCTTGACATAAGTCAGCACTGTTTCATTTCCCCCCAATTTAATAATTTGTTCCTAGCTTTGGGCATTTTACCTTCTTGCTTGCATCCACAGATTTCTCCTTGTGTAAATGGTGTCCTTTTGTGTCAGAATGTAATGTACCCTATATTGTGGACACATTTTATCCCACAATGTACCGTAAAAGAAAAATGAACTAGAAAAAGTGCTCCTCGGAGCACAGGTCTCCGCCAGGTCGGGTAGGTTATTGTGGGCCAGCAATGTTTGGAATTTAGTCATTATAGAGTTGAGTGGAATCTGTAGAAGTTGAGGGATTAATGTTGATGAGGTCATTGCACAGACATGCAAACTTTAGATGCCAATCTTATTCAATCAGGATGGAATATAAAAAATCTGACAGATCTGTCTTGATCACATGACTGTAGAGATAATGTGCACTGATTTGCGTGATGTTTGGACAAAATCTGTAGGAGTAATATCAAAAACTATTTATTGCTAAAATCGACTTGCTGGTTGCGCTATAAAAGGCCAATTTGAAAAGGGTGGCATTTCTTCCTCGGCTTAGTGGGAATGTGTGTGCAAAGTTTCACTGCAATCGGACGCTGTGTTCATGATTTGAGGCATTTTATTACAAAGGAGCCACTCCTGCAAATTTTAGATGCCAATCTTAGCCAATCAGGATGTAATCTGAACAATCGGACAGATTGGACTTGATCACATGACTACAGAGATAATGTGTACCGATTCGCGTGATGTTTGGACAAAATCTGTAGGACTAATATCGAAAAGATTTTTGCAAAAATTGGCCTCCTGGTGGCACTATAAAAGGGCCAATGTGACAAATGTAGGGCAGAGGTTTTTTCTTGGCCTAGTGGGAATGTGCGTGCAAAGTTTAACGGCAATCGCATATTGCGTTCATGATTTAAGGCAATTTGTTCAAAACCACTCCTGACCACTCCTGCAAACTTTGGAAGCCAATCTTAGCCAATCAGGATGGAATCTGAAAAAACAAACAGATCGGTCTTGATCACATGACTATAGAGATACTGTGTACCGATTTGCACAATGTTAGGACAAAATCTGTAGGAGTAATAGCCAAAAATGTGTTTTGGAAAAAGTGGCCTGCTGGTGGCGCTATAATTTGGACAACTTGTTCTGCTCTGGCCTCCAGGGAGTGTGCGTGCACAGTTTCATGCCGATTGGTCCAACGGTGCCGTAGACTAGCTGTTAACAGATGGATGGACGAACACACAAATATACACCCACACACGGACGGACGGGGGCGAAAACGGTCTCGGCCACGCCTTCGGCCTGGCGGAGACAAAAATGCTGATAATGATCTGGCACTAACAGCGACCCGTGAAGTGTTTTTTTTGTTTTTGTTGCCAATGACTTCACTATTTAGTTTCCTACATAGAACACCATATATAGGGAGTAGGGAGTTGTGAAAGAGAGTGATTATTTGGGACAATAAGTCCTCACTGCAGTGAGGAGAGAACTCCTGCTTAAGTGCAGTGCATGGACTGCTTTTCAATGAGCCTGTGGGTGATGGGTTAAACAGGGTGAAGAATTTGGGGGGGTGGGAGGGGTAACATACATTCACTGTTTTTGTATGCCTTTATTATAGACCTGTATGTGAAAATATAAAATAAAAAAAAACCTTGAACCAAAAAAAAACAGGGTGAAGAACAATCGACTGTCATGACTATCAGGTAACAGTTACCATGGGCAACGAAAACAAGCATGTCCTGGGTGGGGGGAGTCTACTTACTCCTCCTCCTTAGCTTAGTTTGTCCTATAGGGAGCACCAGTGGGAGCGGCCTATACCAGGGGAGGTTGCCTCCCTGAATCTAAATGAAACCACCCTGTGGAATGCACACACACACTCCTCCCGTATACACACACAATCTCAGTCACGTAAGTCGAGCAAGTCAGTGCTCCTTCCTGTTTTTCACCAGTCTTCCGTCTTTCTGTCTGCCGTTTCATGCTGGACAGACGGGGCCGAATGGGAAGTCCAGGGAAAGAGTTTGCCAGAGGAGAGCTGTGAGGCTGGTTTAACAGGACGGGTCAAGAAGAGTCCATTTGAAGTACAACGTTCAGGGGGGGGTGACCGTACCGTGAGATTAGCCCCCGGGGGTATCTGATAGTGGCAATGGGAGTTTGTGGATGGTGTTCTTGTGGTTGAGGCAGGCAAGACTTGGAAGTGCAAGTGTCTTGCATTTGAAAGGCGTGAGGAGGAAACTGTAGATCCCGGTCAGCACGCTTGACTGGTTTTGACGGCTACACTTGAGGAACTGAGGAATCCTGATGGATTTCAGGATTACTGTTCCTGCAGAACTGGGAGAGGCTCCTGACGAATAGATATCACACACAAACAGGCACACACAGGCTCTCTCTCACACACACACACACATCAGTGGGAGAGGAGAGGGTTTTGTCGGAGCATGGAAGCACTGAGGGATTCTATTCTGCATTTGACTTTTCAGATGTCTACGTACAAGAGAGCCACCCTGGATGAGGAAGACCTGGTGGACTCCACTGGTGACGATATCTATCCATCATCACCCATGCAGGTAAATGTCTACACACTATACCGGGGGTCTTCAACAGGGGGTCCGGGACCACTAGGGGGTCCTCGGAGTTACTCCAGGGGGGCTGCCAAATCTTTGTGTGAGAGGGACTTTATTTTTTACATTAACCACTTGAACCCTAGCATCCCTATTCTGAGGAGAACTTTGTCTGAAAATACACATTAACATGAATCCATCATGATAGTGCTGTCAAACAAGTCTACGAAGTTATCTATGAAATGAAATGAAATCTATGAAAAAGTTTAATCTGCAACACAATTTTATATAATATATAGTGGGAGTCCTTGCTTCATTTCTCTCTCAGCTAAGGGGTCCTTGGACTTAAAAAAGTTGAAGACCCCTGCACTATAGCCTGGTAAACCCTCCCTCCAGAAATCTCATTTTCTGGAGGGAGGGTTTACCAGGCTACCTGCACTATACAATTTGACTGTGACACATGACTTCCACGTTGTAAACTCAATGCTGCTTCTTGCATTGTTATGTTGACACTCACACAAGTGGACATGCAATTTGTTGTTTCTCACGCTCTGCATTAAAGATGTATACAGTGACTGCAGACTGTCTTTGGCTACAATATATGTGGCCGTTTTGGAATCTCTTATAATATTGGATAACACAGACATGTTTTCATAGTTATTTTGTACCGTATATTATTTGTGCTATATCAGTAGTCTCAGGTATCTTTAAAAGTCAACTGTTCAGGAATTTAGGTTAAACAGACTGAGACACATGCCTTTTTAAGGTGTTCTCAAGGCTCTTGCACATGTTCCACAGGCCTAGGGTCTACCCATAAAGCACCATGGAAACCCTCAGATCAAGTTAGAATGTTAAACTGTTGCAATTATAGCTAGAGGTTTTCTTTTTACACAAACCACGATAAGCTGTCAGGCTATTGCCAGGTCATAATTTCAAAATCACTATTGTGATATTGTATAACACTGACTCTTTTGTGTTGTCCATGACACTCACATCTGCTGTTTATTATTGCAACCAAACTTCATTTTCTGTTGCAAAACTACTGACTCTAAAATCTGAACAGTACATGTAGTTCAGTCAACCAATTCCTTTGGTGTGATATTTTGTATGTGATAATTATGCTATTGTTCACTCTCCTTGAAATTAACATCACTTTTGAGGCCCATGTTTTGACAAGCTACATTGCCGAAGCCAACCTGCAAAACAGATGCTTCTTGCAGCTCTATCTATGATGTTTAACATGCTGGGAGGAGCTTGCAGTTATTGTATGATATTTTAGTTAGCAACTATGTTTTATGACATTTGATGAGTCAGTTATGTGTTCTACAGCACTCATATGTGGGTCAAATGTCAGCCATAATTCTCCATTGATACAGCACATGTCTGCAGCACACTTATGTTAACTGATATTCAGTCTTGACTATAGTCAGCCAAAACATCCCTTTTGTCCATACTTTTTAGATTGACATTCTCTGTCATAGCTGTAGCACCCTTTTCCTTACAGTTATTACACTGACATTATTGGTGACTGCCTTTTTGTCCTTACAGTTTAGGTGATGGTTATCTAGACATCCTTGTAACGCAGTCGTTGTCCATGGTTAAGCTCAATATCCATTTGGTTTATGTGCAGGCATTTGGACCATAGAATAAAGCCCATGTTGTGTCTAGCCTGTCTAGGATCCTCCCCCACTCTCAACAGAGTGTCCCGGGCAGTCATTTGAGCAGAGCTGCTTGTGAAACGCACCAGTGGAAAGTGACACGGTTAGCATAGTGTACACAGCGTGCTGCTGTGGGGTAGTAGTGTGATTGTTTGTCTTGTCATGGCAACCATCTGGCCCATGAGATTATGTATTAGTGTATCATGGTTTTCATAATCAAAGTTTGTCTGATCTCGAACTGATTACGTGTGTGTGTGTGTGTGTGTGTGTGTGTGTGTGTGTGTGTGTGTGTGTGTGTGTGTGTGTGTGTGTGTGTGTGTGTGTGTGTGTGTGTGTGTGTGTGTGTGTGTGTGTGTGTGTTACACTACACTTTTTTATTGTTTGCTACTACACTCTTTCTTCATTGAAATAATTCATGGTTTGAAGAGTTGCAATTGTTACTCCAAAGTAATAATCTCATAGACATAATAATATAATATAAATTATATTATACAGATGGATTAAAGTCTTTCATATACTGTAAAAAGTTTTAGCTTTTTATTATAGGTACTGAACACCGTTATTATATCATTTGGCTTGGAATAACTTTGAGCTGAAGCACAATTAAGTCCAGAATTCAACAGATTTTTCTCCCCTTTGCTTTCCCATTTTTGCTGTGGTTTTCACAGTGTGCGATAAAGTGTGTGGGTGAACCGCAGGAGACTTGGCAGAGAGTTACTCTCAATTATGTTAAGAAATACAGATTAAATCCAAGCCACCCCGAACGTAGAGAGCTCCACAGGATTAGGAAGCCCACCGCGGCTTTGTCATTTGAGTTGCCTACATTCAGTTTGACTTTTGAACTCTCAGTTTAGCTAATCAGGGTAAATCTAATTCCGACACAAAAGTAGGGGTTAATTGATTTTCATCTGCTCTGTGTGGCATACAAGATGAGGGCTAGGCTGTTTTCCCCCCTCTTTTCCAGCAGCATATCTGACATTTAATTTACACCAGTGATATGGAGCATTCTGTTAGCCACCTGTGATCTGTGGAAGACGTGGCCCGTGGAATTAATCCAGCATGAAATAGGCAAACTTTCGAAAGCATCGCAACACAAGGCCAACTCATCGCTATGCATTGTGAGCCTCTGGTATTTCCGTCATTTATTGAACATTTCTGAAATGTTTGTGAAATATTTTTATTCTTTTTTAAATCATAAACAAACCCCAAAACTCCTGCATTGCCCAAAATAGGGATACCAGGTCGAAAGAGGTTAAATACTATCATATTCTGCTCAAAAAGTGGAATTGCAGATTTACTAAAAGTAAAAGTAGGTCATCTAGTCGAGTGTAAGGCTGTCTCAACCAATCAGACTATTTAAAATATATCCCAATTATGGACCTACTTTTTGCTTGGGTACTAGTGTGCCTTTTGAAATTGTCCAAAAATGTTGCTCTGTGTCATCATCAAGTATCGCATGAGTGATACTTGGTGCCTTCATTCAGTCCGCTCCAGGAAATACAGTACAATACAGTTTCTGGTCTGCTTTATCTGCTGACTTATTCAGTTAAGTATATCAGGTCTGACAGGTGAGCTGGGGAAAACACTATTGTGTCTTAATTACAATGACAATGAGGCCTTGTCGGCTCCTCTTTCCTTCTGTGACGTTTAGCAATACGATTGGCTCACTCATATACATTTGTGAGCCACCTGTACGGCCTGCAAAATACTTTTGAGTGTCTCTTGGAAGCATTCCAGTATGAAATACAGTATGTAAATACTCTCTGGCAGGCTTTAATGCATACTTTCATCATGTAGTTAGGTATTTGCCAGAGGCTAAAGCTGGGTAATTTAGTGGAGATACACTGCACTAAACACTCATTTAAGAATAGTTGCGTGAAACTCTTAAACACTAATTATAAATCTCATTCCAACTGGGACCCGGTTACCGTCCTAGTATGCCAGTACTGAAATTTGCCCCTCGGGAGTATCTGATAGAGGCAATGGGGGTTTGTGTTCTTGTCTTTGAGAGATGCAAGACCGCAAGTGCGAATCTATTGCCTTTGAAAGGTGTGAATTGGATAGATCCTGGTCAGCGAGCTACTTTTAATAAAGGGGACTTGTTATGCTAATTTCCGGCCATTATATTTTTTATTCTGGGACTCCACTAGAGTAGTTTTGCATGATTCACACTTTAAAAAAAGAAAAACTTTATGAAGCACTTCATTGCAGCCTCTGAAAAAGCTGCATTAGCTCCTGTCTCTTTAACTCCCTAAAAGCCCAGTTTATTCACATTTCTCACTTCCTTTTTACCCGAGGAGGCGAGCTGTATAGAGCTGTGTTTGTCTATCTGTAATATACTGTATCGTGTACGTATGTCCCCCCCACCCAATTTTCCCAATAATGGAGCCCAAATATTATAAAATATTTGCCCACATATGGTTTTCCACATGGCCTCTAAGTACTAAATGGTGGTTTCCAAATGTGCATTACTTTCACCCAGTCACACACACATTCACAAACCTATGTTGGAGGAAACCATGCAAGGCACCAACCTGCTCATTAGGAGCAGTTAGGGGTTCAATGTCTTGCTGGAGGACACTTCGACAGTAACACAGGGTGAGCCCGGCCGGGATCGAGCCGGGAACCTTCCCGGTACCCCATCTTGTTTGGATGGATGAGAACCGTGTCATGTGTGGACAAAGCAGATTACCATATACAGTAAATCTGGCACGAGTTGATGTCAGCTCTTTACAAAAGTAGAAATAAAATCTAGCATTTCTTTAAACAACATGCTACTGTATATACTGTATAGTGTATATCTTAGCAGCAGCCTATCAAGGCAGCATGAGTTCAAATGTTCTACTGTATAATGTCCTTGCCATGCCTGTCCTCGCGTTGACTTGCTCCATGATTGAATTCACTTTTAGTCACAGGTTAGCTGTACAAGTAGATTTTGGGACAACTCCTCCCTTATGCCATAGT
Organism: Gymnoscopelus microlampas; assembly: GCF_963454915.1. Classification (NCBI taxonomy): domain Eukaryota; kingdom Metazoa; phylum Chordata; class Actinopteri; order Myctophiformes; family Myctophidae; genus Gymnoscopelus; species Gymnoscopelus microlampas. The sequence goes on from NC_139944.1 coordinate 33,401,597, forward strand.
CTGGGGCTGAGGAACGCACAATCACCTTCATACTACAAAGCTGAACTGGAAGAGCATGAAGAATGGAAGACGGTGTGCCCTTTTATGTAAAGGGTTGAAAGACTCTATGATGCATAAGGATTTGTGCCTAGAAACCCGAACCTATGATCCACACCCTCTGAAACATTTGAACTATAAAAGACATTTTGCAAACTGTATTGACTGCGATTGCAACTAAAAACATTATTTTTCAGTCACTAACTTGGAAGTTGCAAGTTGTAATTTCGATGCACCTCAATGACTAGAATTGAACTGTAATAGCAGAACATGCTACCACTTTGATTATAGAATGTGTGTGTGTGTGTGTGTGTGTGTGTGTGTGTGTGTGTGTGTGTGTGTGTGTGTGTGTGTGTGTGTGTGTGTGTGTGTGTGTGTGTGTGCGAACGCAGGCTTGTGTGCATATGTGTGTTACACCTTTTTTTATTGTTTACTACTACACTCTTTCTTCATTGAAATAATTCAACTGTGACTGTGTGTGTGCAGGTATCTCTCCGGGATGGCTATGGTCCTAAATGCTGGACACAGAAGACACCGATTGAGAGGAGGCTTCTGGTAGGAGTGTGCCTTCTGTCGGTTGCCTTGTTCATATCTCTCATCACCACAGGGATTTTCTACAAACAGAGTGAGTTGAAATTCTCGCCAGATGACATGCTTGTTGACATAATGCTGACATAAGAATTATTAGGACACAGCTGTAATCTAACACTCAGGCGAAATGCAGAATACGCTTATTGCACAAACTATTAGGAAATCTTTGAAATCAACTGTGCCGTTTTGATCTGTGAACCCTTCATTCCAGCTGTTAAATCTACTTCAATTGAGCAAGCGATTGGGGGGGAGGAAATAGGTTGAGACAACTGAGCCATGACTTGTGCAAAGGCATCAAACTCAATATTAAGTTGTTCATCATGTTTGTACACTTGATTGTGTATTGAGTGTGTGTACTAATCACACATTTAGTGTAGCCCATCTATTGATGAGCTACACTAAACACAACCAAGAGGCTGTCCTTTGAATGAGCTTATTCGTCATGCAAAAATTACTTGTGGGTATAACGTCACCTCCAGTCAAATTCTCCTCATCGTTGGTTTCCTCATATTTGCTAAAGGAAACTAAATGCCACTTCCTTCCATTATTCCACCCTTGACAAATCACACTTCGCCATAATGAAAGGAACAACAATGTACGCTCCTTAGGGCGCTAACCTGATCTCCTCTCAGACCTTTGTCTCTGTCTCTATTTTAGGCCTTATAAGGTCTGACACAGGAAATTGTTTCAGCACGTCATTGGACTCTATAGGTCACTTGCCATAAGAGCTTGGTTGTCCTCAATTGTATTCCATTCTTTATCAAGAGTTACAAAAAACAAAAGACTCTAAAAGGGCTGACACATAGAAAGCGCCTGATGCTACGGTGACGCAGGTTACCCACTACCAAAATACAATGTGTATATGGCATCCAGGCATCGACAACCTCAAACTTGTAATGCAGTGTGTATGTACGTATGTTTGTGTTTTTACTTGTATGACCGTTCAACATTCACTTTTGAGAAACACAAGTCTGTTTTCTTTATGAAATAGACGAAGGTCTGCACAGATCTTGAAAAATATTAGATTTGTCTGTGAAACTACCGTAGTCCCATCTTCCTTTGATCACAATAGCTGGTGGTGTCAACGTGTTAATAAAAAGCTAAAATGTGGATGAGAAGAACAACAAAGAAAATGACCCTGTTCTATATGACGTCAAGTTCAAGGTTCAAGTTCAAGAGCTCAGCTTTGCCGGTCAAAGTGCAAACAGAACAGAAAGAGTACTGTCTGAGCATGCACATGTGTGTGTGCGCATGCATGTGTGTGTTACGGAACCTCGCCTGTTCCAGTTGGGTCAGTGCGGTTAAAATCATTAATAATTGTTATGCAATTATGGTGAACAAGTGGCCTCACATGACGCGCGTCATTGATGCGAACGTCACTGGCGCTTTATCTGCAGGGCCTTTTGACTTCACCAGACATTTTAGAAAAATGTGGAGTTGAAACAGCTTCACATGCAAAACAAGCTACTGTAGTTTTCTATTTAGACAGAATGTGCTGAATGTTCTTACAGGCCAAACATTATTATACCTCAGAAAATATCCAAAATGTCCGTACTCGGTTCCCAAATAACATGGCCCAGGGGCTTTTGGTCACTCACATAGCCCCTCAAATAGTTTCTTCCCAAAAATCTCTTGAATATTCTTGATACCATATCATACAAAAGACGGCATGACCTATTATATCCTATCCTCAGTAAGGAAAAACATTCAGGCGGTAATCCAAGCACAAAAGCAAAGCTAAAGTCCCAAAGGACTGATTTGGTTTGCGGTTATGAAAGCCACAAAGGTTGGCTTCTGCATTCTGTTCTGTGCCATTTTTTTTTTTTTTTTCAATTATATTGCTTCTCTGACTTATCATCATGTTCAGATATTTCTCTTGCGCTGGGGTTACATAAGATAGCAGCAATTGTACATTGGGATCCATCCCTATCAAGGCAAGTCAATTTAATTTATAAAGCACATTTAAAAACAACAAATGTTGACTAATGTGCTGTACAACAAAGGTTAAATCAGTCTTAAAGATGCATAACAATTATATCTACAATACCTACAATACAAATATGAATACAACATACACAAAACACAACCAAAATATAATAAAATCAAGACTAAAATCAAGACTAAAATCAAGACTAAAATCAAGACGCATATGGGATATGGAAAGAAGGTGCATTGCATCTTAAGATGAGGTTGACGGGGAATATCTAATACAAAGGGATAAACTGTCCCTTCAGAATCTTGTTCAACAGAACTCGGATGGATCACTTGCACGTGTTGGTGTGACAGGAGAAGAGGTCCCATGGGGAATCTAGAGGCACAAGGACCTTCCGCTTCTTAATCTACTGTTAACAATTACAGAGGATTGATGATAATTTAATTGTAACAATCTGGAAAGCAAGAGAGCCCCTTACCCATAGCCAACTAATTATTTCTGTGGGACTGTGAAAAGGAGAAGTTAATTCCCTCCGGCATCAATATCTTGGCTTTTACCTTTTTAGAGAGTTATGGGTTCCTGATGGCGTGCAAAGATCCCTGCCTGTTTGGATCTCCCACCATGAAAATCTTTGGATTGTCCTCACTGCCCCTCTAAATTGTGTAAAGGTCTGAAGATTAGCCAGAGTGTTGTCTATGAATGTCTATGAAAACAGAATGGTGTTGAAAAACAGCATCTGTGATCAGTCTGCTTTCCCTGCATCAACAAATGTGAAATGTATTAAAACATCCATTCATTTTAATCCCTCTCCCTTGTTTCCAGCTCACCCTGGCCTATGCTTGACAGAGCCATGTATAACAGTGGCCAGCTCGGTGATGGGAAATCTGGACCGCTCCGTGGACCCCTGCCATGACTTCTACAACTTTGCTTGCGGTGGATGGGTGAAGAACAACCCCCTCGCTGAGGGCAAATCTCGTTCGGGTCCGTTCAGTAACCTCTGGGAGCACAACATGCTTGTAATGAAGAGTTTATTAGGTAATCGTCTTCTTGTCACGCTGCACTGTCCTCTGCTGCTTTTCTTACAGTAAAGATGTATTATGTGCACCTGCTTGATTTTCATTGTTTTGTTCCGTTTCTGGCTCCTTTCTTTGACAGAAAATACTACAATGAAAGGTCTGAGTGAAGCTGAAGAAAAGGCCCAGAGGTATTACCAGGCCTGCATGAACGAAGCCAAAATCGAGGCTTTGGGGGCTCAGCCGCTGCAAGAGCTCATCAATCAGGTACTTTCATTTACTAAACGCGATGTCCTCATCCTGTCACAACTCTTGATTTTACAATGGTTTCAATTGCTTTGGCATTTGTCCAGAGTAAATGTATTTTTTTGTAAATTGGCTCCACATACTGTACATCTACATCTGTGAGCAGCTTCTACGAGCGTCTCTCTAAATTTGTCCTTGTTTCAGACAGGAGGATGGGCCCTCAATGCACCCTGGGACAAGGACAACTTCCAAGAGGTTCTGCGCACTGTGTCGGCCAACTACCGCACCTCGCCATTCTTCACTGTGTTCATCAGCACTGACTCCAAGAACTCCAACAGTAACATAATCCAGGTGAGGGAGTTGGAAGTGTCAATGCAAGGAGCTTCTATTGGCTTCATTCTTTAAAGATTGTAATGTAAGTTAGGTTCTTGGTTGAGTTAAAACGATAGTCTTTACTCAAAACTCTAAATGTTGTAGACAGATTGAATCATGACCTTAAAGGGGTAGTTCACGATTAGTCACCCCATGGAGACTTCATATATTTTTTTGTTTTTGTCACATTCCTAAACCAATAATTTGATGACCAGCGGACCGGTAGGCAGTGGTTCCGGTAGGAGACGTTTTGTGTCTCCTACCGGAATCGCTGCTGGTCACATACAACAATCAGATCAAGACTTAGACTTAAATGTGATTAAAAGCTAAAGAAAAAAGTCTGTCTTGAGTAGGGATTTAAAAGTCTCGATAGAATTAGCACTTCTAATAGGTAGGCTGTTCCAAAGCCTAGGAGTGGCAGTAGCAAAGGCGCGGTAACCCCTACTCTTCAGCCTCCAACCTCCAAGAGAAGACGTGGTCAGGACCACGTCTTAAGCGCAAAAAGAAATCTTAGGACACCAGCAGTTTAACTTAGGCCGTACTCTGCCAATTCTCAAGCGATTGTTATAATTCAAAGTTCATTGCACATTATGCACGCATGCCTGATAGACAGCCAAAGCCCTACTCACCCTGTATCAATCCATCCGATCTGAGAGACTCATGTTCCACTCAAGGTGGCATTTCAAAGGCTTATTCCTTCATTAATCCAATGAAATTAAATAAAGATTTCTTACAGATGTTTTTCCCGTAGCTTAGAAGTGAAACAAAGTGCGTTCTATTCTTCCCTCTTACTTTCACTTTCACTTATGCTGCACAAACATATCTGATCTGCAAGCACACGTAGCGACCGTTTTTTGCTTGGAGATCCGATATTTTTGGGCAGCAGTAGCAGCAAATTTGTGAAACATATGTATGTCCACTTGTTGAACTGAGATAGATCGAAAGGAGGAAATGCTTTAACCCATTTTGGGAGCGGAAACACCTATTTTTAACTATACCTTTCAGAAAACTTAGGTCAGGATTTAGAAGGCATTTTTAGAATCGGCCTCAGATCTAAATGGGTTAATTATAGGCAACTGAGAATGTGAATATTTGTTGGTTTGTCAAGAGATGGAACAGATGTGTTTTGGACCTGAGACAACATAGAGGCTACAGTGATTATGACGGCCATGCATCCACTTGGACATGTGATGTTTCTTTCTCTTTTGATCTCAACACTTAACACACGGCATGGGAAATGCTGTGTGTTAAGTGGTGAGATAGATCAAAAGTGCTGCATCTTGTGCTGATTTTAAAGGGAATGGCAGCCGATACCACACCTAATTCTGGGCCGTAAACCGCGTAACTCTTTGGCACAGTGCGCAGATTACCGCACTCATAATAGAAAAATGGCATTTGCCATGCCTCCACATCTTAAGTTAAGACATAAGACGGTAATTAAGACATGCATAATTAAATAGGGCCCATGGTGTTTCCCAATCAGAAACCATGATTGAACAGTGAGGTACAGACTCCGCTCAGCTCAGGGATACAGATTTTAAACTATGACTCATCTGCGAGGTACAGACTCTGCTCAGGGCACGGGATAAAACATTTAAATCTGGAGACACTCAGAGCCGGGCTGGTATGGTGCCTGTCAGCAGTGGGACTTGGACGGGAGGAGTAGGATGGAAGTGCTCCTCACTGGAAGGTGAGCCAGTAGGGTACAATAGCAGTGGCAAAACAGAAAACAGAAATGTGTGGGGAGGATTAATTGGCATAGTGACTGAATTGGGAGAAAAAGGGGAGGAAAGTTATTGGCTACTCCAAATAAAAAACTAAAAAAAGATCCATCCCACCTTGGACACTGTCTGTCTGTTTATCCCCTCCCCTCTGGTAAGAGGTACAGGATCAAAAGCAAACCAAACAGGCAGAAAAACAGAGTCTATCCAAAAACTGTATCCTCTGTTTCCCCCCCACTGCCAAAGACAGAAAATGAAATTGACTCCCATGGTGTTGGTGCAAGCCTCAGGGTGAATTATATCTCTGCATTACATGGTGTGAAGAATCCACTTACATCTTTGTTTACTTCGCAGCAGTTTGGCACTCACACTTAACATTTGAATATCACAGGTTATTCCTGTACGGGGTGAAAAGATAAGATCTAAATGATACTGATATGATCTTTGGCAAGCAGCTCCTTGTTGGCAACAGGGAATCAAAACAAAGGAGTGGGCTTGTGAATGCTCGTGATGGGTTTTGAACTGCGCGTCATAAGATATTTCTCTTAATTTTAGGTTGACCAGTCAAGCCTTGGATTACCCTCAAGGGATTACTACCTCAACAAAACAGCTAATGAAAAGGTAATGTATTGTTTGGTTGCAGTGTTGTTTTGTTGTAATAAACCCCTTTTACACAGCCTGTTCAAGACGGGAATTTTCAAGACGGAATAGCGGGAATGCCGTTATTCTACACGCTTTTGTGTTACATGTCACATGTTTGATTCTGGAACACCTGCATGCCATGTAATAGCAGACACAAGTGCAGCTTTTTTGGGTTCTGGTTAAAAATGCAAAGCCGGCATTAATGATGGATCTTCTTTAGGCTACTATTGTGGGATCTCTGTATAAAAGTGGCTATATCTGCTACACTGTAAATGTTATTGTACTGTAGAAACAGTGTCTGAGGCAACCCAAAAAGTCTTGTTGTAGGAGGTACTAGATAAAATAAGCCAATATAAACCATGATGCCGAGTCTGAATCGGATGAGGAATATACTTTTGGGCGTTTCTATGTAGTGTAAAACTGATTAAAAGAAAAGGGGAAAAAAAACATATTAAATTTAATTTAGAATTAATAAGAAAATATCCCAAGGGGTCATTGTAGACTTTACCCCACTTGAACAGAAAATGAAGAACTAATAAGAAATGTCTCAGGCTGCAAGGGAATAACTCTGTGTTTGTAGTAGTCTGTATTTACATAGCGCAGGATTATTGTCTTAATTGAATATCATCAATATCCGCTGCTAACACCCCACCTTCTGCCGCTGGCAACTTGTATTTTGTAGTATCTGACGGCATACCTCGACTTCCTGGTGGAGTTAGGAGTCCTTTTGGGAGGCACCGAGCAGACGTCTAGAACGCTAATGCAGGAGATTGTGGACTTGGAAATCACCCTAGCCAACATCACTGTTCCACAGGAAGAGAGAAGAGACGAGGAGCTAATTTACCACAAGATGGAGGCCAAGGATCTGGCGGTGAGTGGCAACCATTTGATCACATGATCAAATGATTACAACTGCATACATTAGTAATCCCAATCCATATGTTCATACAAGAGGGGTTTTATAAGAGTTTTTAATGAAAATAAAATAAATCAACCTGCAGACTGTAATTAAAAGATGACGCATAACTGCATTTTGTTCTTAAACACTTAAACCCAACATAAGTTAGGTTGACCAGTGTCCCTCAGGGGTATGAACTGTTTTCCTTTTGAACTAAATCCTTTTGCCTATTATGACATGACCAGAATAGGGACGTTAGGGTTCAGGTGGTTAAAGGATAATATTATTAGGCTGACATTAATTAAATGTTCTCCAAGGCTCTGGCCAGCTAGCCGTCAAATTCAGTTTCATGGACAAAGCGCAGGACAAAGCCGCCACGAACAAACTGAAACAGCATACCGTACGCGCAAAACACCACTAACAAGTTATGGTCTGTCGATCCAATACCAGCTATAACTCATATCCAGAGGTCCATTGTTAAATTGAGATATTGTACTTCAGCATCAGCGTGGTCCTTGAGCATGCTCATTGCCTTCTTTACACTCAAGTCTTCTTGAAACAGAGAATGAAAAAGCAATCCTGTCACTTCCTGTTCCAGGAAATACTCACTAAAGAAACTGTACAGCTTTGTGACTTATTTTAACTAATTAACTTTGACTTAATTCATTTTTTGTTATATGACTTCTGGATATGAACTATATCTTGGCTAGGTGGAAGGTACTTGCATTAGGTTTTGGTCTTTTCCTTGGCTACCTTGACAATAAGAAAAGAAAACATTGCAACGATGTCTGAACTATAATAAAGATGATTGTAGCCTACATCTAGTGTCCAATCCAGTGAGCTCTCTGCTTTAAATTACTTTACTGACATTGCCAACCAGGAGGTTTCCTACCTGACACCGGGTCGAAATTTCTCAATGGAAGAGTAGGGAGACCACCTCCAAGCATTCAGTCATTAACTCATTCAATCTATGTTTAACCTCGAAAATCAATTGAAAGCCAGCTCTCATTTACATTGACATCGAGTATATACAGGTACATCACACATGCAATTAGCAAGCAAGTCCAGTTCGACCAGGTGAGCTGGATCAGGTATTAGGGGTTTTGTTTATTAAGGAGCCTAATGGCAGAGGGGAGGAAACTGGCACTGCCCTTTGCCTTCTTGAATAGAGAGGCACCATATATGGGAGCAGGTGCTTGACCTCAACAAACTGCTCACTTTCGAGGAGGAAATCCATTATCCAGAGGATCATCTGGGGATCCACCTGGAGATCTTTCAGCTTGGTGCAGAGGATGTTCATGGGGGGAGGAGGTGCCTAGTTCAGGTATGCAGTTTTAGGTCAGGCTGAGAGGGGGTTAAAACAATGAGAAAAGGGGGTTAAAACAATGAGAAAAGGTGGTTGGTGGAAAGAAACCCGCAAAGGGAAAACAAGGAAGTGGCAGAGACACTATTGTTACACAGTGTGTGGAGAGACTCAGCCAAGACAGACAGAGCAGCCTCTTTGTTTGTTTTTCGGCACCCTCCCAACCCAGTTCTAGCCTGTATTAAAAGGGCAATAAAACCCGGTTCTCTGGTTAAAACGTCAGTCGATGTTTCCTCCCTTAATTCCCTAAGTTAGTGAGTCAGCTGTGAGGGACCGCAAACGCTACGAGTTTGCAAGTAAAACATAAAAATGTTAAAATGTGTTAAAAACAGTTTCAGATTGTGGAAGGATTATTGGTGATCAAGTATCTAAACCAGAGGATACCAGTGTGTTGAATTTGAGTTTGTTCCATGTGTTGGGGCAGAGAAGCAACCACTGCAGATGTGCTGGTTATATTGTATTAACATGCTCTACCATACAGATTGATGTCCTGCATTGTAGCTTTAACCTTTAACGTGTTTTGTAGAGTCTCTAGTTACTTTGCCAACAAATGTGCTGATAAGAAAAAAAGGTCTAAATCAAAATATTTGTGTTTATGTGCATTTTATCTCTGTTTTGTAGACTTTGGCCCCGGCAGTGGAGTGGATGCCTTTCCTGACAGAAGTTTTTGCTCCCGTGACCCTAAACGACACTGAGCCAGTGGTTGTTTATGCCAAGGAGTACCTCCAGAAGGTCTCTGACATCATCCTGAACACAAACAAAAGGTCAGATGTCGGTCATAGTCATTTTATTCACCTACCTCAATCAGCAGTCTAATACACATTACAGTATATGTCATTTAAACAAATTTCTTACATGGTTTCTGTGTTCTTTTATATATATATTTGCACCTGTGTGTTTCTTATTATTGTCTCCGCCAGGCCGAAAGGCAAGACGAGAGAGTATGTTTTACCCCCTGTCCGTCCGTCTGTCCGTGTGTCCTGTCCGTCTGCGAGCAGCTAATCTCCGGCACCGCTGGCCCGGTCGCTGCGAAACTTTTTTTATTTCACATGGGCCTGTTATAGCGCCACCAGGAGGCCGATTTGTGCAAAAGCCATTTTTTTATATTACTCCTACAGATTTTATTGGTCCGTTTTGAACAAAATCAAATTATGCACGCAGCTTGCGATTTCCGTGAAATTTCACACGCACATTCCCACTAGGCCGAGGAAGAAATGCCACCCTTTTCACATTGACCTGTTATAGCGCCACCAGCAGGTCTAATTTAGCAAAACACATTTTTGGAACAAAATTTCTCAAATCATGAATGCAGTGTCTGATTGCCGTGAAAGTCCTAAGAATAAATGGCACCCTTTTCACATTGGCCTACTATAGCGCCCCCAAGAGGCCACAATAACGTACCTGACCTGGCGGAGACCTGTGCTCCGAGGAGCACTATTTCTAGTTTTGTATGAGTTCAAATAAAAAGGAGGAGTCATACAGAAAGATGTAATGTCCTTGAGTGAACTATTTACAGTGCATGCAATGCAAGGCTGTCCTGACAACACAGGCTGCCATACACACAGTATTACTTTTCTGTATGTATAAGACATTAGGGTCACTCTGCTCCTGCTGTACTCGAACAGCCACCTATGTTTACATTGACATAGCTGATGTATGCTGCTAAATGATGTCTAACCTATGTTTACATAGCCGTGCCTGATATAGGTTGCTAAATGATGTGTCACCTGCACGAGAGACTACAGTATATGCACAATGATCTATGGTCTATAACTGTTACTATTTTAACTGCCTCATTATATTGCCATTTCTTCTAACCATGCACCATATGTATGTATGTATGTATGCATGCATGCATGCATGTATCTTACTCTATCAGAATGTCGGTTATATCTGGAATATCTGACCTACTTGTACAGTATACATTTCACTCTAGTCATATCATGAATATTTGAACATCCTGACCTGTTTTCCTTGTTCTTTCTTTCTTTGTATCTCTATTCTTCTTACCTTTCCTGAAAACTGCAAATGATGGGAGCTTATACGAAAAATACTTTCCCCTTTTTTTGAGTGGTGCCAACCACTCCTACATTTGACCGTGTGTGTGTGTGTCTGTCCGTCCGTATGTTTGCGGACGGCCTCAACATGTTTGTGTCTGGCCTTAACAGCTGCAGCTGATTGCAACACAAAGATGCAACCAGTTACACTAATTAAACTCAAACAGGAGTGCAACACATGCGCATAATGAACTCATCAAAGGCACCACTCACTTCACACTGGGTGTGATTTTTTTAATACCTTTAGATCTGTGATTTGACAATATAGAGTGGCAAGGTTTCCTCAGATAACGCAGAAGAAATAAACAATATATATTTGTCTTTGCAGCCTCCTAAACAACTACATGATTATGAAAGTGGTGAGAAAGATGGTGTCCATTTTGGACCAAAGGTTCCAGGATGCAGAGCAGCGCTTCCTTGAAGTGATGTACGGAACCAAGAAGGTAAGAGCTGGAGATCAGCTAAACATGCCATAGGCATAGTGTAGTGATTCTCAACCTTTTCTTCTTCTTCTTCTTTTTCACCACGGATAGTCATTTGATACAGTGATTATCTCTGGGACCTTAATCTACCCAGTAAAATCCTCAGTGTTAATTTAACCAAATGCTCTGTAACTCTGACAGTATACAAATGTGTACTGTCAGACAGAGTTACAGGGCTTTTGGTTAAATTAACACTGAGGATTTTACCGGTTCCTATTTGGTTCCTAACTATCATTTAACTGGGGAACCCCTGTTGGACCCCACGTTGACAACCAGTTTCATAGTGGTGCTAATAGATATACAGGGAGAAGTAGCAATTATACAAACAAACAAAACGAAAACTTGGGAGATATTCCACATCTAAGAAATTAAACGTTAAACCTGGTTGATAAGCAAGTAAAGTAGACTTGGGATCCAACAATTCCTGAGCCATGTGGCACATAGGTCAGTGCGACACGGCACACAACCAAGTATAAATCAGAGTTTAGCCTGCACTGGTGTTGGTATGCCATCTCCTCAAGATGAATGACTTTGCATGGCTAGAGAAGAACCGGTAGAGAATCATTTGATAGTTGGGTGTACTTCACCACCAGGACCCCAGAGGGCTGTGTGCGTCATTAATGACTTGGCAGAACCGTAAGCTGGCAAAGAAATTGGCCGGATGCCAGTCGGCCACATGAAGAGGGTGTTAGAATTGACCTACTGTCCCTGTGTTTGTGCATGCTTCGCTCCGGAGAACACATTTGCATTGAGCATGTAGATGGAAATACATTAGCAGCTATACTGCAACATTGAGGCCCTCTGTGAATTGAACTCCCATAGCAGATTACCTTAGTAAGTGCAAATTGTCAGCAACTTCAAACCTGGGGTTAATTAGACACGTAGCAGGTCGTCTAAAATATTAATAGCTGTCATCATTACACGGCCATTAAATCAACTAGACAGTAATTTGTGCTGCCGTGCTCTTGTAGATAGCTGACATATTATAAGCTGCTTCACTATGAGGTCTAGTGTGAACCCCTAGCCTTTATCTGAGCAAGATCCTGTTCCCTCGGCCCTGTTTTCCGCTAGGGTCATGCTGTAATAACAAACCAAGTACACACACACACACACACACACACACACACACACACACACACACACACACACACACACACACACACACACACACACACACACACACACACACACACTCTGTGTGTGTGTGTGTGTGTGTGTGTGTGTGTGTGTGTGTGTGTGTGTGTGTGTGTGTGTGTGTGTGTGCGCGTGCGTGCGTGTGTACTTTGTGTGTTTATCATTGTCTGTTTGTCCAGTTGTGCCTGTCCACTTGTTCACAACATCGTTTTTCCCAGAGCAATTCTCCTTTCTTTATCATCTTCTTTTTCCTTGTGTCATTGTTTCCTCCATACCTCTGCCTATCTCCCTTATTTTCTTTCCCTTTAACAAGAGGTCAGTGTTTTCATATTGAACAAGGGAGCCTCAACTTTACCTATAATTATGAGGATTAAAGGGATACACGGGAGTTCAGAGGTAAATAAACACCAGCAGTACTTTTCCCCGACCACCAGGGGGTGACGCAGGAAGGACTTCCATAGAGAGGTATTTTTGAAGGGATGGTGCCCGAAAACAGGTTGCTTTATTGGGATACAATATGCGGAAATTCCCGCCCTGCTGGTTCTCTGAATTTGTATTTTTAAATAGGCTCTTTCATGATAAATTGACCACATATATGAAGTTAAACAACTAAATTCTATCCACACGCTATCTTAAAAGTAAATTCTGTGCCTCAAAAACAAAGTTTGAGAGCGTTTTAAAACCGAAAGTAAACGTTCATACGGACACGGACGCGCACGGACGCGCACATGCGTGCGTTCATTTACGTACCGGACATAAACATAGAACACATAAACATTAGGGAAAATACGGATTTCAGAAGGATGACTGCGTTTCAATGCATATAAACACCCCAGCATCATTATATAGTGACTGATAGAGGGGAAAAAATGCAATATATATATATATATATATATATATATGTATATTTTAAATTTAGGCTTAATGTTCCCTACAATACCTTTAATCATCTGTGGTCATTATACTTGTAGATCGTCGCTGTTGTTGGAAACCTTGTATGTCAAAAACGGTTACTATTCAGCAAAAGGAAAAAAGAACCTGTGTTCTAGTGGATCCAAATGTAGTTATTCTTTAGTCACAAGTTCTTAAATACTTTTCATTGGTTCGATATTTGTTACACCCACAGACATACCTAATTAACTTAATTTTCATTCATTCAATTTGGCTATTTTTGCCATGTTAGCTCAACACTGTCATACGTACGTTTCTGCCCAACAGCGATGATATATCCCTCCCCTCACACATACAGTACTGTATCTCAAAACAATTATTAAACTGCGAACAATGAATCAATGTTTTACCCCACACCCCCACCGTAGTTATAACATCGGAGAGCAGAGTATTTGTGTTGTAACAAAGCTTAGCAAATATATCAAAATGAAAGAATAACACCAGCCAAAGTTTCTGCAAGGAAAAATACAGCTTCTATAGACAAGTTGGTCTGTGAACGTAGTGCAGTGAACCTTTTGGAATTCAAATCAAAACAAAGACCATAGCAAAGACTGTATCACTGTGGGCTGGTTTCAGTGTTTATCATAAATAGACCTAGATGTTGAGGAGGGGTTAGGGAAGTGGGGCTGACGCGACCCCTGCTTTCCCACCGGATCGTAGTAACTTCAACTTGGCGACGCCCCTAGTCTCTAAATATAAACTTTCACGACAGCCTAAGTACAAATATCATTCATGAAAAGGCTTCTACAGTGAAGTCGGATTTTTTACTAGTAATTTATTATTAGGCTACTTATGACTGAAATGTTTTTTTTTGTACTCTTGTTGTTTTGTTGTATGTGGGAATTATCTGCCGCATGTATCTGTTATGATTTATATCATGAGTAAAACAGCTAGACCATGGGCCAGACCAGATATTTGAGTTTAAATAAATTGTTTATACTATAAACAACATAAACATTATAGGGTCATTATAAGTACATTAATATAATGATAGCCTTTCCATAGGAGTAGCTTTTTATATTTTTGGGACATTTTGTTATTTTCCTGTATAAGCATTATTTCCAAAAAGAACACAAACAGCCAATAGCATGTTAAAAAAACAATTATAAAGGTTGTTTGCTGTAGTAAAGGCAGTGTGTTTGAATCGCCCCAGCCCGGTGGCCGCCCAAGCACGGTGGCAAAATCGGGTGCGCGGGGCTGACCTTTGTAGCCATTCTGCCAGCCTCACAAAAACAACAGTCATCCCTTTTAGAGGAAACACCTCTACGCCCGCAGAGAGGGAAAGACCTACGTCTACTTCCAAGGCAGAGAGCCAGAAGATCATGTATTTCTTAAAAACAATAGTGCTTTTCACTATTAACAGTGAATGACACTTTGGTTCCTCTGTAAACCTCTTGCAGTCTATGTGTCTGTGTACATATAGTTTGTTACATATTAGACACTTCACCTTTTACTGTTAGTCAAATGTAACAAGTTCAACAGTAAAATAGGCTCTATCTATGTGTGGCAGCCATATTGGAAGGAAATTGGGCCTCTTCCTTACTTCCATTATGAGTGTTCTTCAGTACTGTAGTACCACCTGGTATGGATGTCTGTCTGTAGCCTTAAAGTCACAACTGCTGCAGCAACTGAATATTTGTTCAAAGAGTGTTGGACAACCAACAACAACCATCTATGTATAATAACAGTATGCTAAGGTTGGCAAGGAATATCACTTCAAACACTAGCCATGTTTTGTATGGAGAATATAGGTTGCTGCCTTCAGGAAGGAGATAGGTGTTCCAACATACAATAAGGTCAAACTGAAGAGGTCCTTTGTCCATCAGACGACATTGAGGCTTAATCAGGAGTTTAGGCCAGGGGTAGGCTAAGTGGTGGACATTGCTCTTGTCTTTATATGTTTTTATGTATGTATTTTGTTTTTTGTGTCATGTCAAATGTGTGTACTGTATATGTGTTGCATACATGGCTGCTGGGTCGCAAGACAAATTTCAGTGTGAACTGACCAAGTATTATCGTATTGTATGTTAAATGTTACCAATGATACTGTACTAATGGGTTAAGCAGTCACACCTGGCCTGATTCAGACTCATTGGACTAGGCAATTCATAACAGGTGTGACTGTATACCTGTTATGAATACATTTATTGGACTAAGCAATAGCTGTGACTGCAACCTGTTATGACTAAATTAACCTGATTCACATCAAGTGTGTAGTCACACTTAGCTCTGTGACCAATTAGTTTGACTCAGGCCAGGTGTTACTGCTTCCTTCACCACTTAAAACCCTCATGTTGACATGAGTCCCCCTTGGGGTCTATACTTGGCCTCCTTCATTTTTTCCCCCCTTTAAGTACGTAGCTCTCCACCAAACAGACTACTACAGATAACTACAGAGTACAGACTGGCAGTCGAATGAAGTCGGGAGATCAGTCAGTTGTTGGCAGGTGTGAAAAAAAGTAGCTGAATGCACCTGAGAGCCGACACCGACAGACGGCTACTATAGTGCTAAAAATAGCCTATGGCTTCATGTCTTTTTCAACAACAAGCCCGCTGCTATCCGACAGTCGAAAGCTCGGTCGGCTTTTCAACGCTTCCCTACAACTTGCGACCCGAAGCGACAGTGTACCCACCGCCCATTCAACAATAGATTTTCGGCAACAGACGCTTTCCAACACTTACCCCCACCGACGTCGGTATGGTGGAGAGCTACCTTTACACCAAATATATTTGCCGAAAAATAACGGATCTATAAGCTGACAACATTGTGAGGTTGTAGGTCTATTTTTGCCCCATAAAAGAGACATTAAGGATCATATGGTTAAATTAGCCTTCCCCCATCCCACAGGCTACATTGTCAACCAATACTAAGGAAGGCATCACCGACACAATAGATGTATGTCAAGAAATGAAACCTAAGCAGCAGAGTTCCGTCTACAATGACATGCCCAAAATAGAGACACCAGGTTGAATGCAGTTAACATCTTTTGTGTGTGTATGTTTACTGTTCCAGAGCTGCACACCCCGCTGGAAGCTTTGCGTCAGTGACACGGACAGTGGCCTGGGCTTCGCTCTTGGGGCCATGTTTGTCAAGGCCACATTTGCCGAGGACAGCAAGGCCATTGTAAGTGTTTCAAAGAATCACCCACTCACTAACTGTTCCCCCCCTGTGAGATGATTATGTGTTTACTTCCCCTTTGTCCCGCACTGTCCTCCAGGCTGAAGATATGGTCTCAGAAATCAAACAGGCATTTGAAGAGAGCTTGCAGCACGTAAGCTGGATGGACTCTGAGACTAAAAAAGCTGCAAAAGAAAAGGTGGGGGGAATGATGTTGTCTTGAATTTCTAAACCAAAGATGTTTCTTTTCTGTTCTCCTGCTGTGGCCTTGGTGACACATTAGCATTAACTGAATGCTATATGCTTTGGTCACTGCATGAGCTGCTCTGTCTGGGCTAAGGGATTACTGTAACTCTTCAGCGCCATCTGGTGTCAGTGTGATTTGGTTGTAAAATGTCCTGTCTTTTTACTTCCAGGCAGATGCGATATACAACATGGTTGGATATCCACAGTTTATCATGAATGCCACAAAGCTGGACAAAGGTTTCAATGATGTAGGTGAATTTACGATAGTTCTGTATCTGCTAGACATTTCTCACAATACGGTTCATGTCACCTGTCTACTGTAAAATACACACAGATACTCCATCTTGAATCTTCCTTTACTCTCTCCTTCAGTTTGAGGTGGTGTCGGACCTTTATTTCCAAAACGTCATGCAGTACTACAACTTCTCTGCCAGAGTGACCGCAGACCAGTTGAGGAAAACTCCCAATAGAAACCAGTGAGTTGCCCTGTGGCCCACACACCTACCCCCACTGCCCCTCTTTGCCAGAGAGGAGGTCATATGCTCCGGCAGGCACAAATTCCTATTCTGCTGACTCTATGGAATACTACTGCTGTCCTCGATCATTCCCGGCAACCGACTTGTCTTCGCGAGCTGACCTTTGTGTGGAATTTGTCTCGTCTAGACTCTGGACGAGTCTGGGAGCTCTGATTTGTCCCTCTAGACTCTAGAGAGACAAATCAGAGCTCACCGACCCTCCAAACTGATTTGTATTTTGTAGCCAGTCTGGCAACTTTAGACTAGCCTGGTTCCAGACGAATCTGCCTTTGCAAAATCGCATCGCACTTTTAGCCCTCGGCAGATTACGTCTGGGATTGCACAGGGAGTTGAGCTGCCCCGGTCGCTGCGTTTCCGAACCAATCAGCGGCTGCTAGGGGCGGGATCATCCAATCACCTGCCTAGTAGCTTGAAAAAAAAGAAAAAACGTCTGTCATCGATTCTGCCTACGGAGTCTCAGATGGAAGTACGCTGTGAAACGAAAGTGTATCGCAAGCTTCTTCCATTTGACGGTGTCAGGTTAACTTTAGACATGAGGGTCATCAATACTCAGTACTTGTGATGACCCTGATCTTAGCCTCACATGGTTGTTTTGTGTCCCTTGTTTTTACAGGTGGAGTATGACCCCTCCCACTGTGAATGCGTATTACAACCCTACCAAAAATGAGATGGTTCTGCCAGCAGGGATCCTCCAGGCTCCGTTCTACAGTCGTTCTTCACCTAAGTATGTTTAAGTGGTCAGTGCAGTGTAATCACTGTCCTAACACTACACTACACTACACAAAATGTGACGGTCATCTTCAGTGGATTTGGCTAAGTGCATTTTGTAGAGAGCAAAATGTAATGAAATGAACATTTCCAGGCTGTTTTGAACCGGATTTTTGAGATTTCCATTAGTGTATAGCATTTGACCAAGGCAGCTGAATTTTGTCATGGGTTTTAGACAGGATGTTATATTTTCACTTGCACAGCACATGTGCAAATGTGAGTGTACTAAAACATGAATGGTGGCACAGTGGCTCAGTGGTTAGCACTTTAAAAGAAAAGAAGAGTTCTGCACAAACAGCTGTATGCTCTGAATAATATTTATTACTTGTGCAAACAACGTTTTAACCACAAATGGTTTCGTGGTTGAAACGTTGTTTGCACAAGTAATATTATTTTGAACAAACAGCTGCCTGTAAAGTCTGTTTCTTATTTTTTTGTATACATAACACTTAGTCCTGCACCAGTGACCATCTGGATGTGCATAACAGCTCATTTTTTAATCATTGGTTAGCACTGTCACGACGAGAGGATCCCGACTGTGAACCCAAATGATGCCTTTCTGTGTGACATTTGCAAGTTCTCCACACGTCATGTGGGTTTTCTCCAGGTGCTTCTGTTTCCTGCCAAACAATGTGCATGTTAGTGACATACTGTAGTTAAGACAGGTTAAATGAGGACACATGTGTGCAACTTGTCAAATTAAATAATTAATTAAATACATTTTATTCAACAATGAATCTATTATGTAAGCCAAGTCAAAGGATAATATCTAACTGAGCAAAAATCTGTCTTTTAAAAATCTGTTTTCCAGAGCTCTCAATTTTGGCGGAATCGGTGTTGTCATGGGACATGAGCTAACCCATGCGTTTGATGACCAAGGTTGGTAGATACCTTTTATTTATTCAATGAAACTTAAGGACAGAGAGAGAAAGATGTATAAAAAACATTCCATAATAATTTATATACAAACCATCTCACTATAAATCACTCAAATCTCTGCATGCATGTGTGCGTGTGTGCATTTGTATCTGTCCTTCGCGTATCATGAGATCATTGATATGTGAAATTCTTATATTAAAGGGAGAGAATATGACAAGGATGGTAACCTTCGTTCCTGGTGGAAGAACTCCTCAGTGGAGGCCTTTAAGAAGCAGACCACGTGCATGGTGGAGCAGTACAGCAACTACAGCATCAACCAGGAGCACGTGAATGGGAAGCACACCCTTGGAGAGAACATTGCAGATAACGGCGGTCTCAAGGCTGCCTACAAGGTCTGAATAAAGAAATATGCTGGACATTGAATACTATATTTGTTTGTAGTAGTAGTTGTTGTTTTTCTGCCTATTCAAAAGAGAGTTTTATGTTTAGAAACAGTGGTGTGGATATAATGGGCAGTATTTCTCTCACAGTGCACTTTACAAGATGACGCAACTGGTCTTGTGCACATTATTTTCTTTTACTGAATATACAGAAAAAAGAAAGAAAGGGAAAAAAATACAGTTTTACTTTATAAATACATAAATAAGCAGAAAGGGCTATATGGAAAACAAGGTCTATGTTACCACACATTTCCACATATATAATTTATATTTAGTGTATAGTCAAACATATTTACTATTATGTTCCTCAACTCTCTGCCACTGATCAGCTGTGTTAGTTCACTTAGTTTAGACCGTGGGTGACATACATGATATTGTCAATGTCAGGTGGAAACCTCATATGTCCAAAACCGTTACTTTTCGGGAAAAGGGCTTGTAGATCTGGTATTTGTACAACTTTTGTACAATGAAGTAGGGCATTAAGTGCCAAAAGAAAAACATGTAGAAATATGGAGATACAAGGTCTCTGCCCGACAGCGGCGATATGCTGGTTCTCAAACTTTTTAATTCCACGGACCCTCCATTTAGTATGCATTTACACCTGAACTCTCTGAGTTACATGAACTCTCAGAGTTACAGACTCGTAAGGGTCCATTTGGTTCCTATCAATAATTTAGCTGGGCTGCTGGGAACCCCTTCAAGGACCTCTGGGGGTCCCTGGACCCCACTTTGAGAACCAGTGAAGTGGATAAAAAGTAGATTGTCTAGCTCAGTACCCTCGAAACCCAACAGGTGGTTCTGAGTGGCCTGGTCAGCCTCCAGTTACTCCTCCGCATGCACACATTCTTTAAAAGTCAATAAAAAGTCATAGGTTATACAGCAGATGAGCGAATCATATGGGATAAAAGTGGCCTGCGTGAGCCGTGTGTGCATTAGCTTAGAGGAGGAGCTAAAACAGTCTCTTGTTTTTCTTGTAATCTTGCCTCTGTACACTTTTCCGTGGGGAGGATGGGATGGGGAAGTCCATGTGTAACTCGATCATTTGTTGCTTTGAAGGCTTATGTGAACTGGATCGAAAAGAATGGCGAGGAGGCCACACTGCCTGCCCTGGGGATGACCAATCATCAGCTGTTTTTTGTAGGATTTGCCCAGGTTAGTGTCAGTTATGGGATATTGTTTCATAATGTATCAACATAGGCTCTTTTGGTAAATGTCCTCCTGTTAATGTTATTGCTGCTAGTTGAAAAAAAAATCAAAAGCTGTCACCAGAGTTACAAGTCGTTGCTGTCGGTGGAAACCTCATACAGTATGTCCAAAACTTTTACCTTTCAAAAATCAAATTGAATAATAGCAAAAATAGCAGATCTACACGCTCAAAACGTGTTGTGATGCGACTTGAGTCTGTTTTTGCTACTTTTGTGTGAAACTGTAGTTAGTATGACGAAGTAGGGCGTTGATTTACGTAAA
The DNA here is from genome assembly GCF_963454915.1 of Gymnoscopelus microlampas. Lineage (NCBI taxonomy): Eukaryota > Metazoa > Chordata > Actinopteri > Myctophiformes > Myctophidae > Gymnoscopelus > Gymnoscopelus microlampas. Next base: position 33,422,490 of record NC_139944.1, read on the forward strand.
AACATACAAAGTTTTAAATAAGGAGATAAGAGGTTTTTGCCCGACAGCAACAAATTGTAATAGAATTAGAAGGATTTGTATAAAAAGGAAACATTTTCACTCTGGAACACTTGAGAAATAGTAGAAATCTACGTGTATGAATCTGTCTGTATTAAATACTTTCTATTGGTAATATGGGGATGGATTATATTTTCAGGCCCTCAAAAAAAAATCTTTTGTCTTTTTGCAGGTTTGGTGCACTGTCAGGACTCCTGAAAGTTCACACGAGGGCGTGATGACAGATCCTCACAGTCCATCAAGGTTTAGAGTCATCGGCACCATCTCCAACTCGCATGAATTCTCAGAGCACTTTGGCTGCAAAACAGATGCCCCCATGAACCCTAAACACAAGTGTGAGTTGTGGTGACATTGTCAGTCTGCAGAGAACCTTCTGACAGGTGGTGGTAAAAAAAAAAAGGAAATTAACTCTGGGGAAACTGAACAAAACAAAGGTGGTGACAAAGCCTCCCCTGGATGGAGAGTGAAAGTCTCTTTAACCACTGACAACCCGACTGCCTTGCCACTTAATGCTTCTCAGGTCTTCTTTATCTGGACAAAATGTTCCTGCCATGCGTGGAGGATGTCCTTTTCCCCAACTTCATCCACTAAAGACTGATGGTTTAGAAAGGAAGCTTTCCTCAAGTCGTTAAGCTCTGAAATGCACCCTCGCATTTAATAAGAGGGACGAATGTAACACTGGAAACCAAATGAATGGTTACAAAAATGAATGCACAGTAAAGTCCTCAGTGTTAATTTAACCCTGAGGATTTTACTGTGTGGTTACGAAACTGGGGTGACCACTCTCATTCAGTTCCGTTTAGAACTGCCATGTGTCTTCTGTCACAGAATGGTGTTTGTCATTAGTTATTTTTCTCTGTTTTTCCTTGTATTTTATCTGTTCCGCTTCCTACACCAGATAAACCTATGACAGTGGTTCTCAAAGTGTCGTCCAGGGCCCGGCAGGGGTCCTTGAAGGGGTCCCCAGCAGTTTAACCACTTTAACATACATTGGCCATTTGAAATAATGCAATGTGGGAATATTTTTTAAACATTTTAATTATACAAATCTTGTAAGGGGGTCCCTGGCCCAAATATCTTCTGATGGGGGTCTGCAGCCAAATACAATTTGGTGGTCCTTGACATGAAGTTTGAGAACCACTGACCTATAAGGTTTGTAGCTTGAAAAGATGAGGGTCCAGATATGAGTATTGTCAAAGCCATGTGCTATTTGAGATTAATCAGGTAAATGCAACTTTTTAAATTGTATTCAACTTACACTTAAGTCGTGACAAGGGACATATTTTGTGTATAATACAAGCGAACTTTGCGTTCTCTCTCTTGAATCTTCACATTTTATAAAGTAAATACATATTGATTTAATATTGTGTCAAATGATTTAAAATGTTTTTAACTGACTGGGATTTTTTTTGTAGCGATATTACATTGTTTTCAATTCCCTGTTTGGTGATTGAGGGTAGTTAGGGACTTATGAAGGATGTATTAACTTCACTGCTAAATAGAATAAAATCTTCAGTTTCACATTCAATATGTGGTGATGTATTAACTATATTCCTAAATGGAATCAAGTATCTCAAATCTTCCGTTTCACATTCAGTATGTGGTGATGTATTAACTATATTGCTAAATAGAATCAAGTATCACAAATCTTCCGTTTCACATTCAGTATGTGGTGATGTATTAACTCCATTGCAAAATCAAGTATCAAAAATCTTCCGTTTCATGTTCAATATGTGGTTATGTAAGCAGTTGCAAATAAGAGGTTCTTATGTTATTTTGTACAGTAAAACCTATCCTAAAACTATGTATGCTCCTGTCATGTGTCTAGTGTGTTCAACTTATGCATAGCAGTAAGTTAAATCTTTTGGATACAGCATTCATAAATGCTCTCTCTCTGCTCTCTCAGACAGACATACATCTAAAACTAGGCTCTGGTCCATAAGCCATGTTGTAAATGAGACAAAGGAATCAGTGGTGGAAAAAGTACTCTCATTTTCAAACTGCAATGTAAAATTACTCTGTTACAAGTCCGGAATTCAAACTTTACTTGGGTAAAAGTACAATAGTATTGGTTTCAAAATGTACTTAAAGTACCAAACGTAGAAAGTACTCATTATGCAGAATGGCCCATTTCACAAGTTTTCAAATGTATACAAATCAATTGAAAATAGCAGATCTACAAGTTCACAATGTGTTACATCGCAACACATTGTGAGCTTGTAGATCAGCTATTTTCAAATGGCCGAAATGTATATAGGGCCAAAGTGGTTCAAAATCAAAATCTACAAAGTAACTAAAGTTTTCAAATAATTGTAGTGGAATAAAAGTACAATATTTGCCTCTGAGATGTAATGGAGTAGAAGTATTGGAAGAAATACTCAAGTAAAGTACAAATACCTAAAAAGTTGACCTAAGTCTAGTACTATACATGTACCTAGTTACTTTCCACCACTGCTGGCCTGGTCCATAAGCCATGTTGTTAAAAGAGACCAAGGAATCAGAACACTTTCACCTTCTACATCATTGGTTCTCAAAGTGGGGTCCGGGGACCCCCAGGGGTCCTTGAGGGAGTTCCAGGGGTCCCCAGCTAAATGATAGATTAGGCACCAAATGGACCCTTATGGGTCTGTAACTCTGAGAGTGTACAAATGGAACCAAATTAACCCTAACGGACTCTCAGAGTTAAGATAACATTGATTTTACAACATGAATTGGGGTCCCAGAGATAGAAATGCCATTAAATGGGTGTCCGTAGCCCTAATGCATGTCAAACTGGGGGTCCTTAAAATGTATCTTTTCAAATGGGGGTCCGCGGGCTAATAAGTGTCCATTTGGGGGTCCTTGACATGAAGTTTGAGAACCACTGTTCTACATTACATTGGGAATGTCATGATGCTGCATTGTACCCGCGTGGACCATAGATGTCACTGAACGCACACAAATCAGACCTCTCTTTATGCCGCCGCAGGTTCTACTTGTTCTAACTTGTGAACACGCTCTATTGGTTTTAACACTTAATGCGTCAGAAGATGAAATACAAATACATGGACATTAATTAAGTTATTTTTTTTATGATTGTTTGTTCGTTGCAAATTTCACGGCCTCGTACTTAAAGAATAAATTCACCATCAATAATGAAATCTTGCAACAATAACCATGATTGAGACGAACACACGCATCGTGAAAACATTGTGGCGAGCGCGAAACATTCGGCAGCCTTCTTTTCCAGTGGTGTAACTAAGTATATTTACTCAAGTACTGCACTTGTACAATTTTTAGGTATTTTTTACTTTACTGGAGTATTTCCAATTTTCTATACTTTTACTTCTACTCCACACTACATCTCAGAGGCTAATATTGTACTTTTACTCCACTATTATTTGAAAACTTTTAGTTGCTTTGCAGATATAAATTAATATATCAGAAAACATAACCACTTTAACCATATTTTATAGATAGGCTATTTGAAAATAGCCGATCTACAAGCTCACAATCCATTGCATCGCCACGCGTTGTGAGCTTGTATATCTTCTATTTTAAAAAAAACAGTACTTTTACTTTTGGTATTTTCTTAACATAGTGGTATGCTACTCTTATACTTAAGCAAAAATATCTGAGTACTTCTTCCACCACTGTTCGTTTCTGAAAAATCCCGAGCGCGTCCGTAACTGGTCGAGAAGTGCCGAATCATATCTGTCCTGCCCGGACTGCTGCCTGCTGGAAGCGGCCGCAACGCCATGTTGACGAAGTCTCCCATCTCCGTGAGGAAAAAAATGATAGGAAACACATTTGCCGAGAAGAAGCAAAAAAAGCAAAATCGCTGAAAGAGAGACGAGGAAATCGCCGGCGATATCTCTTTTTTTTTTAAAGAACCGAACCGAGCCGTGGATCGGATCCACGGAGGTTCACGGACCATACCGGGGCGACGGGGAGGCGAAACCTCCCACCGTCCCCATGTTGAACAGCAGCACCGCTGATCCGAACAGCGACTTTCCAATGAAAAAGACATTTGTGTTCGCCGAGAGGGGGATCTGATCTGGGGCCTTGCTTGTAAAGAAATCCGCAACGCTTAGCTGCTCTAAAGTCTAAATGCATGCGAGCTTAGACAACGTCGTTTGTATCAGTATTTATTATTAGTGTATTGTTTTCCTCTGTTGATTTTTTTTGCGATGAGTTTGCCACCGAAAGTGGTCCCCAAATCCGCCGCTGTCGTCGCAGTTAGCGGACCCGGACTCGGTGGTGGCCCTCCTTCAGCCGGATCGAGCCAACAACAACAACTGCGGCCACTGGCCACCCTGACCTCCGTGTCTCTGCCGCCGGGAGGAGCTCCCATCACCGGCGCCCCGCTGCAGCCCATCATCACCGCCGGTCCACCGCCTCAGTATCCTTTATGATGGCAGTCTATTAGAAGTGACACGAGTGTGACATTGTATGTGGCGGGTTGGTTGTGGCGTGTTGATTCCCCCCATGCATGAATGTAACATGTAGTATTATCCGTCCAGCCTCAATGGTCCCCCCAAATAAAACAAATCCAAACCCGTTAAACGGGTTTGGGTTTGTCTTATTTTGGGGGACCATTGAGGCTGGATCATGGATGAATGTGGGGCGGAACGGAGATGTTTGGTGCGGACCGAGCAGAGTGTGGGGGAGAGAGAGGAGGGGACAATTTATGAGGCTTTAATTTAGGTACTTTGTCGCATGGGCCGCGCGACAGCAAAAGATAACGCTTTTTTCAACTGTCAAAAGTGTCGACGCGCGTCGTGTCGACACTTTCCCCGTTGAAAATACGTCATTATCGTGGAGGAAAGGGCTTGTGCGACGAAGTATACTTTAGCCCACAGCGAGCTAGCACGTTTAATGTTAGCTTAGCAAGCCGGCTGCAGTTGCAGTACCAGTGCAGCTTTGCTATAGGACAATTATCCTACGATGTACATGTTATATCGTAAGATTTATTTCCCCGTGACCACATTACATTTCACTCTTACACATGTGTGCCATGCAGTGAATAATAAAAAATACAAATGCGTTGCTAGCAAAGAAAGCAAGCTCCCATTGCCGGGCTCCACGCACCGGTTACCGGCTTTGTTCAGTTGTGTTTAGTTAGCAGCCCAGTTAGCTTCACCCGGCTAGCATACAGTACGCACGACTGTGTGAAGACAGACACGTCGCTGCTGGTGCTGGGCTGCAAGTTGCATCCATTTGATAGTAGCTGTAGTGGGTTAACACAGTGGGGATAATGTTACTGCTGGCCTGGACAAGGCCAGGCTGTGGACACTGGATTTCCTCTAGCTGCTAATTAACGGGATGATGATGTACTTAACCCGATACGGTGTAGAAGGCAACCCACCACCAAAGGGTCCTGTTATTATCAGGACTGCCCTGTACTTTGACAGGCATGTCAGTGACAGGCCTATGTCGGCTCTCGAAATGACAGCCGGGTTGCAGTGGTGGAAAGTAACGAAGTACAATTACTCAAGTACTGTGCTTAAAGTACAATTTAGAGGTATTTGTACTTTACTTGAGTCTTTCCAATTTCCAATACTTTTACTTCTACTCCACTACATCTCAGAGGCAAATATTGTACTTTTACTCCACTACAATTATATGAAAACTTTAGTTATTAGTTACTTTGTAGATTTTGATTATTATTACAAAGCACACTAACCACTTCAGCCCTATACTGTATATTTCGGCCATTTTAATGTTTTTAAATACATTTTAAACTAGTGAAATGGGACATTGTGCACAAGGAGTACTTTTACCTTTGGTACTTTAAGTATATTTTGATGCAGATACTTTTGTACTTGTACTCAAGTACATTTTCAATACGGGACTTCTACTTGTAACAGCGTATATCTACATTGCAGTATTGATACTTTTACTTAAGTCAAACACGTGAGTACTTCTTCCATCACTGCAGCCGGGTTGTGTGGAAACTGGCTGGCTTTCATGATCACCCTGACAGCAGGGGATGTTTTTCTATTTCTTGTTAATGGGGAGCAGATTAATTAAAACAGTGAATTGCATGTATTCTGGTCATGGCTATTTCAGCGTCTTTCTTTTGGAGATTCCTGAAGACAACAACTTTTATTCCAAAGATAAAGATTTGTCTTGGCTTTTGATATGGCTCATTGATATGTCTTTCTCCCTAAATCATGGACATTTACCCATAATATACAAAATAGCAGGTGGATCATGATGAATTGCCATAGACAGTCCACACATCATTTGACTTTTGCTGTAGTGAAGTCACCATGGATGGTTATGTCACCCCCCCTGTTTTATTTACAGCATGGTGGCACTGGTGTGAGAGGATTAGGTTGACTTCCTGTGTCTGCTGGTGGCAGAGAGGTGTGTTTCAGAAATACAGCAGCTTCAGTGGTTAACTGGGTGTGTGTCTAATTCTAAAATGTTCTGCCATCCAGAGTAAGAGGCACCTTGTAATACTGATGTGTAAGAGATGGGGAGTAGATGGTGCAGGTATCATAATTTCTCTCTCTATATTCTATTATTAAAAATATTGTTGTTAATTTCAATAAGCACATGAAATGCTGAATGGTAGATATTTTCAGGATTTTCTACTTGTATCTGTGTCCTCTTTTGACTCTGAGCATATAAAACAACTGGTAAAATTGTTTGGCCTACTTTGTTGACCAATATCCAGGGGAAGATCTTGGGATTTTTATAGTTTAGACACATTTGATTCATGATTTTTAAATTGAATACTTGGTTATTATTACTTACTGCATCCATAATTGGCCAGCTAATCAAAACAATTTGAGCAATCATTGCTGTTTGAAGGAGGCATTCAAACTATTCTTCTGCATTGTACAGTGGTCTCCCTCCTCAATAGTTTATTTGCATTGGATTTTTGCCTCTTTTGGGAACCATAGGACCTTCCACTTGTTTGTGTGTCACATATGAGCAGTGCCATCTCCCCAACAGAGGTTGCTGCTGGACAGTTTCATTTTGTCCACACGCATTGAACGCATGCCCTGGAGCAACGCGGTTATCTTTTCTGAGCTTCAGCTTATAAACACAGTTGGCATTTATTTATTTATTAAATTCTTTACCATTGGCATTTACCAAACGGGATTACTCAATCTAACCTTTGTCAGACACTAAGTCACAGAACAGAGATGGAGACGCACTGTCCAGCTCGGTTAACAGCAGACACAATACAAGTTTACCTCCTCTTCTCACAATTGACTCTGATGGTATGGTGTTTTGTTTTGTTTTCTATCTTTCTTATCATGTCCATAAGGGTAGTTCCACTTAATTCTCTCAAGGTGTAAACAGACACCTGCTTTGACACAAGAGGGGGGGGGGGTGGCTTTGCGTAATTGGCGTAGCCCTACCCTGCAGAACTTGTGTAGTGAGCGTATGCGTGTAGGATCGCTTTGCTCACAGGCGCAACCATCTTTTAACAGTGAGGGTTGCACAGTGAATTATCAATTGGTGATTGGGGCGATTCAACTTAACTCAGTTCAATTTGATAAATGGGTGTATCCCCAAGTGACTACTTACAGGGTAAAATAATACGATTATATTAACAGGGGTACTTCAGGGGCCAAACAGACAATCAGATTTCAGCAGAGGCCAATGCCCCAGTGACATCTGACATTGTCTCCAGTCACACTGTTCCCATTTATTAGACATAGCCTATGAGAATGCAAAAATGCAATATTGGATGGTATGATCAGGGAATCTTAAAGAAAACATACACATTTCAAGATCGAAGTCTGGTCCGTCAATGTCATCATGATATAACTTTAAAATCATATCACTCAGCAGTAATCCCAATGCACCATGACATGTTTTCGTGTGATGTTCGTGTCCAGTCTGGATCAAATCGACCACATCACATATCACAGCACGTCTGCCCTCTGATGTCAGGAGTGTGGGAGCATGTTATGCTCTGTCTGGCCTGTGGTCCCAAAGGACGGTATTTCCCACTTGGTATGTCCCTGCACTGTGTGTGAATTTTTGTGCAGGGTGTATGCGTGTTGAGATTGAGATGTGCAAGCCAGGGCTGAGAGATGATCATGAGGAGAGGGTGGGATAGAAGGAGGAGGTGGGGGGCAGTTTGTTTCTGCTCCTGGTTGCCAGAGAAACAACCAGCGCATGCGGCTGCCGCTGCCCTCCCCAGACAATGGCAGCGCTGCTTAGCATTCAGAGCGAGGGGCCAAGGCGGTGCTTCCCACCATCTGCCAACAAAGGGCCCAGGTCAGCCAGCCTTGCCTCAGTGCGTTCTCTCCCTCCCTTCACCCAGCTCTCCCTCCCTACTCACCCCTCTGCTAGCGAGAGAACTAAAGCCCACCCCCCCCCCACATACACATACACTTATCTTAACCCCATTGACTAATAACTTAGTCTCAATGGTACAGTGCTTTGTGGCACAGTACAAGTGTCCTTTTCATTTCATCTGGCTGGGATAGTCCAATTCCTTCTGTTTACATGGCTCAGTTTATTTACTTAATTCTTTGTCCTCATTTGGCTTCCTGTAAACATTTTAAAAGATGACGATGCAGTTTAATAATGAAAAGTGAGGTTGAGTCGAGTATATCCTATGAACCGGGCAATCCATCGCTTTCATTATGCAGCCAGTATTGACTTGAGAGTTGTGACTCGCGCGATTAGGTAACGTATGTACCCAGCTGGTGGGTCACACAGAAACGCCATCCCATATTCTGGGACAGGTGCGTGCAGCCAACATGTTGAGATGTTCCCAGGAGCACCGCATACTGTGGCACGTTATAAATAAACTGCTGAGTTGTTCTGAGCCAGCATTCAGACCAGCCCTGGTCTACATCGTGTGTGTGTGTTTGGGGGGGGGGGGGGGGGGGGGCGTCACCAGCAGCAAAAAACCTCTAAACCAGTGTTCTCAGCCAGTTGTGCCAGGGAACCCCGATTTGGGTCAACAGATGTTGTGACAAGAACTTTATGAATATAAAAAAGAGCAACATTGTGTTGTTTAAGTATTGGGGTGTTATTCGGGTTGATGATTTCAGAGAGACAATGCAATGATCAAGATTCTGTCTTGTTTTTGAAATTCACTTTTAATTTAATGCAGATTTCGGGGAACATTCTATATTGAGTGTTGATGGCGATGCCTCACTGAAAAAAGGGTAATCTTAAAAAAAAGAAGAGGCTTATGGGGCTGTAAAATACCTCCATTCTCAGGCTTCGTCCACACGTACACGGGTATTTTCATAAACGTAGATATTTCGTTTTCGTTTTTGAAAACCTCCGCGTCTACACGGCCCTGTTTAAAAAAATCTCTCTGTCCACACGACAACGGCTAAGTCAGTCACGACCCATGCAAAAACTCCGTTTACCGTGTCCACACGGGAACACATAGCCGGAGTTTTTAAAAATCTACACTGTGGCAGGAGTTTTCCAAAAGATGCGTTTACATGGAGCAAAAACGCGTTTGCGTGTGGACGAACCCCCCAAAACGCATATAAAAAGCTACGTTTATGAAAATACCCGTGTACGTGTGGACGAAGCCTCAGTGTGCTCAAAGATCTGGTTAATAAGAGGGTTGAATCCCCTGGCCTACCACCTATTGTCTGGACTGAGGTGAAAGAGCAGTCTCAGCACCAGCAGGCAGTCAGAGCTTTGTGAGCCCTCTGTTCATCCATTGGTGTGTGCGCCTGGATGTGTGTGCACAAGTCTGAACTGAAGAGCTTTATGTGTATGTGTGTGTGCGTGCCTGCCTGCCTGGTTGTGTGACTGCATGTCGTGTGTAGTATGTATACGAGTCAGTGACTGGTGGGCCAATAGAGAAGCAGGAGGGTTTGTGTCAGTCTACACCATCTGGGCTGTTTCCTCTCACTTCCTGTGCCTCCACCCTGAACCCGGCACGCTGATAATCCCAGGTATCCTACACTGAGGGCAGAAGCTGGGCCACTGCCAAAAGTCAGATGGGAGGTCCTCTATAGGCCCATAAACATGGATAGCAGTAAAGGGGGGGAGGGGTCATATGTGAAGACTGTGGTAACATTCTATTGGAATATGTCATGATAGAGAACTCGGACAGGATACAGATTTAAAAAAGTGAAATTGGAAGTGATGACACAAAGTAATGGGCAGACAAAATTGGAACTGGAACACTATAAGAAGCTGATAAATGAGTACTCTCTCCTGATTGGCTGAAATGTTGTCATCTACCTGAAAATTTATTTTTTGTTTATCAAAGAGCTGGAGAGACAGGGAGACTCCTGCTACTGAACAAACGCTCTATAGCAATGATTAGTGTCATAACATGGTGCTTTAACCTTTTTAACATTTTTGTTTTAGTTTTAACTAAAAAATATTACTTACCCTACCTTTTTTAAAAGGGTTTTAATTAAAAATAAATAATCTGCCTCGTAAGTTCTCGTGTGGCCCTGAGCTGCTGTAACCCTTGCACAGCAGTTGGCCTTGTGAGATCACAGAACCATCTGTATGCAGAGTGCGGACCAGGGGGTGATCACAAAGAGACGCGTTACAGGCGTTAATGCTTCAAAAACACCTTGTTAAAACAGCATGCTGCACTTGTGGAGCGGACTTGCGTGCGTAACCGGGTGATCAACTAATGAATCACAGGGGAAATTGATTCACGCAGATGTTGAGATTCTTGAGTCTAATCTCAAACGTTCTTCTGCATTTTCCATTGTCCCGGCACCCTACCACCTACCATCTACTCGCATCAAGTCAAGTCAAAATTAGAATTCGAAATAAGAGCAACATTGACTTGTATGCTGTTTTGTCTAGAATGCTTAGTTTTCACTGTTGTTACACACAAATATTAAACAAGTGTGAACCCATATTATATTATATTATAATAGGCTATTGTATCACTATTTAGATATTTGGCATAAATATCGAGGTGACATTTTGTCCATCTCGTGCAGCCCTAGCATGAAATAATAGCATGAAGTATGAACTTTTCAAGATGTTAACTTAAAGGGCAAGACCACTTTGGTAGAGGTTTGGTTTGTGTAGTTACCTTGCCATGATGTAACTCCAAAGGTCGACAAGAAATCTAAAATAATTGCTCCATTGATTAGAAATTGATCTTTCAAAATATGCTCCTCATTGACTTACTTTGTACGGTAAAACAGCTCTCAAAGTCACTCTTTTTAGCACATAAACCCAGTATTGTTTGTTTTTTAGATACAATGTTAACGTCCTGTTGATGTTGCTATTTTTATTTAGAAGAAACCCGGACTGGATCCACGTCCTTCAGCAGGAAGGACATTTTTATTAAAAAAATAATTGGTGATCTATATTGTCTGAATCAGCTTGGTTTGTGTTCGTTTATGTGCTAAAAGAGTGACTTTGAGAGCTGTTTGACCGTAACAATGTAAGTCAATGAGGAGCATATTTTGAATTATCAATTTCTAATCAATGGAGCAATTATTTTAGATTTCTTGTCCACCTTGGAGTTCCATCATGGCAAGGTAACTACACAACCCAAACTCTACCAAAGTGGTAGAGGTTGCCCTTTAACAACCCATCACTTGATCCCTCATCAAGTTATACATAGGTCTATCTTCTTTATTATTATTTTTTAAAGATTTATTTTTGGGCTTTTATGCCTTTTTATTGATAGGACAGTAGACTGACAGGAAATGGGGAGAGAGATGGGGAGTAACACGCAGCAAAGGGCATCGGGTTCAACCCGATGACCTTTCCTGCGTGTTACTCCCCATTCGGGAATCGAACCCGAAACACACTGTCAGGCTGGCTTTGCAGCCTGGGGTGCCTGGACCGCCACGCTGCGGCCCAGGCCTATCTTCATATATTGCTCTCAAAGTGCACCAGAGTGATGCATTTAACTTGCATTTAACTTGGAATGTGCAAAATTCCCCTCGCCATAGTCTCAAAAAAGCCTGTGGAAATCACTGAATGTGATGTGCAAGAGGGAAGTGCAAGGCAGGCACACCGTACCTTAGGAAAACAATGGTTTTGCTGGCGACGCGTTTCTAGTGACGCGTCTCAGCCTGATCGCCGCCCGTCTCTTGCGGTCCACAGACAACCCTGACTCGTTGAAATTGCTGCACTGACTGCATGCAACACAGGAGTCACACCTCACTTTAACTGATTCAAAATGATAAAGTGTTGATCAAGGTGAAATGGGTGATCTACTGTATGTGGTAATGATGGCAGACAAGTTCACAACCAGAATCGACCGTAGAGAGAGGGATTACACAGAGCAATCTAAAAACCCTTTTGGGAATTATACCTCACGGTAAAACGTATTGGTTATATTTCTCTGAATTGTGATATTGTTTGTTAAAATGAGTGTTAAATAGCTCTATATCAAGTGCTCCATAAACAGAAATGTATTCTTTTTATTTAACCCCTCCCATTCATTTATAGTGGGTGATATGCACTTCCTTGCCCCCTCTCTGTTCTGCTATTCTTGCCTCTGGTATCCCCTTTCCTGTTACTCCCCGTCCCTTGCTTTCTCTCTTACTTACACACTCAGCACTTAAGTGGCTTTACAGTAAGCTATGATGAGGCTGGAGCAGTGCAAAGCTTTCCCTCCCCTTGTGGCCATAAGGGAGGCTTACAGGTCACCTGTAGGTCAAGGGACAGGGGTTTGGACATGGCTACTTTTTTTTATTATTTTTTTTATTTTTTTATTGTCATTTATTTAATGCTTATAATTATTATTGATAGGACAGTAGGCTGACAGGAAATGGGGAGTGACACGCAGCAACGGCCGTCGGGATCGGGACTCGAACCCGTGGCACGTTGTCTGTCAGGCTACATTGTAGCCTAGGTGCCTGGACCACTGGCGTAGCGGTCCGGGCCGGACATGGCTACTCTATGGTCACCCCATAGAATCAGGGTTGACTTTTATGCTCGAAATAAGGCATTGGTTCTCTGGTGGTTTCACCCCGGGGTCTGATTTTATTTTATTGTGTAGTAATGTTTTTACCCATTGAAAGAAAAATAAGAACATTTCCGATATGATATATGATTGTGTTGAAATGTTCAAATTATTCATTAAAATATATGTTGAAATCAATATATAGCATATTTGGTGGGTTCCCAAACTTTTCAGCCCGCGACCCCAAAATAATGCGACCATTGACTCGCGACCCCACCTAACCCTGGAAACAATTTATGCACATAAACTTGCACGTTCGGTGCACATTTGTAATGTATTAAAATGATAAAATGTACTATTTGTAATATTTTTTTAGATTGTATTTCATCGACTGTTTAATAAAAAATAAAACAAAAAATAAAAACTTTGGGAACCCCTGGGTTAGGTTATGCAAACTATCTAAATTGCAAAACAATCTAAATTGACTCTGACCCTTTTGAGAGTAACTTGTGGCCCACTTTTCCATCACTGTCTGCTTGGCAGTTGGACCACTGCTCGATAGGTATTCCCCACATCTTACCCAAGTTCAGAGCCTTCTTTCTATAAGCAATAAAGTGTACTTGAAAAGAGTAATTGAAATAACTGCATCTCTCTCTCCTTGCCACTCTTCTCACCTCCGTAGTGCTGAAAGACGTGAAGCGGAAGCTTCTGAAAGACGCAGAGCCCTCTTTTTAGTCTTATTAATAAGATTAATGATAAATACAAGCTAAATCAAGTGCTTTATAAATGTTTTAGTATATCTGTCATTTTTGACCATGAAAACCATTTTCTCATCTTTTTTTCACGTTTGCGCTTCCCAGTAACGCAAATTGGCTGGTGTCCCTTTGCATTCGACCAATGATAGCAACCTCAATGATTGAGTCTCTGATGATTTTTAAAATTACATATTTATAGTTATGGTTATTGTTCTTGGTGTGGACAGCCCTTGACACAGGTATAATGTGATAAGTGTTTGGTAGGGTTACCAGAAATCCGGGTATTGTAGTGGCTGCTGAGGGGAAATGGTGCATTAAACCATTGCTCTCAAACTTTAATGCAAGCCATTCCAAATATTTCCATAGTGGTAATAATGATACACAAAAAGACTAGTATGATTTTGAGTGCAAAAATGTCAACATGAAATATCAGTTTGATCCCAAGCATCTGCAAACAGATGCTGTTGGAAATCAGAATGGTGCCAGTGTCTCCTAAACAAAACAAAACATTTTAATTATCCTAGCGGACGCTTGCTGAACAATCTTACAGTATATCCTTATGAACATGAGATGATTGTCCACTGTCCCTACGCATCCGTCCAGCTCAGATATTTGGCATCTTTCTGGAATATTTCGGTCGGGCCAGGGATCCCCAGCCCTCGCCCACCCCCAATTGTTTTCACTTGATTCTTTGTCATGTCTATTGTATCAGTCACTCAGCCAGGGTCAAATGTGAAGCCGTCACCAGTGGCCTCCTTTTATTCAGTGTCAAAGAGTTGGCTTTGTCTACATGATTACTTGGCAAACACAACTTCTTAGTGAGTCTTACACCAGGGATGCCAACAACTCTCTTTTTTTTTGTTTATGTGAATCATGGAGATTTGAAGAGGTTTTCTTAGAATGCAGATATTAAAAGTTAGAAACCGTTGTCTCGTTTGCGCAGGTGGATTTTACACACTGCTTTTCCTGCACACACATTTTGAGAGCAGTATCCGCTCCCCACGGATGGCGAAATCCCCCAAGGACGTGTATTATTAGTGTTGTTTTCTTCTGTTGCCTGACGAACATTATTATCCCCGCCAGGCCGGAACGGCCGAAGGCGAAGGACTATGTTTTGGCTCCTGTCAGTCTGTCTGTCTATCTGTGAATAGCTCATCTCGGACACTGTTAGGCATATGCCTGCATAGGCCGATCGGCGTGAAAGTTTGCACGCACACTTGACCTTCTGGGAACAAGCTAATATGTTGCGGCTCCACTTGAGCAGTTGGGGGTTCAGTGCCTTGCTCAAGGGCACATCAGTTGTGTTGAGGGAGGGGCAAGTGTCAGGAGTGTGCATATTATATAAGCTTATGCTATCAATACTGAGTTTGCTTGATTCCGAGGATAACCTAAAACAATATATACCTTGACATTTATTATACACAGGCAATCCCATTTTCTGAACCAAATCACGTAAATCTATAAGCTAACATTGTGCCCCCACCACCTCTCTTCAAGCAGAAAATGACTGAAGATCAAACTAATGACTAGAGCACGGGTCTTCAACGTTTTTCAGCCAAAGGGCCCCTTGGCTGAGAGAGAGATGAAGCAGGGACACCCACTACATATTGTATAAAATTGTGTTGCAGATTAAACCTTTTCATAGATAGATTCATAGACTTGTTTGACATTAACTATGATCAGTGTATGTTGGATTCATATTAATGTGTAGCCTATTTTCAGACATTTAATCACTTAAACCATCAATACTTAACTTTTCACTGTGCACTTGTAGATCTGCTATTTTTTGCTTAAGTTCTCCTCAGAATAGAGATGCTATGGTTCAAGTGGTTAATGCAGAGCAAAAAAAAAAGATCACACAAAGATTTGGCGGCCGCCCTGTTGTAACTCTGAGGACCCCCTGGGGATCCCGGACCCCTTGTTGAAGATCCCTGGTCTAGAGCTCAAAAATTAGCATGGTCAGTCACTTTAATGGTTGTGCCTGGTTTCTTGCAGTTTGTGCGTGTGACTGCATCAATCTGCTTCTCTGGTTGTTCACATGGTGCTATACTATAACACAGTGAGGTTTTACTTTGGTACGCTTTTGTTTTCTGGCAGGCTAACCTCAACATGACTCTATGAGCAAAGGACCTCTGGCAATAAACCCCCTGGAATGTGTGGTCACTGCCATCGTTCAGGAATTCATCACAGTTTTTTGGTCATTGCCAGCAGGAAAAAATCTCTTTGATTCTTTGAGAGAAGCATACGTGTATTTGGAGGCGTGGTTGAGTCAGCCCAGGTATCGGCAATGAGTTTGTACATGTACAATGATAGATTTTTCTGTCGCCCACAATTCTTATAAGAAGTGGAGATGGGGACAAGAAAGATGGATAGATAGATACCATTATTGATCCTGATATGGACATACACAAATTATGATTTATTTGTATTCCTTTTTTCTCCTTTTTTTTAATGTAAGCAAAATAAAAGTGTGTGACATCTCTCTGGGTAACTGGGACAGGCACTGTTGTGATGACTGTTAATGAGGCCACAGGAATATGTGAAACCAAAACTGTTTGTTTATGTTACTCCAAAGTGGAACACTGACTGACTAACCCTAACCCTTTTATTTATTTTTTAACATGTTGTTTCAAGTGGAAACATCTTTATCACTTGTCCAATTACCTTTTTCATGTGCCCTAACTCTTAAAAATCAAAATATAAGAGGGGGGGGGGGGGGGGGTTTAGAGTAGAAAAGAACATAGAACCAACTTAAATGTCTCACCTGCATAATGTGTAATGGTCATACATCATTAAAATGCCTTATCAACCTTAAAACCAAACCCTTTCAACTTAATAATATGCATTTGTTTCATGATGGTATGATCAACCACTTCAACAAACTAGTGTGAAATCACCACTGAGACAGGTCACCAGGTCACAAAACGGTTGTGGCTCAAGACCACATTGCCCACAAACAAAATGGCAGCTCCAAAAACGTATACTGTATGGGTGATGCCACATATCCGGGTGAGTTGGCTCTCTGTTCATTACTACTCTGTGGTTCATAATATGAGACCGAAACCTGCTCCATGCTAAGGTCAAGACACTTTGTTCACCTCAAAAAGCCTGAGCTACTGGCAGAAAAGAGCAGGACTGTCACTTGATGAGACAGAAATCTGAGGGCTTACCGAGAATGCTCAATTGTTTTCACAGTTTGCCAGCAATCACTGTGGGGAGAAGAAAGGCTAGGCACAGCACGTCCCGCTGAGGCAGTAATGGATTGTTTATAGGGAATCAAGAAGTGAGCTGCACGGCACATTGATGTGAGAACTAGAGACAGCAAAACAATGTGCATTCTTCTTTCATTGGAAAGGGAGACCGGAGACATTGCTCTGACAGGATATAGTTCAGGTCAGGTGTGTGCTCAAAAATAGGGTTTGCTAATTGCTACACCAAAACTGTGCATACATTACTTGTGCTTTTGTGGCCCTTGTCTGATATGCTCCATTCTATTCTAAAAGTAAAATATATGTTTTAAACTTAAGTATACTTATATAGCAAATTACTGTATTGGATTTACTGTATTGCAATGAATTATATACATTTCTCCTTTATAACTGAAAGGCGCAACATGGGAAAACAAATTCTGCTGTACTTGCCAGAAGAGCACTTTTAAGGACTGAAGTTGGATTTAATGTTATCTAATTTTCACTTGAGGTTAAAGGATACTGGTCTTATGTTTAGCATGTTTAGCCCATTGACTACGAGTCACAGTTTAATTGACTTTACTGCCAGTGCCGATCATTTTCCAAAACATAACTTTTTGTTTTGTTTTTCCGATGCAGATGTCATCCATTTAAGTCCAGTATGAAAATCAACTTGAGACTAGAAACTTGCTGAGATAGTTAATCCAATAACAAAAAGATATATATATTATTTTTTTTGGAGGAAAATATTAATCACAATAGTTTGCTTCTGATTAGCTCAATAATGATTAGTTCATTGGTATATTATACGTTTATTTGTATTAATGAAGCAACAACAACGCACACTACAGACATGCATTGTGTTTTGGTTCCCTCGCCGAAAAAAAAATCTCACCACATTATGGAGAGAGGTGTATTGCTATCAATAAGCACGATAGGGCTGCAACAGTTAATAGAACGAATCAATTTAATTGATTATACATAATCACGTTCAAGGGCTTCTAGGGAGAAAAAAACAGCTCATAGTCGTGGGTTTTATAAACACGAAACCAATGAAAAGTATTAAGAGCTTGTGACTACATAACTACTTTGGATCCAGTGGAATACAGGTTCTTTCTTCCATTTCCTGAAAAGTAACTGTTTTGGACATGCAAGGTTTCCACCTGACAGCAACGATATACTGTATCTGTTGGAGAGAAAATTATCCTCTACCACCAGCCAGTGAATGGAAAAGTCTGGTTACTTCCATACCTGCAGAAATCTGTTTCTTGTAAAGTCCTGTGTCCACCAGGGTTCAAGTAGAACGCTGGTGGACACATGACTGTACAAGAAACTGTAGCATCTAGGTTGCATAATACAACTTGGTAGCAAGTCCTTTGCACATTGGATTGCCTAAATGCAATTGGTTGCTAAAAGGCAATAGCCACACAACCGGATCGGATTGTAATTCCAGTCAAGAGTCACACGGTGTGGCCTGCCTGTTGCCCCAAGAGTGTCGGATGTCTCGTTTCACCTGATCATTTTCCCCCTTAGTTCCTTGGCTCCTGCCCCTCCTGTGCCCGCCACTGTTGACAGACAGTGACTCTTGACCCCTGGTTGGAACTGTCCGTTGCCCCTTACTCTCTCTCTCTCTCTCTCTCTCTCCTTCCCAGTCTGTTTACATTCTGCAGAACACATAGGCCTCTGCCAAGCAGTGGTCAGTCAGACCAGACAGATCAGGTTGCCGTGGTGTCGATAGCCCCCCTCACTCTGTCTGTCTTTGGGTCTCTCTCTTTTTTTTCTTGTAGTGCTATCGCTTGGCTCTCTTATTTCCTCTCTTTCTTTCTCTATCTCTCAATCATCTTCTTCGCCAAATCGTGGGAAAATAGTATGATAATTTGCGTGGTGTTTTCCTGCATTGGGAGAGTTAGCTGTCAGCCACAGAAGAGGACACTATATTGACTTTCAAAATGTTGGCTTTGGTTGTTAAGTAATATTGACTTGTGTGGCAAATCTCAGTTGTTTTCATGCTCCAGGCAGGGTTAAAAACTGTGATCACTAACATATCTATCACGTCTTGTTTTCACCCCCACGACTTCTTTGTTCTGTTTCGTTGCATTCGTCACCCAGACTTGTCAACCACAGTGTGAAGCGTCAAAGCCTCTCTTCCCACACTCTTGTTTTGATTCTTGATTTCATTTCGGGCGTGAGTTAAGATTGTACTTGATTTGTGGTTTAGTCTTTGCTATTCCCCCCCCACTACACCTTTGGTGTTTCCTTTGTCGTACTTCTGCTTCTTCACGACCCCCCCCCCCCCGGCTTTTTTTCTGGAAGGTATATTTTCTCTCTACGTTGTGTCTGACTGTCGGTCCCTCTGGCAGCCTGCCAACAGAGATGACTGCTCCTGCAGGGCAGTATGAGAGAGAGGGAGAGGGTTTGGGGGGAAATAGAGGCGTGTTTTAGGTAAAAGGAAGACAGCCAGACATTCGGTTTCCCTGAAACCATGTGACCAGCCGAGTGTGTGTGTGTGTGTGTGTGTCTCTGTCTACAATTCAGGCACAGAACTGCTTGAGCAGGTTACTAACCACTGCTGTCCCCCCTCTGTGTGCCTACTACACATTTACTCCTATCATTTCTCCTGTTCCTCTTCTCCTTTCTCCCCCTCATGTCTTCTGTATTCTTTATACTCTTATGAATCTTCTGTTCAACACAGCACTTAAATTACTCTTCCCCAAGAGTCTCATTATCAAAGGTGCTAAGAGCCATAAGGAAGTACAAAGTTATTATGAAGGATATTCAGGCCATGGTTATATTTTCACCAGCGTTTCTGGCAGAACGTCTCCTCTGGTACCTTTTTTAACCGTCCCTAACTGAAGGCCGATTCCACAGAAAGGGCCTTACAAAAGGTCCTCCATTCATCTGTTCACCATTGTGGGAGGTCCAGTGAAGTCCGGAGATCCATGTCGGGATTTCTCCTACATCCCATGTGCAGGGTGGTGAATGTACATGGTGTACTCTGTGTTGGGGCATTTTTGCTGGGTGCGGTGGGATGGGGTGCTCTAGGACACTGTTTCCCAAACAGTGGGTCAGGACCCATTTGTGGGTCATGTCCCAATTGTTATGGGTCACGATTGAATATCCCCTTATTTTAATTATTTCAAAACAACCCCCCCCCCCCAAAAAAAAAACACCCTCCCAATTTACAAACAAAACAAAAAATCATGAATGAATAACAAATGTAAGAAATTCCATAAATTAGAAGAAGGAACAAAAGAAGTTGTGAAAATGGCAGATCTACAAGCTCGCAAGGCATCGCGGCGCGACACAATGTGAGCTTGTAGATCTGCTATTTTCACTAGTTTGGGTCCTGGGCAGACATACAATTTTGGGTCGTGGGCTAAAAGGTTTGAGAACCACTGCTCAAGGAGATGAGAGAAAATTCCTTTCTCTCATCAGCACTATAGCCAACTTATCAGGGTTGGGGAAAGCCCTTTGGATTTGAATCAGCCTAATACATTTTTATAAGTTGTCGAAAGAGTTCTGGGATTAATTAGTCTTGGAAAAGTTGGATTCATTTTATTGGGTATGCAAGAAAGATAAAATGGGAAAAGTTGTTTGCCCGCTGGGCTTAAGGCTCCTTTTTAATAGTTTGGTCAGGAGCGTCGTGACTTCAACTCCAGGTCTTTGTCAGATATACAAACAAACGTGACCGCACCTTGACTGCCTGTCAGTGTAGCAGCTACACATAGGCCTGAGGGTCCTCTTGTTCTTTTTATGTTATGTATCGGTAGTCTCAGATTGCCCTCTACCTACCAACCATGGAAGCTGTTTATGGGCTTCAGTCACCTCTTAGAATTTTCTCTGTTGAATTTTCCTTAATGGGCTACGTTCCAGAATCCCTCGGGTTCCACCATCGCTTGACGACCGAATCTTCAATACACAGCCTGGAGTCACTGCAGTCTACAGCGTGAGTTACAGCACACATGCATGAGTTGCATACACACACTAATACTTGCATGGGATGTGTGCAGTGATGGGATGTGTGTGGGATGTGTGCAGTGACTAACCTCACTGACTATTAAACAGTTTTTGTAACAGTTTTTGTAACCAACTAAACGACTAATCTTAAATGAGGAAAGCACAGAAAACAGCCAAATCTGAACACATTTCGATCTATAAGGCACACATTGGTCAATCGCTGTTGTGAACTTGTTAACAATACTTAATTGGTACTATTTGTGCTTGTTAAAAGCAACATTTTATTAAGAATTTGAATGCAAAATCAAAATGTGCAAAAATACGTAAATGTATCAATAAAGAAAAATAAATATATATTTTAATTAATAATTATTAAACGTTTAATGGGGCAGCACCGTTTAATGGTGGACTAGTGCAGTGGATTTCAACCTGTGAGTCGGGGTCCCCAGATGACAGTTAAGTGAGACGTTTTTAATACTTCAAAAAAGAAAAGAAAAAGAAGACCATTACTGTATCAAAAGTAATCCACAAACTAAAACTGACACACAAAGTTTGGAAACTTAACTTCAGTCGATATTTTGTCCCCCTTTAATATACTATTGTGTTTTATATCATTTTTTATTGATCATTTGTTACCTTTACAACGAGGTACAGCTTGTAAGGATCAGGCATTCATGGAAGGAGCAACACAGCAAAATGTGTGGGTAGAGCCCTCAAAGAAATTGCCAAAATTCCCCAATATGCTTCTGTTGGTAATCGACCTGCCAGCACACACCTGCTGGCTGGCGTCTGAGCATGGGTCCTGCAACTTTGACATCTGTCTGTGGTATCGTTGTAAAAATCTTGCCTGTAAATCTTTGGAAGAAAGCCTATGGTTCCTCAGTGAAGCAAGGGTGAGGAAACCGGTCTTCTTGGGGTGTTGTCTTCCTGGGACGGCCACTTTGCGGTCTTTCTTTGACTTCATCAGTATCACGGAACTTGGTCCTAAGTTTGGAAATGGTACCAGGGCTGACACCAAATAATGCATACTCTGTATGCTGGCACACCAGCTTGCCCTATTGTACGGGCCTTATCCTGAAGGGACAAACTTGGCTTCTTTCCACCAGTATACACAAACTCGTCAAAGTAGCAGGACCCGTGCCCAGGTGCCAGGCACACACCTGTGACTGGCACACACCTGCCAGCACTTGAAGCTCTAAACGAGAGTGAATGCCAACAGAACATTGAGGCGCTACCCACACATTTTGCTGTGTTGCTCATTCCACGAATGCTCTATCCTTACAAGCTGTTTCTGTTGTAAAGGTGACTAATCAATGATACAAATTATATAAAACACAATACCAATTGGTATTATTAAAGGGGAGAAATAATTTACAGAAGTTACGTTTCCGAACTTTTTGTGGGCAGTTTATAAAAAACTTGTCAAACATTGGCCAAATAGTCAAATAATATAAAAAATAGGCAAAAGCTTTTAGATCGGCACCGAGTCAAACAAAATGTAGGCTGCCCTAGCCTTCCTGCTTTCATGCCTAGAGGAGCGGGTTTAACATCTCCGGAGAGAGAATACGTATGATCCCATTGGTTCATCGATCTGTCCGTCAGCCTCCGCCCCGTCAACACAACATTTGGAGCGACGCCCACTGCACTCTGGTTGGTTGGGGAAATGAAACACTTCCTATACCCGGAACACCAACTCGTTGGTCCAGGCTTTTATTTTTTAGCGAAACAAAAATATAAAAGCTTGGAGATCAAGGCTAAACAAAATGTAATGCCCCAACTCCTACAATTCCTTGTGCTTGTCAGGATGGGGGGTCCCCAGTTCAAATATTATTATTTTGGGGTGTCGCGGCCTGAAAAGATTGAGAACCAGTGGACTAGCTGCGCAGATCCCTTATGTGTACGTTGGCCAGTGTAAGAAATATATACAAAGTTTGCAAGTTTAGGTGATTTAACAAGTACCATTAAACTCAATTTGCAAATGCATCTCCTGGTAAAAAGAGAAGAAGAAAAATATATATATGTAAATACAATATCAAGCATCCTTCATTTCAGAAAATATCCTAGATTTCCTACACAGAACTTCAAAATCTGTGTGTGTGTGTCTCCGTTCGTCCGTCCGTCGGTGGACAGCTGAAACTGTGCACACACAGTCCCTGGATGCCAGAGCAGAACCTCTGCCCCAAAATGTTCTGCCTATTATAGCGCCACCAGCAGGCAATTTTTTGCAAAACCTTTTTTTATATTACTCCTACAGATTTTGTCCAAACATCACGCAAATCGGTACACATTATCTCCTTAGCTTGCACGCGCGTGCGCCTGCTTGAGAGAGAGAAGGTGAGCGTGAGAGCGTATGTGTGAGGAAGTGTGTATGTGCTAGCGTGCACGGTTTCACTCGCACATGCTCGTCACACGCTGTGAGTGTCTTGGACTGCGATGACCCACACCCGTTTCCCCTCATACGATACACAGCAAGCTGTGTTTAGCTTTGCAGCGCGTGGCCTCCATTCCACGCAGAACATTTACCTGGAGGGCAAGGATATGTGGATGTGAGGGTCTGTAGGCGGGAGCGGGGGAGGGGAGACTGGAGAGACTGCTTGATAGTAAGCAGGCCGCTGAGCCAGAGAGAGAAAACATTCCCTTTTGTTCTGCCCAGCACTTCCTATTAACTGGTATGCATAATGGTTCGGATATTAGCTCAGTAATAACATTTATTTTTTATTCTTTCCAATTTGTATCGATTTTTCTCATACAAAATGAACATGACAAGGCACCTGTCAAGTAGAGGATCATCAGCAGTCTACTATCAACTTAACTGCTTTGTAGCTTAAATAGGCTATTTAGTCAGCTTTCTGTTAGCCAGCAAATCAGCTGCTGAGAGACACCATTTGCCCTGTTATCTAAGCCTTTGAAAAGCAAAGCAAGCACTTCCCAATGGGTTGACAGTCAATAGATGGTAGATGACATGCATCTTAAATGCAGGAGCGAGCACCCGGTTTGGCTGGCATAGATAGACTGCAGCGATCTTGCCTTTAAAAAATGGCAGCTTTCTGTAGATGAGCCTTTCTCATCTACAGTTTGGTTTATTAGTGGGGGACTCTCAGTGAAATAATGATGACATCAGTGGAAACCAACAGTGCCAGTAGAAGACTTGAGTCTGCTGTGTAAAGAAAAAGATAGCTGGCTGGGCTTTATGCACCATGATCCCTATATCCTTTCATGTATGGCCCCTATATGGCCGCTCGCCACCCCTCCCCCAATGCAGCTCTCTGTACATCCTCGGCATCAGTCACTCACTCCTCCCCTGGCAACAGCAGCTAGATTAGCTGCTTTATCCCAGGTCAGCTGAGGGAAGTAGGCCACACAGACTAGAGAGAGGGAGAGCGAGAGAACGAATGGGAAAGTAGAGGTGGGTCGTGCACGTAGAGGTGGGTCGTGCACTGGCTGTGTCAGTAGTGTGCGTGTGTGTGTGTGTGTGTGTGTGTGTGTGTGTGTGTGTGTGTGTGTGTGTGTGTGTGTGTGTGTGTGTGTGTGTGTGTGTGTGTGTGTGTGTGTGTGTGTGTGTGTGTGTGTGTGTGTGTGTGTGTGTGTGTGTGTGTGTGTGTGTGCAGTATAGTGATGTCAATGAACATTCCATATTAGAAGTGTTATACAGTCTAATAATAAATATGTTGATATTATGTTCTCCCCAAATGACAGAAATGAATTTAAATGATATGGTGTGGGTTTATTAGGCCATCAATAGAATGTCATTACAAGACGGGTGTCGACATGATAAATGGCTTGCTGGCCTAGAAGTTCCTCACAAAAAATGAGGTTGATTATTTCTCCTCTTCAATAATACCAATTGGTATTGTATTTTATGTAATGTTTTACGTTGATTAGTCACCTTTACAACGAGGTATAATTTGTAAGGATTGTGCAGTCAGAATGAGCAACACAGCTGAACGTGTAGGTAGCCCCCCCCCTTCCAAACAATTGCCAAAATCCCCCAATATCCCTCTGTTGGTAATCGCTCTCGTTTTGAGCAACCTGTCACCAGGTATGTGACTGGCACCATGAGCATGGATCCTGCAATTGTAGAAGACAACACACTGGAGCAACTCGGACAATTAAAGCCTCTTTCATTAAGGTGCTAATACAAATAGATAATGACTGACGTTTCGATGCTACTGCATCTTCCTCAGAGTCATGTTCCGACCCTGAGGAAGATGCAGTATCATCGAAACGTCAGTCATTATTTATTTGTATTAGCACCTTTTTAATTACTATAATTAAAGGTAATTTAATTGTCCGCACTGCTCCAGTGTGTTCTCTTCTACAATTGCTGTTGTTCTGCTCCTGTGACGCACCGCCTGCCTCGTTTGGCTCAGGCGTGCAGTAGACTCCCTTTCTTCCATGGGTCCTGCAACGTTGTTGAGTTTGTATGCTCCAAGCAACAACACTGCCCCCATGGAAAGATGCCACGTTTGTCCCTTCAGGATAATGGGGCAAGTGGAAGCTAGTGTTCCGTTACACAGAGTGGCAGCATTATTTGGTGTCGGCCCTGGTACAACAAAGTAAAAACCAAGTTGCAGGACCCATGCTCAGGTGCCTGTCATACAGATCTACAAGCTCACAACACATCACGATGCAACGCATTGTGAATTTGAAGATCGGCAGTTTTAGAGATTTTTAGAGTTTTAGAACTCAGGCTTTAATCTATTCTGATATGTACATAAGTCATGAGTTCTGCTAAATCATCGTACAGTATAACTGATTAGCTGCAGCATGAATGCTGTGTATTGTATATGACAGCATAATCCTAATGCAGGGCCAACAGTAGCCAATACCTAACCATAGAGCACCGAAGTCTGATGTAGTTTACGCATCCTACCTGGGTCACGTTTTTGTTCCCCCCTTTCTGAATTCCCGTAGATGTGTTTAATATTGCGTCATATAAGAACTTTGTTCCAAAAATGAACAAATGGGCACGGCGGTTTGACTCAGTTTGACGATTTGAAGCATCAGCTGACAGCGAGAAAACACTAACGTTGCCACCGCCAAATGAATACAATTTTCGCCAGAAACAAATATGAGTGACTGACTATCATAAGCGATACAGAGCCCTGACAATGGCGCCGGGACAATGTGTTTATTTTTGGACCACAATTCTTATATGACACGATTCTAAGATGACCCAATGTTATTTTCCATAGAGAAATTACTTCCGTGACCCAGGAGGGGATGAACGAGTGACGCCAGGACTTCGGTACTCTATTGTAACCTCTTGCAATCAGAATGGGGTATTTGTTTTCTTTTTTTTTACACTATAATAATGAATAATTGCCATATTTAAATGTATGGTAGCTAATTATACTGTACATTCACTCATTTTCAAATGATATGGATCAGGACCAAATGTGATGTTGTTTTAATATATATGATTAATACGGGGTGTTTGAGTGTTTATAATGGTGGTGCCAGTGAAATCCCCCCCCCCCCCCCTCTTAATGTCTACCCCTACAAGATGTAGTCCACTCCACATGTGAAAACACATTTAAAACACTTATTTTCAACATAGTCCGACATGTATGATAAGACAAAGTTGTAAAAAAGCTACCATGGAAAAACGAAAACGTGATCAAAGTATTGAGTCAAATGTCCCAATATGCTTGTGTGCTTTTTTGATCTTTTTGATAAGCAATCATCAGTACTGTCAATATAATAACTAATTGGGTAAAGGTCAATAAGACACATAGAAAAGACACACATGTTAGAAAATGTCATCACTTTACTTTAAAGGGCTTTTCAGACAGGAAGTGACAGATGCGCATATTAATGCATTTTCAATGAGAGGCGAGCGGGCAGATGGGAAGCTACGGGCAATCTTGACAGTCGGAGCGACAAGCGGGCGCACTCCCGTGAATCTGTCGCGTTCCGTGCTCGTTTCACGCACATGCACGCCCGTGACAAGACCTGGATTGTGGTCAACTGTTTTCCATGCGACGCTCTGTGGTTTGACACAGCTGAATCAGGTGTAAATCGCCTGCCGTTTACTCACGGAGTGATTGTCTGTCGGTGTACTCACATGAGAAGCGCAATGCAACCCTGTTGATCCAAGTGAGAACGCAGACGTTAAAATCCCAAGCAATACCTAGTCTCATATCACAATATCGTTATAATATATTGGCCAGCCCTAATACCTGGGACTACAGTAGATCTCTTTTATTTAACCATGATCATACAGACTCAAGTCTGTCTGGGTTCGCTTTGCTTCTCCATCACCCAAGTCCTCCCATCGGCATCAATCGCCGAGGCTTTTTCAGCCCCGGTCGATTCCATTGTGACAGGCATACTCAATCTACCGCAGATGGGTGGTGATTTTAATATGGGTTTTTCTCTGACCCAGATTTAGTTTGAGGCCCATGTAGTCCCTGCAGACATGCCACATCTCACAGCAGTATGGCTCAGAACAGCAGGCTGCAGGAGAAGGGCCAGGGCCCCCAATCTGAGTGAGCGACTGCCCAGCAGGCTACAGCACACAGCACAGTGCAGGTCCTCACCTCTGCACACATACTGGAGATAATCCCCCACAGCCTGAGCGCTTAATTTACATTCCTCAGTAGGAAGCGAGGGCTAATGACCTGTGGAATCCAGCCACCGCTCCATCCTTCCTGTGCACGGGCTTGTGTGTGTCTTGTATTGAATGTGTGCACGTGTTGTGGTGTTTCACAGTGTCCATCTGCTTTGCACTCTCTGCATGACTGTGCATTTCGATCAAGAGATTTGTGTATATATTATCTAGACTTTTTTTGTGTTGCATTGCCCTGGATGTGCCTTCGTAGCCAATGTGGAGGAATGTGGCTGGTGCCTTCTCGTGGCTACAGAGTTTCAACATGTCTCTAACTGACCATCTTGTGTGACCTCTCCTGCACAGGTACCCAGGCACGCTGGCCCGCCTTACACTGCTCACGACATCACAAAGGGACACCCTAATTTGGCGGGCACCCCGCCCGGCCATGCCCACTCCCCGGCGCTCTCTCAGGTATCAATACCCACGGCTTCCCCATATCGCTACCCTAAGGGCTGGGAGACAGGCGGAGGGGTGAGTTCGTAACCTTGTGTCTGCCGTCATCCTCTCTAGCATCTGTCTCTGTCTCTCAGATTCATCGATCTGTCCACCTGCCTGCCTTTTTTAGCATTTTTACTGACTGTATCGTTTTTTCACACCCTGTTTTTTCTATATGTTCATTCTCCATTTCATGTTTTTTTTACCGTTTTGAAATACAACGGCAAACCACGTGTGCATGACTGACATTATGTTAATGGTATTTGAAAGAATAGCTGATGGTCAACTCTGGACTGCACTGTAATAAACCTACATCCTGTGTGCCACTGGCCTTAGTTGAAGTTAAAAACCCATCGCTCTTGATGATGGATAGTCTGCAAGACATCAGCAGCTCACAATCAGCCGCTGTGCCTCCACTCGCCCGTCCGCTCTCTTGAGGAAATCCTCCATATAAAGGGTTAATCAATTAGTCACAAAGACAGCAAGTCAATTACATTGCCGCTGTTATGCCAGCTGCATTTCCCCCTGGCTGCCTCGCAAGCTAGAGCCTCTGTGACTCAGCTTTTTTGGAAGTGTGAGATGGTGCTGCGGCGGATAACTCAGTCGTTCCTCTTCTCTGTATCATGTTCTGCCTCACCTCTCCCACCCCACAGCACTCTAAGCCAGCACTACTCTCTCCCCAGCTTCCTATAAATAGTACTATCAGCATGCACAAACTTAAATTCTCTCAGCCATGCCAGCAATGGTTCACAGAACGGCAAGCAGAGATGGTCCCCACCCCTCTGTTCTTTTCTTTTGCACACACATGGAGGCACACAGGCTCATGGATGGTGTAGTTCTCACACATGGAGTCACAAAGGCTTTTGTCTGTTGTAGTCCTCAAGTACAACGATTTGCCCTCACTCGCCACATAACTTGTATCTGCTTATGTTTTGGTTTTTTTATGACATCCGACATGACCCGTTGTGTTGAGTGCTTAAAGTGGTACTGTGAATGTGTGAAATGTCTTTTGAAATAACTACAGACTTTGGGCTGTACATCATCTGACTCTCTGCACTTGGTCTGTCTCTCTCTTTTTGTCTCTCTCCTTCTGTCTTTATATTTATTTCTCTCTCCTGTACTTGCGTCTTTGTCCTTCCTTCCTTTTTGACAGTCTCCGTACAACCCTGGACAGAATGCTGTCTCTGCCCCTCTAGTGTATTCCCCCCAAGCGCAGCCAATGAATGCACAGCCACAGAGTCGCCCGGTAAGTACCCCTCCTCTTCCACTGTGTCTGTCCCGCTAGCGTCGACTTCGTAACATTGTCGAGGTCAGAGAACACAAACGGCATTGGGTTTCGCGATGGAGGACGGCTCATGTTTTCGAATAAGCACCCTAGAGCCCATCGAACGGGGGAACGACTTCAATGTGTCTTTAGCAGAGATGAATCTCACTGTTGGTTGTATCTGTTTCATGTGGTTTTGCCCTCATTCCCTCTCCAAGAAAGATGCTAATGATATTGACTGTACATTTTAGTTAGCAGACATGTCTCTACATGTAAGGACCAGTAAGAATTTTCTGTTTGGTTTGCTTGGTTCCTTCTCCAGAACTCTTAAGGGCTGTCAGACCTACTGTAGGTCAAATAGCATTTTGGAAATTATTCCAAAATGATTCCATAATTTTAACCACTCAACCATCACCACACGGTCTGTCACATCAGGACAACAATCAAAGGATTTTTTAAAGGGTCTACACCATGAATTTTGACTTTTCCTTCTGTTTTGTGTGTTTTTGGTCTCCCCTACCTCTCTTCTATCCCAAAAAATACCCCAGTGTGAGCACTCAGGCTTTCACAGCATATCTGGGGTTTTCTGTAAATTGGTCTCAAAACAGACCAAACTGATTTTCACCCAGACGTGATGTCACGTCTGGGACAATCCCTCCCGTTTTTTCAGTTCCAACTAAAAAAAAATCATTTTTTTTTTTTTTTTTTTACTTTTTCCACACAGAAACAGAACATGCATACAAACTGGCTCAATAGCGCCCCGTGCCAAACAGGACAATGTGGTATTGCAGGTGAAAGTGCTTTATAAGCCAGAGAGAAGTTAGTTGGAATGAGTATATCTGAGGCTTGATTTAGGCTCAAACCTTTTGAAAAACGTTTGAGGGACATAAACAATATGATATTAAATATTAAAAAAAATATATATTTGTGGTGTAGTCCCTTTAAAGTATAGCATAGTTATTAGAATATTTGCTTGAATGTAGACTTTGAGGGCCATGTTGTTTTTACATCAACAGAACGCTTTGTGGCTCTGTGCTGTTTACGTTTTATATTGCCAAACTTCTGCCCATCATTGTCTCATCTTTGTATTTGTCTCCCCTCTCGTGCTCTGTCTTCTCCTCTTCCTCTCCCTCTCTCTCTGCTTCACTGTGCAATCTTCTCACTTGACCCAACCTTCCTCCCTTCACCAGTTTGCCACGGGCCCTCGACCAACCCACCATCAGGTAATTTACCCCCCTACTGAACACCTCCCTCCTGCTCCTTTCTCTTACATCACCATCTCCATCAATCATCAAAGCTATTTGACTGGCAGCGGTTGGCAAACACCTGTTGGAAGATGGTGTCTGCTGGCCCTTTACCACTTGAACCCTAGCGTCCGTACTCTGGGGGCGAACATTCTGCAAAAACAGCAGATTTACAAGCTCACAACGCGTCACATTGCGACATGTTTGAGTTTGTAGATTGAGATTTGCCATTTTCTGCGAAATTATTTTGTCTAGCATAGACCTTTGGGCGACTCCTGCTAACTAATTATATAGGGTTTAAAGGAGTAGTTCACCCAAAAAAATATTTATTTTCTATCAATTACACACCCCATGAAGATTTTTTTATTTTTGTCGCATTCCTGAGCCAATAATTTGATGTCCGGCGGAGACTCAATTGACCTGGATTTGAGTCTCCCGCCAGTCAGCAAATTATTGGTTTAGGAATGTGACAAAAACTAAAACATGTAATTCATAGCAAATAGGTGATTTATTTGGGTGAACTTCTCCTTTAAGTGGTTAGAATGCCATAGATTGAGTTGGTGATGTTTTAGGCCTTTGTAAGGTTTTATGTGTAGTTGAATATATCCTATGTCTTTAATACTACTGCTAGGTGTCTTAAATTGTTTGTGTCTTATCACTGCCTGGTGATGCAAACCTCGCTGTGCTGCCCACACACATTTTACTTTTGGTGTCTGTGCTGTTATAAGGGTTATTCTTAATAGCATTAATAGAGTTAAAACATTCTGAACTTTTAATTTGGTAAAACCTGCAGTCAGTGGCCTCAGTGTAACAAGTTGTTAGGTTCACACAGGATGTGTCCCACTATGACTATTTTCTAGCCTATCTATCCTTGGCATACTCTCCCCCCAGTCTCCCTCTCCGAGCATACTGTATGTTTCTGAGATACGCTGTTAGTTAGGATTTATTTTTTACCCTGTAGTCTCATTCATTGCATTTGAAGTAGGAAAGGGAACTTGGTGAGATAAGGAGAGTGAGGCTGTACTGTACTATTTCACACTACCAATAATGGTATTACCAGTATTGCTACCAGTATCTGATTAGTACTATACCCCCAGAGCTAATCTGTATTCTTTATTACTTTCACGTAATGCTGTAGCCTATTTACATATAGCATATTGCAGCAGCAGCTGTAGGAGACCTGCCATTGGGTTGGGCATGCGAATGCTATGGCCTGTACAAGCACATTTAAAGTGCAGGGTATGCTCCTCTCTCCTGTCTTTCTATTTGAGAGTGTATTTTTCTCTTATAGTGTATTCTGCTCCCGCCTGTCTTTGAATCAGAGAGTGTGTGTTTCTCCTGTAGAGTATTTTATGCTGGTCTCTTCTGTCTTTGAATCAGAGAGTGTATGTTTCTCCTGTAGTGTATTTTATGCTGCTCTCTCCTGTCTTTGAATCAGAGAGCGTATGTTTCTCCTGTAGTGTATTTTATGCTGGTCTCTCCTGTCTTTGAATCAGAGACCGTATGTTTCTCCTGTAGTGTATTTTATGCTGCTCTCTCCCGTCTTTGAATCAGAGAGTGTATGTTTCTCCTGTAGTGTATTTTATGCTGCTCACTCCTGTCTTTGAATCAGAGAGTGTTTGTTTCTCCTGTAGAGTATTTTATGCTACTCTCTCCTGTCTTGGTATCAGAAAGTGTATCTTTCTCCATTAGTGTATGCGGCTCTCTCCTTACGTCTTTGTATCAGAGAACGTATCTTTCTCTTATAGTATATGCTGATCTCTCCTGTCTTTGTATTACAACATTGCATGGAATTTTAAAGGACCATACTGGTGGTCTGGCATGTTAAGCCAATTGTCTACAAATCAAAGTTTGACAAGAATTGGATTCAGTTATTATCAGTATGATATGAAAATCAACTTGCAGAGACTTGAAAGTTGTTTCACATAGGTAATCAAATGCATTCAGTTACATTGCTTGGTTATCTTTTTGTCAAAGTATGTTATCATTGCGTTTTAATGTATTTTATAAAGCGCAGATTGGTTTCAAAGTCTGGCCGAAAATATGAGATTCAAATGATTTATAAACAACACAATTTTAGCCAATGGTATTCAAATAATGTAATAAAAGTAATGTTTTAACGACTATGGAGAAAATGTAAAACTGCAAAAATAAGTAAAAGTATTTATGTAAGATATATTGCTGAAACTCTGTAGACAACGACACAAAGTGAAAGGAGTGTAGTCTTTAACAGTTGAACTTGCTGTCATTTTCCACAGGTCTCAGGTGTATGGTTGAGTTTTATTGCTTTGATTTAAAGTTTGTTTCAGCTTTTACCGCTTTGCAGTTTCCATTGATTTCAGTTCAAAAGTGGTGCTTATTGCTCAAACACAAGAGTTTGACTTGGCCATACTTTCTGGCTAAAAAAGCCTTTTCTTTTCAGACAGAAAGCACAACTAAACAGTTTCAGTTCTTTCTAACTCAATTTTGCTTGGCTTTACTGTACGTAATATAATCAAGGTGTGAGCTGTTTCATTTTTGGGGGAAGGTGGAGACGAGCTTTTCTTTTAAATCCAGTTTTATTACTTAAGGGAGTGGGTAGTTATAGGATTTGGTTAACCATAATATTTCCTGTGGGAAAGACAGTAAAGCCTATTAGTTGCCTTGGGGCAGATAGGCTATCCGTCCTATTTCTCTAGAGACTGTCACTAGAACTCTAGTGTCTATCCAAATTTCTCCAAGGCTTACATTGATGCGATTTGGGCATTCTCACTTTCTCTAGAACAGTTGACACTTGGTCAACTAAAAATATTAAGCTATAAAGAGCATGTGAGGGAGTTCATGACAGGTGGTATGCTATGTGAGGGTGGTGGTTTTTGGTGAACGATCATGACTCGTGATTTGGTCTTGGAGAGACCCGGAGATGCCCATGTCTGGGCACAGAACAATGATAAGTTCACCATTCTTGTTGGTCTACTGTATGTTTGTAGTGAACACCGGGGACACGCACGCACGCACGCACGCACGCGCGCACACACACACACACACACACACACACAGGTTTTTAAATGAGACTAATTTAAAGGCTGTTCCACCAAGAATTCTATATAACTATATAATAACTATATAATAACTATATTTGTTTTAAAATATCCTTCTAACTCATACAGATGGAAGAGTCCACACAACAACTATGATGACATCACTGGTAAATGTCATTGGCATCACTTTCAGAACAATAGAAACACTGACAGCCAATCAAAATCCATCAAAATGTAATACAGGGTGTCGCATTCGAACTGTTATTATTGTAAAGCACTTTGTAACTTGTTTTTGAAAGGCGCTATATAAATAAAGTTATTATTATTAGTCTCCGCCAGGAGAGTATTGTTTTCACTTTCTAAATATGACACACCGATTGGTCAAGCCTCACGTGACACGTGACAATACGGTGAAATACTGTGATCCGATTGGCTAGTGACGCATAGCGGCCTATAAATACATGGCGTCACTTTGACAGTGTCTGCGCCACTGTCAAAGTGAGGTAAGACAGGAACCATCACGAAATGGCTGAGAAATGGTGGATACTGTAACAATTAGATAGGATACATAATTGGCAGATAGGACAGATAGGACACTTATATAGACAGGAGGGATATGACACTTACACAGACAGGACGGATAGGACACTTACAGTATACAGACAGGACGGATAGGACACTTATACAGACAGGACGGATAGGACACTTATACAGACAGGACGGATAGGACACTTATACAGACAGGACGGATAGAACACTTACACAGACAGGACGGATAGGACACTTACATAGACAGGACGGATAGGACACTTATACAGACAGGAGGGATAGGACACTTACACAGACAGGACGGATAGGACACTTACACAGATAGGACGGATAGGACACTTACATAGACAGGACGGATAGCGGCCTATAAATACATGTGTCACTTTGAAAGAGTCATAAGCCAGATTCCAATACCGAAAATCTCGGCCACTCTCTCACTCCCACTCGGTCACTCCGACTTCGAACCGGAAGTAGTCGCGGTCCAGGAGGCGAGTGGAGTCGAGTGGAGGAGGCGAGGAGGCTCTCCACTTCCGCATTGAGCGAGTGTACATCAAGTGTATCCTCGACCACTCTCAACAGCTCCTCCGCGGCAGACTTCCGCATCACGTGTACACTTATTGTCTCCGCCAGGAGACTTTGTTTTCACTTTCTAAATATGACACACCGATTGGTCAAGCCTCACGTGACACGTGACAATACAGTGAAATAGTGTGATCTGATTGGCTAGTGACGTATAGCGGCCAATAAATACATGGTGTCACTTTGAAAGAGTCTGTGCCTCCTTCAAAGTGAGGTAAGACAGGAACCATCACGAAATGGCTGAGAAATGGTGGATACTGTAACAATTAGATAGGATACATAATTGGACAGATAGGACACTTACATAGACAGGAGGGATATGACACTTACACAGACAGGACGGATAGGACACTTATACAGACAGGACGGATAGGACACTTACACAGACAGGACGGATAGGACACTTATACAGACAGGACGGATAGGACACTTACACAGACAGGACGGATAGAACACTTACACAGACGGGACGGATAGGACACTTACATAGACAGGACGGATAGGACACTTATACAGACAGGAGGGATAGGACACTTACACAGACAGGACGGATAGGACACTTACACAGATAGGACACTTACATAGACAGGACGGATAGGACACTTACATAGACAGGACGGATAGGACACTTACACAGACAGGACGGATAGGACACTTACACAGACAGGACGGATAGGACACTTACATAGACAGGACGGATAGGACACTTACATAGACAAGACGGATAGGACACTTACATAGACAGGACGGATAGGACATAATAATTAGAACATAAGAAGTAGAACATTCACAGAAGTAGAACATTCCCAACATTCCCAACACAAGTCTGCTGGCGGAGACTTGTGCTCCGAGGAGCACTTTTTTTAGTTATTATTATTATTATTCAACATGTTTACAGAACCGAAGTCTGACATCACTGCCACTAGAGGCAGCTAGAGTTATTTTATGTATTGAAAGTCCCATAGGCAAATCTTAGATGGCGTCAAATAAGAACTTTGTTAATCTAGAGCTCTTCACGGGTCCCCCGATTTCGAAAATACCCGACAGGACCCGAGACGGATCCGTGTTTTATCACAATCACTCGGGCCGGGTCGGAATCGATGCTATTGCCTCGGAACTCTGGTCTGTCTATCATTATGTGTAATACCCGAGTGGATCCGAGAAGACCCGTAGTATGCCTACTATGTGTGTGTGCGCGGCTGCACTGATCAGGAGAGAAACGCAATGAAGTGCTATTTAACAAGTTAAGTTAGACTGACCTAGGATCAGGTTAGTGAAGCAGCGACATGAATAGCTGTGCATCTTGTGTGGTGATTATGCTGGTTTAGGATCAGATTACTGCAGTGCAAAAAGAAAAAGTTGAGCCAGCTGCCAGGCTGATTGCAAAACACCGGCGTGCAAAGCTTTGATCATAAAATGGTCATTGGTCAATAGGTCTGCTATTATTTCATAAAGTCCACATTTATTTACAAAGAAAACCTTTTGTCACGCATATTAGATTATACCTCTGTGCATATTTATTTATTTCGTTTCATATGCGATTTTTTGAAGGGGTGTCTGGGGTCGGGTCTATCTCGGAACTAATCGGATCTCTGAACAAATTTCACGGGGCCAATTAGGTTCCGGTTCTGGAAGAAAACAAAAGAGTTGTGGAATGGCTCGGAATCAGACCAAATTTCTCTGGACCCGTAAAGAGCTCTACTGTGTTCCAAAAATAAACAAATCAAGTCAAAGAAACCATGCATTTCAATACATTTAGACCATGACTAGACCCAGACTCTTCGCCTTAACCATCCCTTTAGGGAAGATTTAAAAGAATCATAGGAACTGTTACTCTTATTACGTTGACAAATGTAATTCAATATCATAAACGACACAGAGTCACATACTTGACAAAATCCCGGGCTGATTTGTTTATTTTTTGCAACACAGCTCTTATATGACGTCATGTTATCTAAGATTTTGCGTATGGGATTTCCAATACAAAAAATAACTCTGTGACCCCAGGGGTAGTGGGAGTGACGTCAGGACTTCGGTACCCTATTATCGTTTATCAGTGTGGATGCTCACATTATTATCGTTATAGTTAGCTTTATAGTTATCATTCTCGGTGTGGACGGCCCTGAATATGTCCAACCATTTTCACCTTCTGGATGGGTCAGAGTTGGTCCTTTTTTCTCTTCATCTTTTGAACAGACTATAAATAGTGTGGTGCCTCAGTATGTCCAGTCCCTTTGCTGGCACCAGTGTGTGTGTGTGTGTGTGTGTGTCTCACACACACACACACACACACACACACACACACACACACACACACACACACACACACACACACACACACACACACACACACACAGTGCATGCCCTGGCTGTCACAAACTGGCGCTGGGCTCTCTTGTGCCGCCACGGAAGTGGAGTCGGAAAGCAGATGAAGCCAAACAATGGCCTATTATGCTGTTAGAGAAAACTGGCCTTGTCCCCCCCACCCACCTACCCACCAACACGCACACAGAAAGACACTCAAATGTACAATGAGCAGTTGCATACAGAGATCTGGAAATTCATTCATCTGCGTCGCCGCCTTTCCCTGAATGAAACTAAACTGCTCTTTCACACTTTTCTATCCACTCGCCACTGTAACTTAAACTACCATCTCTGGAGTCAGATTTAGTGTTTGAGTGTTTGTATGTCTGTTGTCCAAAAGGTCAAAACCAACGGAAATCAGTCACCACTCACCGCTTGAACAATTTGTTGTATGCTCTAGAGAGACGAATGCCTCCTCAGAGTGTAAATCCCCACCACACACACACACACGTTTACTCTCTACTAGGCCCCCTTTTCCCCAAAATCTGTGGTAATTTGCTGGGCTCAAAGGCAGAAAGGTCACGGCAATATATTAGCATAATTCTTTTTGCTGTGTTAACTGTATCACTTGCACAGAATATGGGTTAGGATGACGATGTCATGCTGGCCTTTTTCGAGATCAGTAGAGCTGGCGTGCTCAAGTCACCCTGGCATAGAAAATGATAACTACTTATTCCCGGTGCCTAGCTTATACAGCTGGCAGAGTCAGCGGTCTACAGTATAGCTCTGCTTAATGTGTTTGCTGTGCTACTGCATGATGCCAGGGCAAAACAAACATGGGCCAATTCAGAAAGTAGGAAATGGTTCATGTCGGGACAAATCTCAAGGTACCACCTGATTATTTCACTGCTACAAAATCTCTCTCTGTGTCTTTGAATAGAACGTTTGTTTAAACGGTTGTTGATTAGCAGGGTAACCTTCTATGACCTTGGGGAGAGTACATTAAGTGTGGGCAGAGGCAGTGAATCGAATCTTAAGAAATGCATGGCTGACACTGAACACAGAGTTTGTTTTTCCTAACACCTGAAAATGTGATTCTTTTGGCGATAAGGTTTTCATCAATAGCAGCAATTCTATTATTCCCTGAATGTAGTCTTGTCAATCGCTACCAGAGCAATGTAACGACACCCGGCAAGCTCCAGGTCATGGATGGTGGGGTCCAGTCCTTCTCGACACCCTCTCTGTGTTGCTAAGTCATCGTTGTGGGAGACAGGCCGGTCCACACTGGGCCTGGAAAACAACACGTTGTCAAAGCCAGGGGCAGACAGGCATGCAGGCTCAGCCTGCACAAATAGCAGCACAAGGCGTCACCCCTTGGGACATAGTGTGCATGAGAAAAATGTGTGTGTGTGTGCGTGTGGACGTAAGTGAATGAGTGAAATAGTAAGCTCATATGTTGGGGTGGGAAATAACCACCAGCTTGCAGCCAAATGCTAGTAAAATGTGACTGGTGCTGGTAAGCTTCCTGCCACTGGAAGGTAACCAACTATTGTGTGAGATTCTCCTCTCCTATGCAGCCAGGGATCATACAGTATTTGACTCGAGAGATGAAGTGCCTTGCGAATTTCGGAAACAACCAGCCACTTTGTGATGTAGCTAATAACCCATGGTAGTTTCCCACCCTGATGTGTTTGTGAATGATTGCCTGCTGTGATGTAATGGGTGCAGTTTCCCAATGGCTTTTCTCTTTTTCCTGCTTTCAACACTCAAGGGAGGATTCAGGCCCATTCAGGTAATATTTGACTCTACATCAGAAATCTCTGCAGATCTGCATGGCATGATGAAGACCCACCCCCACCACCCCGACACTGGTCCTAACCCCCCTGCTTTTAACCCTTTACCCTCTAAAGACCCTAGCTGGGATTACCCATGCACTACTACTGCGTATGTCCAGTAGAAAGGACACATTTTGTCATCAGTCTAACCCTCTTTTCAACCTGTACTTGTCAGCTTAATTTCCTTTCCTCCATTTCTTCCCCGATTCAATGCGAATGTATCTGTTTAATTTGAATGAACAGCATGCAGAATGACGGATAATTACTGTACCTATTTCTTTTTGTTATTTTTGCGGGGTAGATGGCATTTCTGTTCCTATAACACCTCTTTTCTTGAATGAGAAAATATTAAGTCCTTTAGTAGATGTGCTTTCTTTGTTGAAGAGGTCAGTATTACCTTGTCTAGATTATGTAAGCCTAACTTACTGGTCACCAAAATTCTCCGTCTCGTGCCTCATATTTCTCTTGTATTTGTTTGTTATTATTACTGAGACTTCCTCACACCACATGTTTGTTTTGTGGATTGATGGTAATGAACTGCTTCCTGGCTATTTCCCGGGTTCCACAGGGCTCTATTACAGGCTGTTTTACAGCATTGTTTGTTCTGTCCTCCTTGACTATACTATACTTCAGTGTACTGTGACCGTGGTTGGGTGTCTCCAGCTCAAGCCCTCACTGTTTGGATCTCAGTCACAGCTGTCGGACATTCATCTCCGTAGTGCACACATTGATTCACCCATTCAATCCGGAAACGCATCCGTGTCATTTTAAGATTTCTTTGGCTATTCAAAAATAGCAGATATACAAGCTCATAGCGTGATGAGCTTGTAGATATGCTGTTTTTGAAAAATTGGAGAATTTGTGCAAATCTTTGAATACATCTACATTTTTAACTCAAATATCCCCCCCCCCCCCATCTCAAAATATATTGAGGTGGGGGGGGGGGCTCCGTGAACAAATGCATATCATTGGGGGTCCTTGCCATGAAAAAGTTTGAGCACCACTGATATATAACAACATATGTTTTTAAAAAAAACTGTTAGGATTTAGAAGACATTTGTAGAATCCTCAGAAGCAAAACATTTAAAAGATTTAGCCAAAGAAATCTAAAAATGACACACGGATGCTTTCCCGTTCTTAATGGATTAAAGTACCGACAAAGAAATTATATAGACTGCACTATACTGACATGGCTTAATAATGATAATATGGACACCACTCCTGTGTGGTATTTTATTTGTCACTGTACATTTGCACATGTGTGTCGTCAAATTTGTCCTCTGCAATTACCCTTCCTAGCTATTAGGAGCATTGGGCTACGAGGGACAGCGCCCAGGGAACAGGGGTAACCTCTGGGAAACCTTGTGTTTCCCAGATGGACTCTCTAGTCTCTACCCATTCAGCTATGGTCGTAATGGATAATTGTTGCTTTTTTTTTGCTCTTTCTATCTGCCAGGAGATCTTGCATTCGCCCGTGTGTGTGTGTCTGTCCGCAGCTAATTAGGTTCCATTGGGTTGATCAGCATCACATTTCTTGTGCACACTGCCAGCAGGCACACAAAACCTAATTTCTCGTTTTTTACTTCAGATTGATCAATGAAAACTATGCCCTTACTTTATTATCAATAATCACAGAGCAATCATTCCTCCAGGCTATGGGATAAGCATCCCACTACTAACTAGCCAATTACAGCGTCCCTCTGGCTTATGGGATGTACCGGAACTAGCCAATCAGACGTGCAAGTGTGCCGGTCCAAGCCGACATTAGATTAAAACCAAAATATACATTATAAATGTGACAACATACCCCAAAATCCCCAAATTACAAATTTAATGTCCATACCGGTGTGACTCTGTCCGAGTCGTAAGTCAGACAAAATGAGAGTGGTTTACAATGATGTGCATGAGAGAGACTATGTAAGCCTAATCGCGACTTTCATGGCTCTAGGTAGACATTTACCTACATAGTAATAAATGGGTAGGTATTATTTTTAGGACATGCCTCCTGGCGGAGATTGGCACTCTACTTAGCGCCTTTCTTGTTTTGGGATGTGCTCTCTTTGACAGAACTAAATGACAAACTGAAATGTATGCTGCTTCCCCATGCAGAGGCGAGCAAAAAAAAAAAACGTTTCATTGATTTGTAACGTGTAGTCAACAGCAGCCAATGTAGTCATATCATCATGGGGATATTTTCCATGAC
This sequence comes from Gymnoscopelus microlampas, assembly GCF_963454915.1. Lineage (NCBI taxonomy): Eukaryota > Metazoa > Chordata > Actinopteri > Myctophiformes > Myctophidae > Gymnoscopelus > Gymnoscopelus microlampas. Next base: position 33,463,319 of record NC_139944.1, read on the forward strand.
CCGTGCTCTACGATGCGTGAAAAAAATATGTTGTTACCACCTGATAAACACCGGCCTCACCTTGTTTGACATAGAACACACATTCAACACAGTCATGTTCTTCAATTCTGTGCCATTACAATTCCACCCCTTCAGAAACCCACAGCGGTGGCAGCTGCATTTTCTGATTACTGCTAGCAGCAGGATGCAGGTGGGCTGTCTTGTAACCAAAAGGTCACAGTCTTGATCCTTCCAATAGCCTAATGTTAATTAGTGACCATCGTGTAACAGAATCGTCTTTCGTTCAGGCTCTGCCTGCTTAAGCACTGCTGCAGGAATGAGATCTGCCAAAGTGTCTTTGAGCGAGATGCAAAAGCCCCACCTGCTCACTGTGCTCAGCCATTGACAGTCTGTCTGAAAAGCGACATGCCTAAATGTAAATGGCACCGTAAAATAAAGTGGAGCCTGGCTTCCATTCATATTGGTGAGCCTATGTCTGTTTTATAGACCCTCCAGAAAAATGCGATTATGCGATCGCATAATTTACCGCATAATCAGCAAAATGGCGCATAATTATGCGGGGGTACATTTTTTTCCCAAAGGGCTGCATCACATCGCATTGCATAATATGCGCATCGCATCACATAATATGCGCATAGCATCACATATATGCGCATCGCATAGCATCGCATAATATGTGCATCGTATCGCATAGCATCGCATAATATGCACATCGCATTATGTGAAAGCAGATACACAAGCTCATAGCGCGATGAGCTTGTAGATCTGCTATTTTTGAAAAATGGTGAGAATTTGTGCAAATCTTTGAATATATATATTTTTAACTCAAAAATGAAATATGCGGCGCATATTCTCGCACATTTCGCAACTTTTAGCATATTTCACAACTTTCCGAATATTCTGCAACTTCACGCAATTTCACTGCATAAAATCACATAAAAACCCTGCATTTTCATCGCAAAATCTAGGATTTTAGCCTGCAAAATCTAGGATTTTAGCCTGCAAAATCTAGGATTTTAGCCTGCATAATCAAGGATTTTAGCCTGCATGATCAAGGATTTTAGCCTGCATGATCAAGGATTTGTGCCCGTGTTTTTCTCGAGGGTCTAGTTTTAGCTGGCAGTTGTGAAGATGCTGTGTTTTTTTACCAGCCATGTGGTGAGTTACAGTAGTGTGGCATGTAATGGGCGAGGATACGTTGATGTACGGGCACCTCCTCTGTTCGGACACGGTAGACTGGTTAGACACACCGTCTGTACCCTCCTGGAGACCGTACTGTAGCTCTATTAACAAAAGCTACAGGAACAAACCGTCTGACTAAAAGTTTAAAGGTCGGGAGTTTGCAGTTGCCCACTTCCCATGAATTCCTTTCAAGAGAGAATAGCCTAGTGTTTCAGTAGTCGGTGTGGTTTTTCCTGGTTTTGTCTCTGGATCTGTAGCGAGTTTCAGATAAGATCGGTGGCTCAGAATAACATAAAAGCCCAAACCTGAATTGAACTCATCCACCCGGTTGAATCAATCATTACACAGCATTCATTTTGGCAATGGAATTTTTCCGTATGCGCTTGTATTTCACAGTGCTAATTGTCCCTTTCCTCTGACCTGATGGTACAGGGTCAAACAGGAGACCAGTGGGAGGGCGTTGGACCTTAAGCTAATGTGTTAATGAGAGACATTACGATCAGAGTCATCAGACATTAATTACCATATAGTATCTTAATAAGTGCTTTGCACTGCACACAAGAGGACATTTGGAGAATGTGTACATTTGTGAGTTTGGATGCAATACGTTTTGGCCATAACATGTATTACTGCGTCTGCATTGTTTGCATGATGAAGCAACATGCATTTGGGTGACATGGGTGAGCCTTCAAATACTTCCCTGGAACTGTGACCAGACTGACCACCACAGCTAAAACGATTGTCTAGGTTTGAATCCTGAGCCGCTGACAAAGTGTATTAGGCCCCATAGTGAAGTCACCTAACTTTTGAACCTCTCATGCGTTGGGGGTTTGTTGGTGTAGCATTCATTGAATTTTCACAATACAGCGTAGGCATCGCACACTTTTAACCACATTAACTTTAGCATCGCTTTTCTGGGAAAATTGCAGATCTGCAAGATCAGATGTTGTGAGTTTGTAGATTTTGAGAAGTGATTTGTTGTAGAGGGGGAAAAAAGGATGAGACTCCTGGGGGACCCCGGTCAAACAAGTATATAGGGTGTAAGTGGTTAAGATAACACGTCATTGTACACAGACAGACTCCTTACCACTTCAACCCTGGCATCCTTATTCTGGGGGGAATATTTGCCAAAAATGGTCGATCTGTAATCTCACAACGTGGCACAATGCATTGTGAGCTTGTAGATCAGCTATTTTTGGCAAAGAGATGATGGCCCTGTCTTGCTCGCTGTCTTACCCCTTATGCTTAAACTTTTTAGTCATTTTTTGCTATTTTTAAAAACATTTTTAAATAGTTCAAATAGACGATCTACGTTATCACGTTGTGAGCTTGTAGATCTATTTGCACTATTTTAAAATGTTTTTCTAAAATAGTAAAAAATGCCTAAAAAGTTTAGGCATAAGGGGCAAGGCAGGACACAAGATAGGGCCCACTGCGTAGAAGAAAGTGAGTGCCTTAGTGCCTTTTGTCACTCGGTGTGGACTGCAAAGAGGACCAAGTACAGAGCCAACTCAGGTCCAGTTTGCTAAGTATAGAGGGTTTAAGATATGCATGCTGAGAGAAGACTGTTCTAAGTGTAATAGTATTTTTTTTTGTCTGTTCTCTAACATCTGTGCTGAGATTTTTTTTTACAATTGTCACATTTCTTCGCTCTGTCTTTCTCTCTCCCTCTCACATTCTCAGTTTTTCCAGAGGGCCCAGATGCAGACTGCACGGCCCACTCTCCAGACCAACACGCAATCCTTACGGCCTGGTTCACAGACCCCCACGGCCGTCTATCCCCCTAATCAACCCATTATGATGACCATGGCCCCCATGCCTTTCCCTTCCCCACAGGCTCCACAGTACTACATCCAACAGGTGAGACCAAGGTGTTACGTATGAAACAATTAATTGAATGATCAATAAATTGATCAACAAAATCAGATTACCTTTTAGCAGTAAAACAGTTGGTTTAACGATGCGTCGTTAACATTTTTTACAACTTAACAAGATTCCATAAAATGAAAAAGTACGGTTTTGAATGCTGTGTAAACATATTAAGTCATTTCAACATGTTTGGGTTCATAATAATGTGCAGCATATGGTACTTTAATACCATATTTTACCATCTTTTATTATAAATTGTTTGGTTGATTGGACACTAGAAGTGTTGCCATCTTTATTGTAGTTCGGACATCATTGCAAACACCTCTCTCCTTTGGGAGAGACTTAAAAATCATGCATTGCAGCTTTAAGACTCACTTTCTAGTTTTTCCTCTGTAATTTAATGTGCAAGTGCCCGAGGGGTAATTCTATTGCATTTCATTTCATTCCCAGTTGTGGTTCTGCACACACGTTGCATTTCTACAAGCATTTTTATTTGGTTACTTAAGCATTGCTTACACATCCATTTCCAACATTAAAACTGTACTTCTTTGTGTTGCAGTGGGAAATTAGTCTAAATTACGCTTTAATCCATTATCTTTCTTTAGCTGTGATAATTAGCTTGCTGTGGTTCCACCCCATTGTGGAATGAATACAGAAGAAACACTGGGGTTTGGTTACAGCTGGCAGGGCTCAGATTCAGCCGATTTACTAGACATACACTGAGCCAGTCTTTCTTAGAAAGAGGAGGCCTCCTCCAACAAATTGGTTAAGGTTTGTGTTGGGTGTTATACCACGGTACTTTGCATTATAGTACGAAAATGTTCTATATGAGATCAAATTTGGAGTATCCGGTGATATGAGCAGGACAAATATCAATTTGTAGAATGCCACAAAGGTGAAAGTTTAAAAAAAGAGACTAAAGAGTGTCAGAAGTTACAAATCACTATGATGGAATCAAAGATGTAAAGTGTAAATGAGCCAAAAAATACTACGCATAAGATTCCCACCAGGGCATGAGCAGAATTTCAAATGTGAAATATCTGGCAACTGTAGAGTGCTCACCAGTCATATCATGTACTTAGTGAAATATTTGTCCTCTCTCCTTACAGTATCGGCACAGCACTCCCTATGTGGGCCCTCCACAGCAGTATTCAGTACAGCCCCCTGGGTCCGGAACATTCTACCCTGGACCAGGGCCAGGGGAGTACCCTGCCCCATATCGTGAGTTATCTGTCCCACACACACACACACACACACACACACACACACACACACACTCACACTTACACTTACACTTACACTCACACTCACACATCACAGTTCATAAAACATCAACTGATGCACAAACTTGGACACATCATCAGTGTTGTTTCCTGGAGTCACTGGGTGTTTCGGGTCTTGCAACAGACACCCTCTTCAGGCGACCCGACCGAGGTTGATGAGACGGTGACCCCGGCCTGTGTCCAAGTGGCATGCTACTGCCCCCACTGTCTCTTGGGGGTTAGAGACAGTGCTAATTAGGGGTTAGGGTTAGCCTGGCACTAGCCAGACCGACAACACGGATCCACTCACACTTGGAACGTATGTGAGTGAATCCACGCTATCTGTCTATATTGTCTGGCCAATCCCAGGCAAGGTTAGGTGAGATGTTGCAGCAGGTTTTGGCCACACTAGGAGGCTCTAGGCACTGTGGGTTGCCTCCGGGCCTGGCTCACATAGTATCCCTACACCCATGACACATTGAAATATTAATTCCATTTACAACAGCATATATAAACACAACCAATTAGCATGTGACCTTGTCTGGCTCCTGAAAGGGGAGCTTGATGATGCTAAAATGTGGTTTGTTTGTTTTTTCTTTCTCTCTCCTCCTTCCTGTATTTTCTTCCCCCAGATCCCCTCAGGTACCACGCACCTGTGTCACCCTCTGTCCCTGCTCCCGTTCAGCAAGCTGGTCCCCAATATTACCAGCCAGGACAGACTGTGTACCCACCTTCACCTCCCATCATAGTGCCTACACCACAGCAACCTCCGCCGGCCATGAAGCGTGAGAAGAAGACAGTGAGTACCTTAGTAGTTTCGTTTGTCACTCCGTGTGGAAGGCATGATGCGACTAGAATACCACAAGGCCATCATAAAGTTCATAGGAAATTTCCCCGGGAAAAAAAGATTCCCCTCAAATCTCAAAATGTCCAGCAAAACTCCCTGCCCTCAATTTTCAATTGATTTATTCTATACTATTTTACATCACACATTACACAATCCTAATGTTAACCTAGCTCGGATATGTTGCCTTTGAGATTCCTCAGTTAGACAAAGGTTAGGTTAGCGATACGAAAACCTTTATTCCCGGTGCAGAAGCTCAGAAAAACTACCTTGTTCCGAAAAAATTCTATCACCCTCTATGTGTGGACCTTAAAAATAATTATCCTATAATCAACCAGTTGCAACTTGAACAAATTTCACCAGGTTTAGATTTTTTGTTTTGGATGAATTAATAACAGTTTTACAGATTAGAAATTGATTTCTTTTTGTTAATCCCTTTCTCTGAATGATGAATACTGTGCTGTGATTAATAAGTACTCACAATAGACAGACAGGTGTTAATCTAGCTTTTTAATTCTCCCATGTCAGACCATTTCTTATTGGCATTTCTGCTTTATTATCTGAGCCAGGCCGGGGCCGGAGATCTTGCATTTGCACCTGTCTGTCTGTGTGTGTTGTGTTTCTGTCTGTCCGCGGCTAATCTTGCAAACTGCTACACCAATTCCTGTGCACGCTGCCAGTAGGCCAGGAACTGATAAAAACAAAAAGTCATTATAAAACCTGTTAAGTGTGTATTTGGGTTTCATAAATATAGAACTAATGAAAAGTATTAACAAGAACTTGTGACTAAAGATAACTATATTGGAACACAGGTTATTTTTTTTTTCTTTTCCTGAAAACAATTCTTTTGGACATACAAGGTTTCCTACTGACAGTGACGATTATATATTTTTCATGGATTCTGATTCTGTTGCACAGCCTCTACACCACCTTGCACAAAACCTACTCAACACACACACACACACACAACACTCACTAAGTGTATAGATGCTTGGGACAGGGTCGCACCGGCACTGTGGCGCTTTAGTGAGGTGTGTTTCTCTTTCGCGACATTGTCCTCCCAGATCCGTATCCGTGACCCCAACCAGGGCGGCAGGGACATCACCGAGGAGATCATGTCGGGGGGCACGGGGAGCCGGAATCCAACGCCCCCTGCCGGACGCCCCTCCTCCACCCCCACTCCACCACAGGTACACCTGCAGCCCGCTGTGTTCACACTGTGTGTATTATTAAAATCCTATAATTACATGAATGTCAAATATTTGGGCAGGCTGCCTGTGTACAGTCACTCACATTCACAACAATTGCAAATATTAGATATACTGTCATAGTCCAGCTAGCTAGCTGCGTACACACACACACACACACACACACACACACACACACACACACACACACACACACACACACACACACACACACACACACACACACACACACACACACACACACACACACTGTTTCATTCACACATACATGCACTCTCCCAGTCACTCAACTCACTCACTCACTCACTCACACATACATGCAGTATGTAGTCACACATGCACTCACTCACTCACTCACTCACTCACTCACTCACTCACTCACTCACTCACTCACTCACATACAGTACACACACGCTTTCTTTCATATGCTTACATGCAGCTTATTTAGTTTTAGTAGCAGCTAAGCTAATTAGAGTGGATGTATAGCTGTAGGGAGGAAAGAGAAGAGGAGAACAGGCCAGCAGTGCAGAAGTCTTTGTTGCTTTAATCCCTTCTGCCCTCTGCCATGCATGTGCCAGCCAGACAGACAGACAGACAGGACAGGTCACCTTCTAGTCACTATTTCCACTCTGTCTACCCCTCTACCGCCCTTCCTGACACATGTATACAGATGAATATATAAGAAGGGTTTCAAATGCAAAATGCAGCGTTGCCTTTATCCAGAATTTCTCTTTTGGAAAGGAAATGCTACCTGAAAAATGGAAATATATATACTGTATATGTAGTCATGGGAATACACAATATTGGGCTCACAATATGATATAATGGCAATGGATGCACACAACTCAACTGTGTCAAGTGCTGCATAGCACTTTTCAAAAACAAAGTTACAAAGTGCTTTACTTACAAAAAGGACAGCCAAGCAGAGGAACATATACACAGCCATGGTTAATAGAATAAAGTATACTGTATAATCTAATCTGTCTATAATTTAGACACTGTAATAATAAATAACCTCATAGTCTTGCTGATGTCATCTCAACTTTACCAACCAAAAGTGTACGAGTACACAACTGCTAGAGAATCCATGATACCAGAGAGGGTCACTTGTAAACATTTGATGCAATCTTACATTAGACTTATTTCGTAGGCCTAGTTGATCATGCAGAAATGCATTATTGCCTTGCCACATAACATTAAAGTAGGTCAACAAGGCTCATTGAACAAGCATCAGCTGTGTGTTAGTTACCTACCTTTCTCCACAAAGGCCTTTGAATAAGATGGAAGACAGCCAAGTGATGATAACTTAACAATTACTCTCCTAAGCTTCCATTTGATATCACACACCATATGCACTCCTGTAACTTCCACAGCCAAAACAATAAACGTATGTCTTTCATCTCAACGATAGTCATTTTAATATTGCAATATTTTGTATGTATATGACATCCCTAATGCATGCAAACGTGCACACACACGCACGCGCGCACGCACGCACGCACGCACGCACGCACGCACGCACGCACACACACACACACACACACACACACACACACACACACACACACACACACACACACACACACACACACACACACACACACACACACACACACACACACACACACACACACACACACACACACACACACACAGTGTATGCACGCACACACAAGCAGCCAACGTTTTGTTCTCTGAGCCAGGGTCAGTCGGGGGTAAAGCGTTGTTGCTAATTCTCAGACAAACACACTGCATAGAGCAGGGTTTCCTAATCGGGGAGCATCTGCACAGAGCTGTGTTGTGTTGTCACTTGTCTCATCGTGTTAGGTCACATCAGGGAGGAGAGAAGATGCATATTAAGATATTTAAATGAGGCACTGCCCTGTCACAACTCTTCTGTTGTATTTATCTCATATGATGAACTTGTCGTACAGCTTTTTTTTTTTTTTTTTTTTTATCTTCCACTTGTATCTCTCTTATCTCGCCCGCTTCTACCACTGTGTCTATCCTCCCACTATCTTGTACGGTAGATTGTGTACGTTATTGTCCGCTGAATACTCCCATTCTCCTTCTCCGGAATCCACGCCATATCTCTCCTCTTCTGTCTATTCAGAAATGCTGATGACTAAAAAATATTGTAATTACTACACTACAAAAATATATGATGGATCATAATTTGTTCTCTGTGGTACCATATGTCCCAGAAAGTACAAGTGTAATTGTCTCTGCTTGGATTGGCAGAAACACTTTTTTTCCCTCCTAATATGTAATGTTAAATGTCATCTGGAGAAAATGAGCTGGCAACTGTGGATTCTGAAGAGGGATGTTGTTGTTGTGATCTCTTCTCCCTGTGTCCTCCTTGGATGTTAACGGTGTCTTTCCTCTCTTTCTCTCTTTTTTGTCCTTTTTTTACGAATCTTTTATTTCCTTTCCTCTGTCCCTCATTGTGCATCCTCCAACTCTTTCCTCTTCCTCCTTTCTCCTTTTTCTTCCCCACCAATCTTTACTGCAAATTGATCTTCGCACTTTCTCTCATTTTTATCATCTTGTCCTTACGTTTTGCTCCTGCCAAAAATCAACCCCATACCCCACCGATCTGCTCTTGTTTTCCTGCTTTCCTCTGCGTTGGGCTTGTTTTTTTGCTTGTGTGCGTGTGTGCATTTTTCTTGCCTGCATCTCTGCGACTGTTTGTCCGTGTCTTTCTGTGTTGCTAGTTTTTATGGCCGCACCCTCATTATCCTCACATTTTCTACCTCAAATCGCAGCAGCAGCCGGGCCGCAGCCAGACTCCAGAGCAGCAACCCCAACCTCCGTCTCGGCCTCAGTCACAGCCTCAGTCTCAGCCTCAGCAGTTCCATTCTGGATCCTACGCCCTGGAGCCTCCGCAGCCACAGCCTCAGCCACCGCTACAGTCCCAGCAGCCCCCCAACACAGCTGTGGCTGCAGACAGCAAGCCTGGGCCAGGTCTGCCCACATCCCCCACCCCTACCCCTACCCCCCCCCCCCTCCCCCCTTCTACCACTCATGACATAAGCCCTATTTGGATGGGATTAGTTTGTCGAGAAACATCTGAGACCAAATTACTAACATAGGAGGCTGTCGTTTCATGTTCCCATTCAGAAGGGATAGAATTTACTATAGTTTCTCCCCGATATGATGGAACTTCGCCTAGTCTAGTGTGCCTAGACTGGGGGCCTAGTCTCTGGACGTGTGCACCTTGCATTGGTCATGTGATGCAAAAGAAAAAGTAAGGTGGTGAAAACCTACTTGCGAAATGTCTGTTAATCTCTTGTTTTGCATGTTGTCATGCAAAACCTTATATGTAAAAAAAAGAACAATCAACTTTATGGGATATACATAAAAATATATTTATTTTCATATTTATCAACATATTTATCATGAAAATACACTTCATGTTTTTAACTTAAGTAGTCCTTGAGTCAAATCCGCCGATAACTTTTAATCCACATTGCATTACATTTATCAGAGTACCCCTGACTTTGATGAAATAGAGTCAAGTGGGAGCACGTCCTAAACACATCCTTTTTAACACAATAACACATATCTGGGCATGCCTAAACAAATTCGAAATGAACTGTAAGTTGGTTTTAGCAATAACCGGTTGAATATTGAATAATATATTAATATTCTTTCTTTGCAATGGAAGTCTATGGGAATGTCATAACTCTCCCTCAATGGCTCTGGGTCCTCGTCGGATTGTAGAGTTGTTTTTAAATTTACTGCCAGAGGGTTTAACATGAACGAGCAACATCGTTTTAAATACCAGTGGTAAACTCGGGCAAGGTCCATGATACCCAAGTTGAGTTGTGAGGTATCAATTCATCACTAGGTGGAAAACTGGTAAACAAGTGCCAACCGTAAGTTGATGGTAAATATTTCCATATAACTTCCATTCGTCTGTCATTATGTGTGTAAAGGGTTGTAACAGTTGAAATACAAAAACGCCAGAGTTCATGCCTGGCTTCCATTATGCACATCTTGCAGTGGGCGATGTCACTGGTCTAGCTTCATTGTTCATGTGATAAATTACTGGCTCTCAATGTGTGGTCTGGGGACTACCAGGGGTCCAAATGGATCCTTACGGGTCTGAATGCCAACACTTACAGTATATAATAACTTGGGCACGTTAATAATCCAAGTTGACAAGGCCTGAATGCAGCAGAACACTTCCAACTAGATCAAGATGTAGAGCATTCAGGAATTTGAAACTCAACATGTAAAAAGCATCATCGTTTTTGTCGTAAGTGATCCCCATGATTGAAGCAACAAGAATACACAGCCTAGTTTGGAGGGAAAAAAAGACTAATTGTTTAAGGTCTTCGATTTTTGTCCAAGTAACATACTTTGTCATCTTTGCTTAAAAAAATGACAAACACACATCATTTTAGAATAAGAGCCTGCTGTATGTGACAACATCAAGTAAAGACAAACAGATAATCAGTTTGGTCCTTGCTATTTCCGATCCTCAGTTTTCCCTCAAATAATCAGAAAACACCCTCAGCTGGCAAAAGCCCTTGTGAAATGATGTGGTTTTGGTCATCACAGAAGTCTCCCACAGAACAGAAGTTTGTTTTTGAAGAGAATTCAATATTTTACATTTTTCTGTCCTCCCATCATTGGCACCGTCTTGAAATCACTTGCGCAACAGCAGCCCTGCTTCTGAGAATGCTCTTTGACAGCCTCTTATATTTTATTCTTTGGATATTTCAAAGAATAAGATGAACACATGAAAATGTCTATAATTTATGCCTTAAGGCTTAGGTAATATAGCATGTTGCTCAAGTCGATGTAAATCACTGAATTTAACAACGTTATTATTTAACAAAACTTGTATCATCAAGGCACAAGATTTATATCAAAAACAGATGTCGATAAATTAAGCCCCTGCTCAAATTCACCCTGATCTTTTAGTTGTTGACATTTCAGCCATGCTGAAGGCAGGGCTGGAGATTATGCTTTGCCCCCATGTGTGTCTGTCTGACTGTCATGCCTAATACAATCAACTATTTCTTACATTTCTTCACATTTCTTGTGCATGTTGCTCATAGGCTAAGCAAATCAATTTTCAATTCGGCCTTATGGTGACGCTATAACAGCTGACCTCACGTTTTGGCCTAAGTCTAAAACCATAGGACGTAGACTGAAAATGACCCTTTCCCACATTTTCCCATGTAAATCATGCCCATTGGGCCATTTCTAACTAGATTTGACACCAACATCTTACAACATCTTGTAAGCATATGTTTAGTTACTCCTACAGATCTTGTCTCACAAGAATTGCTACACATTATCTCTGGAGATGTGATAGAAGTGCATCATGCTGATTTCTTTATATTCCACCACACCAATAGACTTGTGAAGCCCCACCCCACAATAGCGATTGTCCAATGCTAGCTTAGCAACCGTTGCTAACCGCCATTGACTAGGACACGCTCCCATTCAATGTCAATAATCTACACGATAATCAGCAACAGCAACATTAATAAAAAGAATAGGAATACCATAATAACACTATGGTGAAACGCCGCTGCTATGCAATCTGCAACAGGTGCTCAGAGCGATTGGAGGGTGCATTTTTTTTACCCCTTTCCTCAAGCTCAAACTGCACTGACAAATGTGATCTGTGTTGTCAAACATGATAATAATACTAATGATTATAATGAAGAAAAATGGAGATATATGAGCCTGTTAAGCGACACGTGCAGTTTGAGCTGTTTATATTTTTGATAGCTGTTGTGTATTTGTGATAGAGATGGTCAAGTGGCTTGTTCAACACACCATTGCAACTATATCTACTGCACCATGCCACTTGTTAAAGTGGTCATTCATTTGTTTGTCTATTTATTAACTGCTACTATTTGTAGTCTTATTTACCCTGCAGTACACAAACACTCCTGTCCAGTGATAATGGTATTAGTTGATTGATATTATAGATGTGGTAGATCCATGCTTCTTCCTAAGTGTTAAAGGACAACTTTGGTTTTTTACAACCAAGGTTTATATTTTAGCTTGTAATTAATGTAAATAAAAGATGAGTGTTTTTTTTTTTTCATTTACTGCTTTCTATAGTTTTAGCAATTTTCACAATATTTTTTACAGTGGGCGGGGGCATTCTGTCCGGTGGCTAAATATGCCTTTTTTACACAATAAAAAAGGTCCTGTGGTCTTTGATGGCCAGATGTGAGTTATTGGGGGCTAGAAACAAGCTTCTGTAAATACTAATAAAGAAAACGCTGGGTTATTGTGTAAAAAAAGACAATATATAACCACCAGACAGAATGCCCCCGCCCACTAGACACACACTGTAAAAAATATCGGGAAAATTGCTAAAACTATAGAAAGCAGTAAATCAAAAAAATGTAACACTCATCTTTTATTTACTTTAATTACAAGCTAAAATATAAACCTTGGTTGTAAAAAAACAAAGTTGTCCTTTAAACACTTGCCTTTATTGTTGAAATAGTACATGCACATATTTTTCCAGTGCATACTGCAGGCCTTGTTGACGGAAGCTCTGGCTAATACATCGATCGAATTTGATGTGGAAAATCCATAATATTCCCATTCAAATCAATGGGAGACCTGTCAAACTAGCACTCGGTTGTCTTGAGTTTGGTGGGCGGAGCTTAGCTTAGTGGCTATAATTGGCTACCAAAGTTTGTGGGAGGGGTAGAGCAAAAAGTGGTTTAACTTTGAAACATAGTGGGCACCACCAAATTCATGTGACAATGTCATGTGACAATGAGCTTTTTTAATATTCCATGTGTGACTGTAATTGCACTTTGCAAGTTCTTGAGATTGTCTAGTTTACATTCATTTTCAGCTGGTTGCCACTCTTTGGCTGCCTGCTGTAACAACCTCAATATTTTAGGTCAATTTGAACAGACATGGGGGGCCGCTTTCAATGCATTATGTCGACTTGTATTCCCAGTCTGGCCCTGTACAAACAAGTCAATAATGATCAGCATCCTTTGTCATAGTCTACCTACATTGCTCTGTGCCTTTTTTAATAAACAAGCCCAACCACAAAACAATGTCATAATGTACACCACAACGATGGAGGGAAGTAGGGGCGTGCCTCCTGGCAGAGATTTGTGCTCCACTGAGTGCCCTTTTCTAGTTGCATTTCTATTTTTGTGATACCAACTGATTAATCCAGTATTTCTCAAGAAATCTGCTTTCACATCTGCTCTCTAGTACTGTACATGCTGTACTGCTGTGATAAGTCTGATAAGTGCATTGCTGAAATAAAAGCTTCCACTTTAATTTAAACTATAAATCATGATGCAACGTCAGCAAAGCAGTCTGCCTTTCCCATAATTAAGCCGTGTATTTAGTCATCCTTGTTCAGGAGTTTTTAGAAGATTTACACTTTTCTGGAGTTGCGGATATGTAGACTGCAGACTGCAGATCAACACCGGATATATCAATGTGGGACCTCTGGCAACATGGTCTGCGTCTGTCTGTTTTGCCAACAATGGTCAGGCAGCCAGACACACTACAATACACTTGCATTTTAACAAAATAATTGTAGCCCAATCGTCAAACTGAACTTCTTAATTAAATTGTTATGTTGTGTTTCATATATTAAGGTAGAGATTGTATTTGCAGAAAAATGATATGGCTTTTATTGAATGATCTATTGGTTCTAATTTAATTCTAAAGGTATTTGCATATCCGTATGCTTTGTTCTTGTAGACACTACACCAAAATCTGAGCCAGCTGCCCCCAAGTCTTCCTCACCTGGGCTCGTACAGCCAGAACCCCCAGTGGAGAGACGAGAGGCCAGCGTCCCCGTAGTTGACCCCTCTCCTACTGTCGAACCAGAGCTTCCCTGTCCGGACCCAGTGGCAGCCCCTGTTGTCCACCTGCTTCCCGCAGCCAACGCCAGCGAGCGGCGGCCGTCAGCGGGGGAGCCCGCTACGTCGGCGGCTGCCCCCTTGTCTTCTTCAGCCGGGGAGGCCAAGCCACCTCCGGTGCCGCCTCAGACGCTCAACATGGACAAGCCTCTTCCAGAAGCCCCATGCACACCGACCGCGTCTCCTCCAGCCCCGCCTCCACCCAAGGCCTTGAACGGGCTGGCAGATGCCGTGGCGTCTGAGCCGGACACCCCAGTGAAGGAACCTTCTCCTCCTCTGGTCCCAGCTGTACTCCACCAATCCCAGGCCTCGGCTGCTCCCGCTCCTAGAGAGGCCCTCCCTGAGACTTTGCCCTCGGAAGTGAGGCCGGAGGTACCCATTGCTGCTACCCTCACCCCCGTAGCGCCTGCGGCCGTGGTGCCAGTCACCCTGACCCCTGGCCCTGCCCCTGCCCCGGCCATGCCGGCGCCTCCTCCCGGCCTTCCGCCCCTAGTGCAGGCCACAGCGGAGGCCACGGCGGAGGCCAGTGAGCCCAGCAAGCCCTTAGACACTAAAGAGCTCCCCCCCACAGCAGGGGTAGAGACTGAGTGCAAGACCGAGCCCCAGCATCAAGCACTCACCAGGAAGAGCCCCACTACAGGTATGCACTACTCACTGTCACATATAGGAACAGAAATGCTTTGACTGTCATAGTAATGAGAAAGAAAATGTAACCTGTAAATATTGAAAAGCTATTCATTATAGACAATTAGGTATTAGGTACAATTGGTAACAGGCTTTTATTCTATATTGTTTCAGAAATGGTGCATCAAAATGCTAAGTTGCATGTAAACCATTAACCCGTTAAACCCCAGCAATCCTTATTCTGGGGAAAACCTTCGCTGAAAATAGCACATCTACAAGCTTGCAACACGTTGACGTGTTGCAAGCTTGTAGATCGCGTATTTTCAGTGAAGATATTTAATGTAGAGCTGAAAAAGAAAATACACTAGTATAGAGCACTGAGGCACTCCGCTCAACAACGTATGGGGTTTAAGTGGTTAAGACCTTCACTAAAGGCATATCTGCTAGAATTACAATGGCGCTGTTGTACATGTTTTGATGCCTTTTTATCATCAGCATGATTTTTATTTTATATATACATATATTTGTTTTTAAATTATTTAATCGGTGATTATTAGAAACGGGCCCTTATTTGTTACACTTGGAATCTCTTCCAGTCTGCTATGACAGATGGACCATTATTATGTGATACAAAGCGACAGAGCGAAATAATATCCTGTGTATCTGTATCTTTGTGTCTGCCCGTGTGAACGCAGCATCACTCATGATCCAGGCTGTTTCCTGAGTGAATGTATGGCAACCAGGCTCTTCAGTAAAGAGCATTGTGACTCAGCAGGTCTTTTCCATACCGGCACACCCAGATGGAACGCGATGCTGATCTCAGCATAGTGCTCACTGTCAGAACGGTGTCAAATAGAATTTGCAAATACTTTTGTTTTATGATGACAGGTAACTTCTTTATCACCCAAAAAACTATTATTATTATTTATTTGTTTTTAATTTGAGTGCTCATTGTGTAACCCTATGAGTCAGGTGATTTTACTCATATGATTTCAAAGCATCAATTGACGGTGAAAAAGTACAAATTTATCCAAAGAGTGAAAAAATAAAAGGCCGCCTACAAATCAACTACAATTTTCAGGCTTAGAAACTAACGACTACATCTCCCATTACACATGCGTTCAACTGCCCGGCACCACCGGCGCACATAATCACTGGCACATGGTGTTGCATTGGATTTTTTCTTTAGTTCTAGGTTGTTTCATCAAACAAACTAACTATATAATAAGACACTGATAACAAAAGTAAAAAAATCTAAGGAATCTCAAGAATGTTTTGACAGAGCATGACGTGCTACAGTGGAGACAGTGAATCACGTGATTTCCTACTTCCGGGAATTAATGTAATTTTCTCTAAACATGGATGTTATGAAATATAACTAAATATCAAACCATACAGAACAACCTCCCTGACAGAATCACCATTTTTTTTGGTATTATATATTACGTGATAACAAAAAAAATCTATTGGATTTTTTATGGGAAAACATCTTGGCATTTGACGTATAAAGGTAGGTAAGGTACTCTTCCCAAGGGCTCTACACTAAATATCTTGGCCAAAAATAGCCAAACTACTTGTCTCACTCATTATTTTTGATGAACGTTGGCCCCAGAATAGGGATTCAAGTGGTCAAAAATGGCTGTCATAATTATGTGTGATTCACCATTATCCACCCCCCACAGTATGTCAAGCTGCTCCTGCTTCACCAAAGACCTGGAAGAAACCAAATGAAGTGGGCCCTGCCGATGACGCTCCTCAGAAGGAGAATGAGGTAAGTGCAGGGGGGGATGCGTCACGATGTCCGGTGAGCGACACTGTCGTATGACAAGGATTCATGGTTCCATTTGGTTGTATTGATTTTTGCACAAAAATCACCATGTGCAATAATAGAAGATTGAGATGCAGCCTGATGCCTCGTAGAATCAACGTTAATAGGTGAATCATAATCCAATGATGAGGCCAGTGTAGATTAACAGCTCTATTGCTCACTTTCATTCGCTCTCCCTCCTTTTTTTTTTTTTTACAGTAATCCTGTGTTATTCATGCCTTGTAGAATAAGAGACAATTAGGGCCTAGTAACAATAACTTCCTTCGCCCAGTAAAGTATAAATAATTGCATCCTCTAAAATGCAAAAATATTGCCTGCAAATATCTTGAAAATAACAAGAACTTAGATATAATACATTAGATTTGCTTTGACAACAGCGTTTTGTAAGCATACTTCTCAAATGGTGAATATCTTATTTTGGAAGGCAAAACATTCAAACAGTGAGACGCCCGGAAAAGAGAGGGCGGGGAGTGAGACGCTGAGAACGGCGAGGAACTGAAAGACGCTATGTGGGCAACAGTTCAAATGGAAAATGTTTCCACATGTGTGGCAGTGAGTGGAGCGCAGGCAGATGACTGCAGGGTTTTGTTATGGTCTGAGGACGTCAAGCAGGAGTTAGCCTATCCATCTTGTTGAAGCCCCACTCCGTGTGAAAGCACCTCCATCCCTCTATCTCACTCTTTGCTCTCTCTTTCACCCTCTCCTGCTTTTTTTGGTCCGTCTATCTCACTCTCCCTTTTCACCCCCTTTCCTGCCTTTTTCATCATCTGTCCTTAATCCTACTTGTTGTTGTCTGCCTCTCCCCGACGTATTCAGCCTCTTCTACATTAGAGTTATCCATCATGTTCACTCTACTCTACTTTACAGAGCCCACTCTTGAAAGGGAATCCATATATATCACTCCCTTGTCCTCCTTACACAGTAAAATACTTGGTGTTAAAGGAAAACTGATTTTCAACCTGCGTCCCATTGTTCTGATTTGAGATCGTTGTTTCATGTCAACGGGCGAACATATTCTGTCGATGATGTGAAACGGCTTGTTTGATGTACACGCTTCACTACGTCAATATTTCACAGAGAAATATACAGAAGACACTTTTGCCACACTATATTGTTGATCTCGCATCCGAACAATAAGATTTGGTAAACCTAGCTGATTTGAAAATCAGCTAGGTTTCCCTTTATGGGTCCATTTGTTTACATTTGTGCACTGGATAAATGAACACTAAGGATCTTACTGTGTACTTTTACTACTCTTTTACATCCCATCTCCTGCACTTTCTCCGCCCTCTGTTTTCATCCGTGCCCGTGTTTACTGTTCCCCACTTCTGCTTGGTCCCTTCTGTCATCTTCTTTCACTCACTCCGCACCTATTCTTCCCCCCAAACCCCATCCCATCTTCCTCTTAAAATGTCTCTGCTCTAAATATATACTATAGACATACCACTTTAACATTTGTTTATAGTGTGGTCCCTAGATGATGTCATGACTATGCTGGTGCTTTGGTTGAATTTTCATGCTGTGGTCGAATGTGAAAGTAAAGTTGGGTCATATTTGATCATCTAAAATGTAAAAAATAAAAAAATAAAAAAAAGCTTTGTTCTTGTGAAGCACTCTTGTATTTAACCAAATAAACCATCCCTATGCTGGGCATGTCATAATAGGTGACTGCGAAAATAGCAGATCAACAAGCTCACAGCGCATTACGGCTGTCGGCTGATTTCAGGAATTACATTCTACTCTCTATCTTAAACATTTACCCGTTTCGATTCTATTTGATTGTATTTGATTATTATCATTATTATATTTTGTGTACTGGTGCACTTGATGCATGTAATGACAGAACTGGTCAGTACAGTATATCCCCAACAGGGGCACTCTCGCTGGCAATTGTCAAGAACATTTATTTTCATGTTGTCTCTGAGTTTAACTGATTTTGGACAGGTCGGCAACCCTAAACTATTGTAGAGTGACCCATTATTTACCTGGATTACACCTTCTGATAGTTCTCCTTGAATGTAGCCAAACATACAATAATGACTCATGTAGTCTACCTGACCAGTATATTAATCGGGCTAGTGTTTCAGCAGCATGAGCATCACAGTTCACTTGAACATTGACGTGCCTCCGGGCTGGTTAGCAAAAAGCTGGAATAAAAATACAGAGATCATGTCAGTGATGTCACGTCATGCGGAAGTGTTCCAGACTCGTGGAGCCCTTAACCACTTCATCCCCGGCCTCTTTTGTCCGACATTGAAGACTGTCTGCATGTACTGCTTTAGTTGAATTGACATTATGATGAAACATTGAGCATTATAGCCACAGGCACTAATCGTCTCTGCCAGGCGAAGGCGCGGCCGAGAGTAGACTATGTTTTGCACACTGTCTGTCCGTCCGTGTGTCCATCTGTGAGCAGCTAATCTCCGGCACCGTTGGCCCGATCGACGTGAAACACTGCACACACACACCCTGGATGCCAGAGCAGAACCTCTGCCCCAATTCTTTCACATCGGCCTGTTATAGCGCCACCAGGAGGCAGATCTTTGCAAAACAATGTATTTTTATATTACTGGTACAGATTTTGTCCAAACATCGTGCAAATCGGTACACATTATCTCTATAGTCATGTGAGCAATACAGATCTGTCCGATTTTTCAAATTCCATCCTGATTGGCCAAGATTGCCTTCTAAAGTTTGCATTAGTGGTTCGCTTTGAACAAAATGCCTCAAATCATAAACGCAGCGACTCTGTCGGTTACATTTGGATATATTTACTTACTTTTTGTATTGCATATAGGATTTCATGTTAAGTGTGTTTTGCACATGCACAGTGAATGATTATAATCTAAGCATGCAGCTTGGCCTCCAACAGGAGGAGCCCAGGCCAGTGGAGCCGGCTGTTCGAGACCAGATCGTGCACTCTGCTCCCCTGAGTAGCAGTCCCACACCTCTAACTTCAGCTTCCAGTCCGGGCCCGGCCCCGGTCCTGGTCGCCGTACCTGCTGCTCCATCTCCATCTCCAGCTCCAGCTCCAGCTCCTGGACCGGAGGCTGAGGAGAAACCTGCCACCCCAGAGGAGAATGGCGAGACTGAGCTGGAGCCCATGAGGAACGGAGCCGGCCACACCTCTGAGACGGAGAGCAGCGACAGCGGGGTCACCCCTGGGGACAAGGAGAATTCCACTGGGCCGAGCCAGGATATAGAAGGTAAAGGGACACACCAGAATCAGCTTTATTCTCACATCACAGGCGTAAGGAAGTGGGTGATTTTTTTTGGTGTGTGCGCTCCATCATTTGGTAGTTTCCGTGAGAGGATAGAAGTAGAGTCAGAGCAGGGGAGAAAATAAAGAAAGAAAAAGAAGCTATGGTTTGACTTCTGAGACAATTGCTTTCTGTATGGCATAATTGAATGGATTGGCCCTGCTACAAACATAGACGCTTAAAAAGCAGACTTTAGACAACACATTATAATGCATAGAACATTGAACAGATGTAGTTCCAAAGGTGCCAGCTGGCTACTTTTTAACTGTCGTTTTTGTGAGCTGCACCACCTGATCATCAACTGTACTCGCTTCTTCTTCGTGTGTGTGCTTTGCCCCGGTGTCATATATGTATCAGTGTGAGCAGGTGCAACATGCAACCCATCTTAATAACAACACACTGTTAGTTAGTCACACTATAAATTCACTCCGTAACTCATTGCCTGCAAATTTAATTGCAGCCCCAAAGTGTGTAATAAACCATTTTAGCCATTATTGGAAACCACCTACCACCTTTTTACAGTATATTGCCCCAGTGACCTCGTTGGATTCCGGCTTTCTACTATTTCCTCCCAGCTGGACACATTGTATACACTTAAGGAACACCCTGTGGTGGAATGGCTGGATTGTTCTCTTTGCACATTTCTCATTCTAAGGGCTGGTTGTGACCCTGTAGATCAGCGGGCAACACTGTCGTACGACAAAGTATAAATCAAATCAGGCTTAAAACGATTTTGTCTGGTTGCAAATCTTTGATCTGAACTACGCCTAATAACCTTCTACAAAATGACTCCCTGTGCCCTCTGCCTCCCTCCCTCTATCTCTACCCCCCTCGCTGGATGGTCCAGACCTGGCCGAGTCCAACGGGAAGCGCCAGTATAACAGGGACTTCCTCCTGGGCTTCCAGTTCATGCCCGCTTGTGTACAGAAGCCGGAGGGCCTCCCTCCCATCAGTGACGTAGTGCTGGACAAGGTGAGTGTGTTCCGCCGACCCATGTGACTTCTATGGAAGCCATGCGCCACTGAATAATATTAACCACATTCACCCTATAGTGTCCCTATTCTGGGGTGAACATTTGCCAAAGATACCAGATAGTGAATTTCCTCAGTGCAGGATTCCGCTAAATGAGCGTGTCCGAGCTCTGAGTGACACCCTCGTAAAAATAAACAGGTTGCGGTCCAGTGAGAGCGCTGCTGCTCCGGGCGGGTCAAGCCAGCAGGAGAGCTCACAGGCGGGGAGAAGTACAAACACTGTCTGGCAGCTTGTTTGTAAACATTCTATACATTTTCGTTAAGAAAGAGGCCATGCAGTTGCTCAGTACTGGTTAATTTCACATCTACAACTGCTAGTTTAAAACGTTATTATCAATACTGTTGTCCGTTTCGTGTGTATACCTTGTCTACGCCTACTCAGACCACAGCATGCTGTTGTCTTGCCAAAGATGCCAAAGTTTTTCAACTTTGCCGCTCTGCTTTTTGCTGGCTCTACCTCCTGCCTCAGCGGTGAAACTGGAGGTTGTTGCCGCTTTCTCCAAATGTGGAAGCGGGATACCATTGCTGGTGTGAATTCAGCATAAAGGATTTTCATTCTTGACCTAAACTTCCGCACCTTATACATTTTGGGCCATTACATTTCAGTCATTTCAGAGATGTAATTCTGACGTCCTATTTTGCTGAAAAGGCAGGTGATTCAGGGAATCCTATCAGCATCAGTTCTCTGACCAGCAGACATAAAAGTCTACTAGAGTGAACTCCACAAAGTTCCCATAAATATTGCTTTCTATGAACGGAAATACACGTTGAAGATTTTGAATAGGGCCTTTCTATGAAATGGGGGAATTCTTTATTTGCTCAGGGCAAATAAAGTCTGGTTTTCTTGACTTTGCCCTACTTAGCTCTGGAGGTTGCATGCAGAAATGTGCTGAGAGTTTTGTTCGCTCCTCAGATGCACACTTATGTACGGGTGGAGCGTCTATAGTTTGCAAAAATGCTGCTTTGATTAAAATCGCATCGCTATTATGTCACACTTGGCAGTGTTGATGGTACACTCCCCACCCCACCACCCCAAGAAAAAAGAGAACCCAGCCTGTGAACGGTTGAAGAACAAATCCCAGAGCCTTTTATTTTTTTTCCTAGAGAGAAAACTCCTGCTGGAAGAGAGCAGAGAGGAAGTCAAGGACAGCTTGAAAGACAAAAGAGCTGGATTTGTTCTCTTCTCCTCCCCCACAGCACTTTCTCTCTCTCTCTCTTTCTCTCTCTCTCTGTCTCTCTCTGTGTGTGTCTCTCTCTCTCTCTGTCTCTCTCTCTCTGTCTCTCTCTCCTCTCTCTATTTCTCCCTTCCTCTCCCTCCACATCTGGTTCTGGCTTCTCTCCCCCTCCCCCCACCCTGATTCCCCCCTCACTGAATCAGCTCAGTATAATTTATCACTGGTACAGTCAAAACACATGGAACATCGGAGTGGTCATGTACGGCTGTAGCACAGTGATTTACTGTGGGCCACCTTTACAGGACCGCTGGGCTAGAAGTGTACGCAAGCATGCATTCACGCTTGCACACACTCAAGTCAAAGGCACACACTCACACATAACACAGTATCAGAATGTCAGTATTGGATTAGCCTCCTATTGCCCCATTCCAGTGTTGCTACAAGATCACTGCTCCCCCTGCTGTTCGGTCGTGTGTGTGTGTGTGTGTGTGTGTGTGTGTGTGTGTGTGTGTGTGTGTGTGTGTGTGTGTGTGTGTGTGTGTGTGTGTGTGTGTGTGTGTGTGTGTGTGTGTGTGTGTGTGTGTGTGTGTGTGGCTTAACAACAACCTGTTGTCTGGTGTGTTGCAGATCAACCAGAACAAACTGCCGTCGCGAAGCTCAGAACCCCGGGTAATATCCAGAGGGCCAGATTTTACACCCGCCTTCGCTGATTTTGGCAGACAGATGATGATGGCCGGACGAGGTGCTGTGGTGAGTCTCACACACGTAAAACACCTATAGTACAAAGTATAGACTAACCAACATTTACAACCATTGACCGACTTAATCTTGCTCATGTAGCCTAGGTTAATCAAATAATTGAGAACACTTATCTTTTTCTTTTCTTATTATATATCAACAAATCAACTCGAGTGTGTTGATTCGTTTGAAATAATTGTGATTTAAGTAATTGTGATGTTGATTCTACACACACTTTCTCAGCTGGTTTACTGGCACATGGCACAATCTTGGACTTGCACTCAAGTCGGTCACACACACTGATGCACACCCACACACTCTGCAATGTCTCAGCATCCTATATATTTTGCCCTGTTAAAGGGATAATGAAAAGCTTTGTGGCTAAAGCAAGGTGGATGACTCAAACAGGATCATTTATAGCCCTTGTTTGTTGTAGGGGGGGTGGGGCGTCCGGTTAAAGCACATCATCCAAACTTGTCCTTGTAATTTGTGAAGTAGTGTTGTTATAGTATAATTTTAGGTGTAGGTAGAGTAGTTGTAAAGCCTCGTGGTTTTCAGTCCTTTCATAAACTCAAGGTGCTGTAAAGAACCAGAAAATTCAAGAGAATATGAAAAAAAAAATGCGTCAAGAAGTTAACAGATGTGTCTCACATAGCCTGACAAATGTATGACAGAGAAAGTGTATGACAGAGAAACAGAAAATGAGGGCTGATGCCAAGAAGCACATGAAAAGGGTAGTGCACGCACATCCAAGACAGAGATTTTGACATTTCATCATTGTTTCTTTAGATTTATTTCATATGTGAGTAATGTGCAAAATCATATTAGTTTGATAAACTAACAGAGAAAATGAGGGCTGATGCCAAGAAGCACATGAAAAGGGTAGTGCACGCACATCCAAGTGCCCAGGTGCAGGGCAAACAGCAGTTCACATAAAAGAAAATAAAGTCCACAGTTTTATTGCGTGTCAATGTTTTGTGGACGAAGATCTTATTGAAATGTTGACACACAATAAAACAGTAGAGCTTATTTCACCAGT
Source organism: Gymnoscopelus microlampas (assembly GCF_963454915.1). Taxonomy (NCBI): domain Eukaryota; kingdom Metazoa; phylum Chordata; class Actinopteri; order Myctophiformes; family Myctophidae; genus Gymnoscopelus; species Gymnoscopelus microlampas. Next base: position 33,487,259 of record NC_139944.1, read on the forward strand.
GTGTGGACCTTATTTTCTTTTGTTGATGCCAAGAAGCACCATTAACTAACTAATGTTAGGTTTCTCTCATTTGGCCATTATCTGTTTGAAGCACAATTAAACTACATTGCGCAGAATCTGATTTGTTTGTTTGTTTGCTATTTAAAGGAGTAGTTCACCCAAATAAGACTCTTTGAGGCTCCTACCGGACACTCCACCGGTCATCAAATTATTGGCTAAGGAATGACACAAAAACAAAATAATCTCCATGAATTCAAGGTTTCATGGGGTGTGTAATTGATAGAACTCTTTTTTTAAAGGGTGCACTTACAGCACCTTAAATTGTCCTTTAAACCAGCACATTTGTACAACCGAGTTAGTAGTACCAAATTAAATTTGGTACCAAATTACATTCCGTAGCTCTGTTATTTGTTTTGGTTCTACTTACCCCTCATTGAATATTGACTAGCCAGCAAGTTATTAGAAATACAGCTCACTTTCTTGTCAAAATAATTGTGCCGACTCAGCAATTCTTCTAAACTACTCTGTAGGCTTGACGTGTCCCACTAAAACATTTATGCCGGCAGCTATTTTTGACTAACTACCATCCCAAATGTGTACTTTATACCTTATCTAGACAAATCAGCCATCACTGCACAATCGAAGAGCCTTGTTTTATATTATTGTAGAAGGTCTGTGACGAAGCACTTTTAAGCCTCTCGTACTAGAGGCACTCAGAGGTAATTGAGAACTTGACCATGTGACCTGATCAGTGATCCTACATCAGCAATCCATGCTCCCCCACCTTACGCTGTAGAGCAGTGGTTCTCAACCTTTTCAGGCCGTGACCCCCCCAAAATAATCATATTTGAACTGGGGACCCCCCAAAATAATCATGTTTGAACTGACCCCCCCCACCCTGACAAGCACTTGGAATGTAGGAGTTTAGTTTGACTCGGTTCCACAGATAAATATTGTGAAAATAGTGGATCTACAAGTTTTATATTGGCTATTTTCAAAATGTTCTCATATAACTTTCTTATATTATTTGACAATTATTATACTTATACTGACAATTTGGCCAATGTTTGATCAATTTCTTTACTATAGTTTGTCGATTACTTAGTTTTGATGCAGTAATGGTATTCTTTCTTTCTTTCTTAAAACGTTTTTTTTTTTTGAAAATCCCCTCTAGAAGAGCGTCTAGTCTTCCTGGGGTCCTGAGCACAGTAAATACGATAATAGACTTAGTTGTGGCGGTGTGCATACATTTGGACCAACACAAAAATCCATCCTAAAGAAATGACTAAAAAGATGTAGGCTAGGGCTAGTCATGTTCTTCCTTGTCCATTCTATAGGCAGCCTACTAAACCTGCTAAACCTAGGTGCTGCCTCGCTCTCTCGCTCTCTCTCTCTCTCTCTGTCTGTCTGTCAATCTCTCTCTCCTTCCCTCTACCCCTTTAACCCCCCTTTGCCTCGCAAAAGAAACTGCAGCCCCTTGCCCCCAGTCTCACACTCAGTAGGTCGCAGACATGCACACAGTGAAACGGTGCTTCGACACATTACCCACATGTTACGGTACGGACGGCAAGCCCTTGATCTGACCCGTAGTGTTCAGTGTCAGTCCGCTTTGCATCTCCATTAAACAAAAGACAGACAAGCAAGTATCTAAGGTTTGGAATGTCAAGTTAAACCCACTAACTAAATAAATGATGTCTTAATATTGGTTTAAGTGCTTGTGCCAATCCATTGTCAAATCATTTAAATCCATAACATGTCTGTCTATGAGGAGCAAATCTATGACAAATTACAGCATTCAGATGGTTCCATCCAAATCCAGGAATTTAAGTCCCTGGCTGCCCACAAGCACTCATCACTTGGGTTTAGTTCAAACTTGTTTTGCCATGAAATGGTGCCTTAGATCCCATGATTTGATATAGCCACTGGCGTTGCTGGCAAGATCTCGTTATTTTTGTTTGCTACTTAATACTTGATGGGCTTTTCTTTACTGAGTGCAAAGTGTGAACTGTCGTGAAATGCGTAATGATAAAGGCTTTTCAGATTATGAATATTGTTAAGTATTTAGTCGAGAAGCAAGATCGTTTCCAGGCTGTAGAGCAGGGAAATAGAGGACCATCTCAGCTAAACATCACAGTGGTGATTTTAATATGGAAATCCTGTCCTGGTCAAGAATTGTACTTGTTTGGGGGGAAAAAAGAAAAAACCTAAAGATGTGGGATTTTTTTTCATTGAATCTAGATTTCAGGGAGAGATAACCAGGTGAGGGGTAAAATAGGGTGAGACAATTATGCCATCCAGTCAAATCATATAGACAATCAATGTATTGAACCATTTGTTTACAGTATTGTTATGCTCCAAGCTGAACCAATATTTTAACATTTCTGTTCTTGCGTTCACACCTTGCTCAAAAAACACATACTTATTTATGTCACTGTTAGTGAATAATACATGGGATCTTTCCAAAGTACGTAGGATAAAAAAAACTAAACAAAAAGAAACCACACAAACCCTTGAACTTAAACATACCAGACAGGCGCACAAAAATTATTCTGTCCAGGTGATGTTATTTCAGCTTTTAAAGTTGAAGGTATCCGAGATTAACTCAACACCACTCCCCATTTGACTTTGCTCTGTGTTAAATACAATGCCATGAAAGGGTACTACATTAATAGACCTAGCCTATGTCAAACTCATATCTCTATAAAATAACTTAAGGGAAGTACATTACAGACATATAACTTAAGAGAAGTACGTTAACAGACATCCAAAAATGAGTTGGAAGTAGAGAATACACAATTAATTAAAAACGACTGCATACAAGACACTTGGATTATACTCTGAGAACTGTGTTGGAGTTTATAAATAGATTTTTTATATAGTTTGTCTGTTGGGTAAGCTTCCCCGCATAATAACTTCAATTCATCAAGTGCTTTATTAGTTTTGAGATTATTCATTCACCGTAAAGGAATGTGACAAAAAAATAATTTAAAAAATCTATGTATTCAAGACTTCATGGGGTGAGTAATTGCTAGGAAAAAAATGTCTGCCAAATGCATGTCTAAATCCTAACAGTATGTTGCTATATCAGTGGTGCGCCAACTTTTTCATGTCAAGGAACCCCCAGAATGATATGCATTTGGCCGCAGACCCCCATCTCAAAATATTTTGTTCCAGGGACCCCCCAGAAGCAAAGATTGGAGTTAAAAATGTTGGCATTAAAAACATATATATTCAAAGATTTGCACAAATATTCACGATTTTCCCAAAATAGCACATCTACGAGCTCATAGCGCGGCAAGAGCTTGTAGATCTGCTATTTTTTAATAGCCAAAGAAATCTTAAAATGACACATACGCTTTCCCGGTCTTAATAGATTAACGCCTTCTCCCTTGTGTTATGGCTTTGTGTTCTCATTGCCTCTCCTCTCTGCCAGCTGATGAACATGGGCCAGCGGAGGCCGCCACCCAGGAAGATCATCATGAACGTGTCTGTGGACGACGTCCAGCTGAAAAAAGCTGAGAATGCCTGGAAGCCTGGCTTGAAGAGGGAAGGCCCCGCAGTCGCAGAGGATCCAGAGACCGTGAATACACAGGTAAACTTAAAATAGGTCAATGATTCTCGACCTTTTTTCCATTTTCAAGGACCCCCACTTTTATATATATGCATTAAAGCCATGTACCCCCCATTTTCCACAATCTGCATGTAAAATCTGCAGTGTTTATTTAACTGTGGGAGTGTACAAATGGTGGTCCTAAGCTATGAGTCTGCACTCGTCATTCCTTTAAACTTCTGGCAGTTGAACATGCTTAGCTCGAGACTTTAGTCCTATAGTATTTAGACCCCTGTTGGTTCCGTGACCCGATGTTGAGAAGCAGTGAAAGTACATGAAAGGTACTCTATTACTCATCCTTGCCCTGTGGTCACGTTGAAAACAGATCCATATCACATTAGTCTGTGTGCAACATCGCTGCTGCATCCCTGGTTCGATTATGACTTGTAGTGGTGGGAATTATCGTTCGTTTCTAGTGACCCGAGGCATTTGTTTCTGTTCACTAAAAAGATTTGTTCCAATTATTCGTTCAGCACTTCCGGTTCCACCCTCCTCGCGTAGTTTAGTCCAATGACGAAAGAGGAAACGTCTCTCTTCAGCCAGTAAAACAGTTGAATTTTGCAACTGACTGACTGAACCTCGCATCACCAGGCACTTTTGAGAAGGTGACCGAGTTCGTTCCCGTACACCAAAATGAACAAGAACGAATCACTTCGAACAAATTGCACCCGAACGTCACAATACTAATGACTTGGGACCTGAGTCATCCCAAAATGTCAGGGCAAATACAACGGAACACAAAAACATAATTCCAGTAGGGCCAGTTTCACCACATGACATTTGAAATGCATAACACTCACAAAGCAGTAGGGCAGGTCGCTGTTGCACCACTTTTTGTTGATGGTATTAATATCAATGCATCAATTATCCAAAGTTACAGAAACAGTTCAAAGATCAATTCTATATCATGGCATCTATAAATGTTTTACAGATGGCAATTACTCATGCTATCAGTGAAATGAAATGGCCTTGCATACTTGGCAAAGAAATGTCAAATATGAAGTATCATCATGGTAAGGATTTCCATCAATTCCCATGCAAACGTAATCACAGTATGTTTCCGAGAAATAGCCTGCAACCGAGTGGCTAAGTGTTTAATGGGCTGTTGCATGAATGCCTCCCACGGTTATCGGCTTCACTCTATGATTGTTTCACACCCGCTACCACAACCCCGCAGGAGTTGTTCCGGAAGGTGCGCAGCATCCTGAACAAGCTGACGCCTCAGATGTTCAACCAGCTGATGAAGCAGGTGACCGACCTGACCATCGACACAGAGGAGAGGTTGAAGGGAGTCATCGACCTCGTCTTCGAGAAGGCCATCGATGAGCCCAGCTTCTCTGTGGCCTACGGGAACATGTGCCGCTGCCTCGCAACAGTAAGTAACACATTTCATTCTCGGACGATTGTTCTGAGGGTGGGCGCTGGTAGCCTGAAGGTCCAAGAAGTAGGCTTGTGACTTGCAACCATGGAAACCATACCTACAGACTGAGTGGGAACATCTGGTCAAGGGTGGTAAATGAAGTTATTGATTGAATACCGTATTAGTCAGAAATGTAAACAGCACAAGGTACAGTCAGACATGAAGGCTAAAAGGATAACCCAAGTATCGTTTCCCCCTCCAACGGCAGCTACTTTTAAAGTACTCATGAGTCAAGGCACTGGACCCCAAATCCTTCACATTGTGCCTGCTGTTCAATGGGTCGATGTACAAGAATAGCAATTCTATGCAGCTTCCAGGTGTAAGAGTGCAATGTTTGTAATCTTCCCTCCCACCTGCTTGGTCTCCCCAAGGCATCTTTCTTAGTCAGCTTGCCTTGTTAGATAAGGCTTAGATAACAGTTGTATTCTGGGATGATTATTAGGATTAATCACTTCAGAAATACGTATGGCCATCTGTCAATAATTTACAATTATCAAATCTTGAAACTAAATAATTGTGTGATTATATTTCATTAAGCCTTTTATACTTTGTAGAACAACGGATGGTGAAAATAGACAATCTGCTATTTTTTACATTTTATAAATGTTGACATTTGAACAATTTTTTTGAATTGTTCTTTTTAAAATGTTTGCAAATTTTTGCCTATAATGATATGACCGAACAAGGGATGCCAGGTTAAAAGAGGTTAATCGCACATCCATACCTGGCCCCTGTAAATGTAGTTATGATTTAGTCACAAGCTCTTTCCAAACCTTTCAAAAATAGCAAAAATAACCGAAATTCGAGCTTACAATGTGTCACGATGCGACTCGTTGTGAGCTTATAGATCGGCTATTTTTGCTACTTTTACATGTCACTCTTGTAAAGCAAAATAGAGCATTAACAAGAAAACATTAAAAGTTGGAATATGGAGATGATGACAGTGACACTATGCTAAACTAGACTCTCTACACTTTGCTTGTCGTCCAGCTCAAAGTGCCCATGACTGACAAGCCGGCCACCACAGTGAACTTCCGCAAGCTGCTGCTCAACCGCTGCCAGAAGGAGTTTGAGAGGGACAAGGTGGACGATGTGGTGTTTGAGAGGAAGCAGAAAGAGCTGGACTCTGCTGCTACGGTTTGTACAATAATCAGTTGTTAAAAACTTAAACCCTCTATTCTTAGAGAAACAGACTTGAGTTACAGCTGTACTCTGACCTCTTTTTTCCGGCTACTCCAAATCTCACCAAAAACAACCAATCTACAAGCTCAAAGCGCTTAGCAACGCAGTGCGATTTGAGCTTGTAGTTCAGCTATTTATGGCTAAAGTTCCCCCCAGAATTTGGATGCTGGGGTGGAAGTGGGGAAAGACAAAATATGGAGTAGCAAAATCATAACTTTGTACTTCCTAATTGACATCATTGTTCACAATCGCAGGAAATCTCGATAGTGTCATGAAATGGACCCATAGATACTGATAACCTGTCTCTAAACCATGGAAATTACAAGAAAGAGGAGTTGCAAAAATAATAGCAAGGCGATTATGTAATAATTGTGACAGGCCTAGGCGGGTCACTTCCATACGTTCACAGCGTGAATAGGCCTAACAGTATTCTGCTTGTCCCCACACCCTCATCACACCCTCCCACAGGCGACGGAGCGCGAACATCTACGGGAGGAGCTGGAGGATGCCAAGGACAAGGCCAGGAGGCGCTCCATCGGCAACATCAGGTTCATTGGTGAGCTCTTCAAGCTCAAGATGCTGACGGAGGCCATCATGCATGATTGTGTGGTGAAGCTGCTCAAGAACCACGACGAAGAGTCACTGGAGTGTCTCTGCAGGCTGCTCACAACCATTGGCAAGGACTTGGACTTTGAGAAAGCCAAGGTGAGAACCGGTGACACACTTATGCTCTGTTCACACTAGCGGCGACAAAGCTGCAAAAAGGCCAAGTGTGGCCAGCTACATTGTTGCGGAGTCACCATTGAAGTGTTGCTCAAGCCACACTGCATAAATTGATAGGGTAGGTACAGCACAGGGAACTGTTTAATGGCAGTAATGAGTTTTTCTTTCATATACAGATAGGAGCAGGAATTGTAGTGAGAAAGAGGGGGAGTGGAAATGGTGAAACGGCAACGTGATTGTTTTTAGAGATTTGTAGCTTGTCACACACGATGCAGCGACATCGAGAAGTGTCGGGCGTCACTTTGTGTGTTGCTGGCTTACATTGACTTGTAGCCTGTCACTATTGTCGTTGTTAGTGTGAACGCGGCATTAATGTTGCCTGAGAAAACAGGCAACACACGCCAGGCTAATTTGAGTGACAGCAGGCGGTATGATTATACAATTATACCTAATCACAGAGTACTGGATTTGCAATTTCAAACATCATTGCATAACAGTATGAATTATGATGTTTCTTACAGATTCAAGAGGGCCGCTCTAAGATAACATTAAAAAAAAAAAAATCATCAAAACACATCAGACAGTAAAACGGTTCTATTACTTCTGGTAAGGCTTGTATATGCTCTTGGGAAGAAGAACATCTGGTGCCTTTTTGTGTGACTCACAGGTTGTGTGTGTGTGTGTCCTCCCATTTCTTAGACTAGTGTTTGTGTTTGTAGCGATTTGTGTTTGTAGACAGGCTCTGGATCATTGGACTGATCCCTTCTGTCAGTAGTCAATTGAATTCTCTTCGAGTGGCCTCTTCTCTCCTCGTCTCCAGAGTAGGAAAGGACTTAGTTGGTATCCCAGTGATGCAGCAGCACCTTCTCTGCAGACTTTAGTTTCCAGATCCTGGATCAAGTGTTTTAGGAATAGTGGAAACCCCAATATTCTGAATAGCACCAGGCCAGTTATTTCTTAGCAGGCGTGGTGGTGCAAATGGCCTTCTAAATAACGGTGTATTGATGCTGTGTAGAAGTTCTTGCCTGTGTAAATGTAAAATCTAAACAAAAACAATCTTATTTCTCTAACAACATTTTTAAAGTTTTTTTAAGAAGAGAAATTAGTCATTGCTGAGCTGATGTCGGGGACTAAGTCATTAGATGAGTGCCAAAAGAAATCAGCACTTTCCCAGTACTTTACAGAGTAGAGGTGGACCATTACCTACATTTCATTATTTTTGGACCAAGGCCAACTCATATAGGACAGGGTTTGTCTGTATTTCAAAAGTACTGCTACATGAGAGGTGGCTGTAGCTGAGTGGGTAGAGAGGCCGCCTGGGAATCAGAAGGTCCCTTGTTCAATGTTTCCCGAGCAAGACACTTAACCCACTGCTCCTGATACTTAGGATGGGTTAAATGCAGATGACACATTTCACTGTATATTCAAATATACAGTGAAAAGTGTGTATGCATATATTCAGTGACAAATGTCGCAAAGGTGTGCAGACTATGTTATTATTATTTTTATTACTTTCATGAAACAGGAACTTGATAAGTACCCGCACTGCCCTGTGAGACTTGCTGGAAGTTAACAATTTGCTGCTTATACCTGTATGAGTGAGTGACAAATAAACCCTCGATTCGTTGTATCCCTGTCCTGGCTTACAATGTGAACGCTACTTAAATCGCTGCAGCTGGCAACCGATATACAGCAGACACAAAACCAAATGGCACTGAGGCTAACGATTAAAGTGTACATCTTAATAATTACTATTACACGGCTAATATTTGAACTGTACCGACCCGTCGCAAGCGGACATGTACGCACGCTGGAACCGTTGAGTACATTACATACCACCGTCTCTCTCTCTTCGTTCTGCATACACTCCGACCCTGGCACTGAGCTCTTGAACTTGAAACATTAACATGCTTATACATCCTTTTAATCTCCATATTTTTGCTGTTTAAAGCACTGCCGTGCAGATAAACACGTGCAAAGGAAGATGGAACTGTAGTTTCACAGACTAACCCATTCTTCTTCAGGATCTGATAAGTGGAGGTACAGTGTCGTATGTGTTCAAAATAGCACAGCGCGCACTTGACATTGACGTATGTTTTTTTTAGGGGTGGGGCGGGCTTTGCACAATTTATGTTACGACAGGGGTAGGTACGGGCCACACAGTTGGGCCGCCTTTTGGGGATCCATCCTAATAGCAGCAGGAACACTCACATGCACACACAGGAGGAGATGATATACTATGGCTTGTCTGCTACCAGTACAGAAAATAACTTCAACCATGTTGCTGGTGTGTGCTTCCAGACCTCGCAGCAAGAGAAAGGGTTATTTAACCAATTAAGCCCTATATACTTTTCTGTACGATCAATTGGGAAGATGGCCAATCCACAGGCTCACAACGTGTTACATCGTGAGCATTAGCTATCTTTGCTGTTTTTCTTGTGTTATGTAACATTTTACTGATCATTGGCCAGAATGTCACGAGGTTAATTAAGTTAAAGGAACAAAACTGACCAGACCTCTTTCTGCAGTGATCAGATTCCAGTGTGTCAGTTGTAGCTCCAGAGCTCTATTCAAGTGTTGCAGTGGTCTGTTATTCAAAACAGGGATTTCTATATGAAAGGCTGTGTGGTGCTTCTGCTTCTCCTGTGCTGTGTGTGCACTGTAATGTCAGGTGTTGTCTGTCTCTAATCTAACCCACTAGTAATCAAGTGCAGTGACAACTCCTGGCAGTACCTGGGAAGTGCTACTAATATATTATCCAGGTTTGTTTCAAACATTAAAACACTGCTTCATGTCAATGAAAGCAATGTTTTAGGAGCGTGCTGATTTGGCCAATGGTTATGGGTGCTCTGGCTTTCTTCACACATGCTTCTCTTCCCCAGCAGTGTGGTCATTTTTTGGCAGTTACAGCGCCGGCCCATTCCGTTCTATTTGGGTTCTGTTTTTGCGGGCAATTACTGTTTTTGTTCTAACCTCATTTACTTTCAGTTAGGCTGGTGTGTCAGTAAGAGAGTCATACAATGCAAAATTGCTAAATTGAGTGAGATAATGTGAAATCAAAGCAACGTGTTGTCCACTAGAGTGAATAGGGAGACATTGAGGACATTAAAGTACCTCCATGCTTTATAAAAACCTCCCCCCCCCCCTCTCTCTCTCTCTCTCTCTCTCTCTCTCTCTCTGCAGCCTCGCATGGATCAGTATTTCAATCAAATGGAAAAAATCGTCAAAGAGCGGAAGACATCGTCTCGGATACGGTTTATGTTACAAGACATCGTAGACTTACGATTGGTAAGTGAACGTGTTTGTTGGTTTGTGTGTAAGTGTGCTTTTAGTTTATTGGATAATATATAAATATATATATGTATCTTTGTTTTCTTTTTTTTCAAAGTTCAAAATTAGAATACGCAGCGCAAGCATGAACTCTAGTCAGTACACAAGGTACATAGTCACATTGAATGTAGAGAGGACAAAGTAGTGCCTTGAAGAAACTTGGATACTAGGTGAACAATGAATGTTGAAATAGTGAGATATCGCGTTGAGCTTGAGGTGGTGGGACGACATCCACTGTAAGATGTCAGCAATGCGCTCTTCTACAGTACCTGAGTGGCAGAGGGGGAGGGAGAAAAACATTAAACTTTAGGAACCGTGAAACAACCAATTTAGTCCAGGCCTGTGTTCTCAACCCAGACTTTTGCCTTTCTCTCCCTGCAGCACAACTGGGTGTCGAGGAGAGCCGACCAGGGCCCTAAAACCATTGAGCAGATCCATAAGGAGGCCAAGATCGAGGAGCAAGAGGAACAGAGGAAGGTGCACCAGCAGATGCTCTCCAAGGACAGCAAGAGAAGGCCAGGTCAGACCCCACAGCACAAATCCTCTTTAAGGCTTAGCACCATAGGCACAGCAATGATAACCCAGTCAGAAGAGCATGCTCTTCCCACAGCCTGCAGAGAGCGAGGCTGTAGATTAGAGTGGTAGCACGGGTCCAAACAATGGGAACCGAAACGGACTGTGGATAATTGGACCGGTCCGAACGGACCCGAGAAAACATTCTAAATTACTGGACCCGGTCCGAGGCGGACCCGTGGATAAGTGGACCTGTCCCGAAATGAGACCGAGGCAAACTGGACCCGGTCCGAAGCAAGCCGAGGATAATTCTAATATATTAGACCCGGTCCGACCGGGTCTCTAGACCCGTACTGGACCCGGAGCTCATTTAATGCTAAAATCACTGTGGTATTCATATTAGCCATGTCTATCAGTCACCTCCTGCTCCCCCCGTCCCCAACAGAGTAATCACAGACGAGCTGCGTTGCGTGCGTTCTGCTCTGTGTTGCAGACAGAGAACATTTTCGCCAACTTTATACCGGCCGTCGACGCAGATGATGTCCATAAACATGATCTTCCCGGTGGCTTTTGTTTGTGTTTCACCTGCTAAAAAAACTCCATGGTGTTCAACTTCAGCAGCAGTAGCGCTTGAGATGGCTGCGTTTCAATCGGCTGTTAACGTTAAACGGGGCTCATTCAACATGCGTCAACAGACGATATGGATTTGAGAGTGTAATTACAATGCATATGTCTCATTTTAAAACCGAAGGTTGAAGAGATTCATATAATAATATTAATAATAAAAAGCTGGTCGTCGGGTCCATACGGGTCCATCCATTTCAAATGGATCCAACCGAGGCCCGTGGCAATTGGAACTGATCAGACCCGTGCCCGAGGGACAAGTCAATATTTTGTCCCTGGTTCGGGGCTTGGATCTTCGGTTCCGGCCAGACCCGTCCTACCCTCTACTCAGTCTACTGTAGAACAAAAACACATATGATAATTGAAAGAACACTTTAAACTTCCCAACATCAGCTCAGCAAGCGACTGAAAACTAAGTATTTTCATAAAAGTTTGCTACAGTAATAAAACCAAGTGACTTTTATGGAATGAAAATTCTTCTAAAACCAGCAGGAGGGGAATAGTGACGTTTTCCAGGCCATTAATGAGAACTGCAGCGTTTTCATTACTTTCTGCTACTAATCAGTTGCCTCGTATTGATATTTAATGTATTCAATTCTTATTTAAAACTTGGTCTTAGTAAAAAGGAACATATCGGGTGCAGTATAGTGACCGGGCATAATGTTTTTAGTTTTTCTCCCAAAACTGGATGTTTTTCTCATATTTAGCAAACTCTGCATAAACTACCATGGTTATGGAAGGAGCATGCTGGTTAGTCATACGCACTCACAGGGACCAATCGGAAGGGTCAATTGCCAGCAGTGGTTGTCTCTAATGAAGTGGTTCCCAAACTGGGGGTCTTATTTTGGGGGATCCCCAGATGATTAGCTTAATGTGCAACATTGTTTTCTCACTCAAAAGTACCTAAACAAACCAACATATAAGTATGTGTGTGGGTTATCTGCACATTTCTAATGTAAAATTTTAAGGACTTTTATTACCTTTTTATTACCAAATTGGCCAAATATTACATAAGAAAGAGGAAAACATTGGGAAAATAGCCGATCTACTAGCTCTGTGAGCTTGTAGTTTGGCTACTTCCACAATATTTATCTGTGGAATGCCTTAACTCCTACATTTCCAAGTGCTTGTCAGGGTGGGGGGTCCCCAGTTCAAATATGATTATTTGGGGTGGTCATGGCCTGAAAGGTTTGGGAATCCTTGCTCTAATGCATGTTTTCATTGTTTGTGTTTTGTTTCTTTGTTTCAGACCCCAGAGCAGACAGAGCAGAGCAGCAGAGAGAGCAGCGCGTAGAGCAACGCGTACAGAGAGATGAGACCTGGAACACTGTGCCTATGACCAAGAACAGCAGGACCATCGACCCCTCCAAGATCCCCAAGATCTCCAAGGTCAGATACTATATACACCTCCCTGAAGTGCCTATCCCTGAAAAGTATATACTTTTTTGTTTTTTATCAAGACTTGGCCCTGAAAATGTAGTAAACATTACTACACATTATTACACTAGCCTGCCAAAGAGGTACAATCATGAAGTAGTTTCCACTAAGTGAGGCATATTCTGACCATGTGCTGCTGATGATCTCATACGTTTGTAATCTGCACATACTATCAACCCCCGTTACATTTTTGTCCTATATTTTAAACCTACAATCTGGGACTTACTTTAATGGGTAAAATGTTATTTTAACCAGTCTTTATGGTAGGGTATGTTAATACAATATAACCAGCACATCTGCAGTGGTTGGAGGTGTTCTCCCTACCTCCTTTCTACCTACCTCATTTCAGTGGAGTGGAGATTTCTATTAGTAGTTCAGACATCATTGCCATTACCTGTCTGTCAGACTACGGGGGGGCTTTTTATGCCCTTATTGATAGTACAGTAGGTAGACATGAAACTTGGAGAGAGAGATGGGCAGTGACACGCAGCAAAGGCCGTCGGGGTCAATGTTGCCTGACAGCGCAACGCGCTGTCAGGCAACATTGGAGCCTAGGTGCACCCCAAGGTGTTCTATTAAGCCATGTCAAAGCAACATGCAGGGGTGTGGTGGGCTGAGAATTTATGGATCATTATTTTTCCATCTGTTAATATAAACAAAAGAATAACCAATACACACACAGAAGGTCTTTATATTGCCTGTCCGGTTGAATCAGGGCTTCTCAGACCTTAATGTGGGCCTCTAATTCAACAAAGAGTCAAAAAGCTTGACATGCGTCACTTTGTATTCTGGGTCTGGAAAGCTTGGATTTGTCTGTAGACTCTGTATGCGGGTTGCTTGTCTCATGCAGTTAAGGTTGAATAATTACAATAGCAATTCTTTGTTGTCATGTACTGTAAATAGGGACGTTTGTTCACCCTGCGGAGATGACAAGTCTTGACGTGTTAGAATGCTCCTTCCTCTCAGGATCATTCTGGGGGTTTTCTTTGTTCTTTCAGTTTTCATTTCCTCCGTCAACTACGTGTACCCCCTATTAGCTGTGATGTTTTTGTTGCGCACAGAAAGTTGGCTGTTGACAAATTTGAGCTTTGCGTGAGTCCTTAGATGAATCCCTTGGTGCGTATCCCTGTAACTGGGATATGTTCATGACAGCCATCCCCCTGTCCTCATCTGCTCTGGGTTCCTGGTTTTCTAGTTCAGTAGAACACTGTCCGCCTGCTGGACAGATGAGGCTCTGTCACATAAAGCACTGCAGTGTTTCCTCCTGGCTCCCCCTGCTGGAGGGAGCTGGCCACGTTCACAGCATGGACCGCAATGTAGGATTTGATAACATTTTGGATGGGCATTTTATATAGAGAAGCATTTTATATCATTTGAGAGGCACTTTCTATAAAGATGTAATTGAAAAAGTGGGCTTTTCATGACGCAATAACCTAGTAAATGTCATAGGAACACTTTTGGCCTTTTCCATTGCATAGAACTGGCTCAGCTTGACGTGGCTAGCTTTATTTTTCACTGCTGATAGGTTCCCTTCAATAAAGCTAGTCATCATAGCGTTGCCCATCCCTCTGTGTAGGAGAATGTTAAACAATTCTAAAGCTAAAATGAATGCTGTAATGGAAGTTTAACCTATACAGTTAAACAAAAACGGTTTTAAAATAGTTAATTTAAGAATGTGTTAACAGTATTCTGGAGCTTCGATATATTACAGGGGAGTATGTCCAGGTGTAGTTATGCACTGATGCAAGTGACAATTCTCTTTTACCAGTCGGTGAGTCAGTAGTCTGCAGTGTTAGAGTAGAGTTGAGCCGGTTCTATACTATGGAAATGCACAAACAGGGGACACCTTTGCCCTTTGTTCCTGTGTTTTTCTGACAGCAATGTGCCAAAGAGAGGTACAGGTCTAAGAGGTGAAACTGCTGTTCATCTCTTGACCTGCTTAAGGTATTGTTTGGAAGTGGAAGTAATTGCGTATTTGCACTTTTGGAGGTACTTTTGGCATTCATATAAGATCTAAATTCTAGTCACATCTATTGATCTTTAAAATACAAAAGGTACTTTTGTTACCTTATCTGGGGCCAATGAAGCCCAAAACAAATGCAAACACATTTAATTCATAGGACAAAGCTCCAGCTATCATCTGTGCAGATCTCAACACAGAGGGTGGTTTGGCAGTTGAGGAGGCATTTTGATTGGTTGATCTGTGCGGCTGGTATACTGTACACTCAGTTTCCCATATTTAAGTGGGAGATGGGAGAGGGCATCAAGAGTTCAGCATTGTTCATTAGCCCAGCCTCATGTAATACAGCGTTTATCTATAAACTTTATCTTACCTAATACTTACTCTCAATTACCTTTTTGGATAGCCTGAGAGAAAAGATAATGGACTTGGTTAAAGAGCAATTGAGGGCAGGTCCGCAGGATATAAGCAGCCCTTTGTCAGCACATCTTACGCTCAGTGCTTAGTACTTGCGTATGCATATTTTGTAGTACAGTGAAAGGTGGTATGTCCTTACTATATATATTCACACACACACACACACACACACACACACACACACACACACACACACACACACACACACACACACACACACACACACACTGTAGTATGTGGTTTACATTTCTATAGCACCTTAATCCGAGGGGCTTTGCATTGTGCATTACGTTCATTCATTCATTCACACACCGACGGCAGAGGCATGGCACCAACCAGCAGTTAGGAGCTTATACCTCCTGAGCCTCTGCCATGAACAATTCAAAAAGCTGTGCTGACCATTTTTGTTTACATACCTTTTTATTTGTCTTTGGCTCATAGACGGGCTCCTGTTTACTGTCTAAATAAAACAGAAATGGCAGGTATTCAATGATCTCGGAAAATAAACATGTAAACTTTCAGCCTCAGATGGACGAGAAGATCCAGCTCGGCCCACGTGCTGGATCAACACTCAACTGGATGAAGGGAAGCAGTGGCGGAGCCAAGGCCAGTGATTCAGGTCAGCCAGCAGTATGAATATTTACCTGACATAGACTCATAGATGAGGAACATCTTGTTGCCATTAACAGTATTCCCAGTTGCCATGTTCCCAGTCACAACATCATTTTAGTCTAACTGACTCTTTCTGCATTTTTTATGACGTGGCCCCGAATGGGCCAGCCGTCTGCTCTGGAACAGCGTTGGTCTGTATGTATGTCCCCTCTAAAGTAGACCAATCACAGTAAACTCTTCTGACCCTGCTATACCAATCACAGTCCCCACAAAAGTATACCAATCGCAGTGAACCACTCAGCTCAACTGCCACTGCTACACCAATCACAGCTCACCTCTTGCTGCTAACTTAACATTAGCTCAACATTTAAGAGATAGTTCACCCCCAAAATGACTTTTTTCCTATTGATTAGTCACCCCATGGAGACTTGAATTCATGGATATTTTTTAGTTTCTGTCGCATTCCTAAGCCAATACTTTGATGACCGGCAGCGGTTCCGCTGGTCATCAAATTATTGGTCATCAGGAGAGACTAGACCAAATTCAGATTCTCCCTCAATGACTCTTTTTAACGTTTCTCATAAATAATAAAAAATAAAAAAAAATTAGTAACCCTTACCAGACCTCATCGGCACCCATACTACGAAAATAATCAGTGCTCTGTGCAGAGAAACCCCCCCCCTCCCCTCCCCCCCTTCCTCTCCTTCCCCTCCCTGGTATGATTGAGTGTCTTGATTATTGTCTGTCTTGTCTGTTTATTTTTATTTTTTTAATTTTTATTATTTTCATGACCCTATTATTATGCTAAATTACTGTACTGATTTTATTGTTTGTTATATCGTGCCTTGTTTGTTTGTAGTTTTTTGTCCAAAAAATCAGACCTCTTTGTTCAACCACCTATAATTTCTGTATTTTAACCTGTCTGAGAAAAATAATAAAGAGATTTGTAAAAAAAAAAAAAAAATATTGGTCATCAAAACAAAAAGATATCCATGAAATCAAGTCTCCATGGTGTTCACAAAATGCAGTGTGCAGTAGACTGTGTTTTTTTTTTTCTCCCAGGAGTTGCCTCTGAAAGTTTTAATGACTATATTACAATGAGTATTTTGTGTGTTTCATAATGGCCATTATTATTTTCCGCCCCTATCAGAACTATCAAGGTCTGCCGGCAGCAGTCTGAATCGCTATTCTGCACTTCAGTCCACCCCTCCACCCCAGACCTCCACCCCAAACACGCACAGCCCAGACTACGACTCCAGGAGAACTCTGGGAAGGTAAGGGACATATTTAGCATGCCATTTCTTAGAAAGAAATTTAGGAGCAATTAAGCTTGAACTGAGCTTTTGTGCTCGGGTGGCGCAGGAGAAAAGTACCTGCCCACCATCGCTGAGTCTAGGGGTTCAAATCCACAGTGGCGCATCCGGCTTGGCCAAGCGTCTATACAAACACAATTGGCCAGTGTTCAGGGGTAAGGACGCCAGACGGGAAGTGTGATATTTGTTCATGCACATACTTTTACGGACTGGGGTAGTGCCTGTCAGCGAGGAATGTTGAGCAGGAGGAGTAGGACGTAGGCTCTGTCCTCGCGGTGAGGGCTCCTCGCTGGCAGGTGAGCTAGTAGGATGCAACAGCAGTGGGAGGAATTAATTGGCATAATGACTAAATTGGAAGAAAAAGGGGACAGGATATTTTGCTCATTATAGTGTATGGCCATATTCTGTTTTTTCTTTCGCTCTCTCTCTTATATACGATCTGACATGATGTCTTTCTCCCTTTCTTCACCCAAGTCGCAGCAGTGTAGGGAGAGAACGCAGTGAGAAGCCACTGAGCTCTGTCCCATCGTCGCGTCCCGGGCCTTTTGTCAGGGGAGGCAGCTCCAAAGAACTGCTGGAGAGCCCTTCCCCAGAGGAGCCCCGCAGAGACAGAGACACACCCGAGCCTAGGAGACCCAGTGTCACTGAGGACAAGACGGAACCGGAGCGTAACAGAGCCAGAGACCCAGGTGAGGGACACTACCGTGTACAAACATGCAAACAGAATATACGCAAAGACCACACAAAATTAAGAATGATGTACTACTACCCAATATCCTGGCCCATGAGTGATACAGTATTTGTGCCAAGTTTGGAGGCAGTTGGACTACTGGTCGGCTGTGGGACCCCTGACAACCAAACACACAATCACAAACAAATTCTAGATAATGATAAGTGATCATTGGGTGCTTTAAGTAAAGTCATTACATTCCTGAAGGTGTAGGCAGAAACCTTTTGTGCTCTTTCATAAATTGAATGCTATATAGTTTTTTGGTTTTCTCAGATGAGTGTACAATTGGAACCAAATGTATGTGTTCCATTTGTAGACTGATACTCTTCAGATTTAAATCAGCACTGAGGATTTTACAGTGCAGGCTGCTGAGAAAAGAACTAAATCACCGCTCATCCATTTAAAAAAAAACCTACTTAAGTGAAGTGCTGGAGCTGAATAAAAGTAGAATGAACAAAAGGAAAGGGCCCGAAGAAGGTCAAACGACCGAAAGCTCGCAATTAATTGGGTACTTGCACAGTGTTTCGAGTGTGCGGTTGCTGCCTTCTTTTGTTCACAGGCAAGGCTACTGAAGAAAAACAAAACTGGTACTGGTGCATAGGGAGTATTAAGTAAATTAATAATATACCTCCAACTCTTGATAAGAGTAATGAGTAATAAATATCTTCTTATTTTTATTACAAATTGACAATCATTAGCTTACAGGCTCACAACACTACATGTTGAATGTTGAAATCACAATGTTGGCAAAGGCATATACTGTAAGCTGTACTGTAGAGATAAGAATATGTTCTAGAACATAATCTCTGGTTTGGAAATTCAGTTGCATTACATGTTATGTAAACTGAGTACATTTTAAGCTTTGCTATTGGTTTTGAGCATTTCTTTCTCATATCCCAGAAATATTTTGCTAGTATATATATATATACTTTTTTAATACATATTTCTGTGGCTTTTTCTGCCTTAATTTATCGTTTATAGTAGAGACGGACAGGAAACAGGGAAAGAGATGGGGAGAAACATGCAGCAAAGAGTGTCAGGAACGGGACTTGAACCCGCGGTATGAGTACAGACTGCTAGGCCAGCGGTCCGGTCCATCTTTTGCCAATATTGTGCAGTCTTGGAATCAACACAGAGATCAGTTCTTAGTAAGAGAATGTCACAGTCAAATAGATATATCATCTGCAGGCCAGGTCACACACCTTACAACAGAGGTTCCCAAACCTTCAGTTCAAGGCCCAAAAGATGCATTTCCAAAAGATTACATGTAAAAAACTGTGAAAATTGCCGCTTGTAGATCTGCAATTTTCACTATTTCGTTTGAAATGTATTCATTTTTTGAAAACTCCTTGTTGAAAAATGTTTGAACAGATATGACATCAGGATAGGATATTTACTCACATACCACTTACCCATAAAATTGTTCTGTGACCCAAGAATGTGCCCATTGTTTGGAAACCACTGCCCTACAAGCATTCTTTCAGCGTTGTGTTGTGCTGTTGTGACTCTGATTTGTCCCTGACAGTGAAAGCTGAGCCAGTGGCCCAGACCCCTGACACACCGGCCTTGTCAGAGGAGGAGATGGAGAGGAAGTGCAAGTCTATTATTGACGAGTTCCTGCACATCAATGATATCAAGGTACAGGGACCCCAATTAATCTGCTAATGTGATGAAACTCACCACACTGTGATGTCCTTTCAGTGTTCTTGGGTACCTAGGTGTCAATGCAGGGGTTGGTGCTAAGGTCTTAAAATTAGTTGAAACTGGGACAAGTACAGGTCATGTTCTACTTGCCCAAAGGTCATGTTCACATGCCTTATTATTTTTATTTCATTACTATAAACCACCAGTCTAGGTTTGCAACCCATTCCTCGTCATTGAAATGTGCTGCCAAGCGGTTCACGTAACTCAAATCCGTAGCCAGCGATCTCCCCCAGACTTGGAAATGAATATGGAATCTCACTTTACATCTGTTACATTTGGTCATTGTAGCTACTTATCATATTATCATTCTATGATCGACACACACAGACAGGAAATGTGCGGGGTTGGGAGAATTGCCTAAAATTTTACATCTTATAATTATGATGTAAGACGTTTTGATTGATTGATTGATTTATTACTTTATTAGTAAAAAAAATAACAACACGGAGGTACAGTAGAACACTTGGTCTAAAAGGATAACACCATTGTGGTCCTATGTATTCAATTCATCAACAGAGCATAGAATATTAGCACGTTGATACATGTCATCAACGTTGTAAGACGGTAGACGGACTGGGTGGGTTGACGAGTATTGAATGTATCTCTCTCTGTCGTTAATGGACGTGTTGTGGTGACTCGCTTGTTAGGTCCCGTCAGACATGCGCTCCTTTAGTCCACACCAAATCTCTTCACCACAAATAGCTTGTAGTTCTGCTGAGTCCAAAAGGGAAACGCGCACATCTCAACAAAAACTGCTGAACAAAAATGCGTACAATGGAGAAGAAGGGTAGGACGGGTCTGCACACTGTTCTGTAGCTCCTAGTAGAAACTGTTTTTATTTAAATTTAAGCGACAACATTTCAACCTGTGTGGCTCTTTAAAAAAAAATTCTACTGGAAGCTACAGAACAGTGTGCGGACTTCCCTTCTCCATTCATGTGGTTAAGCCTCAGACGTCTTGCTTTCGTAATGCACTGAATTCCTCATGAGGATATCCACCAGATAATACAGACTTGTATTTTATATATCTCTTTTTCCATTCATGTTAATTTCAGTGGTGAAATGGGTCTTGTGTCTTGAATGTAACTCGCTGACACTGGGTATGGACGTGGTCTTCTCTCTCTGTCTACAGGAGGCTGTGCAGTGTGTAGACGACCTGGCGTCTCCGCTCCATGTGTTTGTGCGCGTGGGAGTGGAGTCCACTCTGGAGCGCAGTCAGATCACACGGGAACACATGGGCCAGCTGCTCTTCCAGTTGGTGCAGCTTGACGTTCTACCTAAACCCCTGTTCTATCAAGGGTCAGTCCCCCCTAATGCATGCAGTTGAGAAATGTCATGTCAGTGAATTGTTTGAAACCTGGAGGTGCTCCAAAGTAGATCATGTTGGGAAACATTTACAGCGAGTGTAAGAAGGCCTCTTACTACAAACGTACTAAAAGAAAGTCTGCATGTACAGGCACATCATACAGAGCACCTTGACCATCAGTCATTTAAAGTGACATCCCCAACAACTTGGAGCAGAGTCATAACGCTGTTAACAGCGCTTAAATCTCTTAAAGGCAGAACATGTAATCCAAATGTAAATACAAGGTTAACCCCACTTCCAAAAGTCAAAACACATGATTGGAAGCTGCTATCACTCCCAAATTGACTTGACAAGTCTCTTAACACAAGAACTAACGCGACAAAACAACTACATTTTGTTTGTTTCCTTATACTGTAAAATATTTGTTTACATCTCTAATGTTTGAGTAAAACAAACCTATATTTTGTATTTACTCAAACTCCTACATTATGTGCAGTATGTAAATATAACTTGTAAAATAAATTACAAACATGCATGATTTTCAATCAAGTCTTAAGGATAGCCAACATCTAATGAGTTATCAATTCTATCAATTCTCGCACAACAGTCAGCCCATATTGTCCACAAACCAGCAAATGTGGTCTGCACATTTTCCGGGGTATTTTAAGGAGCGCACATGAAACGGTGAAAAGTAGCTTTTCGTTGTTTACTTGAGCGGTGCTATTCCAGTGTGCTTCATATCGACTGGCTGCCAAAATGATACGACCTCAAGGGTCTCGTGGCTCAATACGAAATGATGGAATCGGGCGAAAAGTCAATCCTGAAATAAGTCACTGCCTGAGATTCCTAGTCAATGCGTAGTTGCCTGGTTGGACAACCTTTATGACAGAAAAAAGCAGGTCTGTAAAGTTCACTTGCTCTGACTAAAAGTCACTTCAAATTGTATGTGTACCAGGCATCAGTTGTCACTTGAAAAGAATGAAAATACTAATTATAAACGTAAGTATATACTGTTTGTTTATTAATACCCACAAGGCAGTTGATCAAATACTTAAATACATGGGCATCGCAATAGTAATTAAATATTATTTTGAATGGTACTCAATAATTGGTAGTACAATTTGGTTATAACAAAAAGATATGTAAGAACTTTGTGTGTGTGTGTGTGTGTGTATGCGTGCTTGTGTGTGCGTGTGTGTGTGTGTGTGTGTGTATGCGTTGGTGTTTTCCTCCAGGTTTGCAGACACCCTGGAGCTAGCAGACGACATGGCCATCGACATTCCCCATATCTGGCTGTACCTGGCTGAGCTGCTCAGCCCTGTGCTGAGGGAGGGGGGCTTCTCTATGAGAGAGCTCTTTAGGTACTGGAATGTTTTTGGAAAGGATTATCTTTCTGTACAGCAGTAGGGGTTAAGGTTACTTGGTGCATCTTACTTTGATGGAACACAAGGTTACTACCAGTATTTTCCTGACAGTTTTGAACAAAATAGCCAGGAGCCTCAATCTCATTGTGACCCCTTCTTAACAATCTGTTTGTTTTGGCAACCCCCCCAGATTCTCATCTACACCTCTGTTGTTTGTTCACAGTGAATTAAGCAAACCTTTGCTTCCTGTGGGAAGAGCTGGGATCTTATTTTCTGAAATACTGCACATACTATGCAAACAAATGGTAAGGAAAACTTTTCTTTTGAAGAATCCCACAGATTTTCACACCGTTCAGCCATTTGCATGTGCTCATTATGAAGCAGAAGAGAGTACTTATAGAGAGTACTTGAAAAGAATATACTGTATTAACATTGAATAAAAGTCCTGTTACTCTCATATTCATGTAAGCATTGTTATTTGTGTGGTTGTGCGTGTTACTGTAATTGTTTTAATCAATTATAAACAATTAGAATATAATCGATTATTGATCATTTAATAACAATAGCGGTTCGGCCGCTACACGGCCCTCACATCTACGTTGCACCGCCAATCCAACCGATATACCCATATATGGAGATCTCTGTATCTGTCAGTCCTTGTCCTTTTTATTCCCATATATTGAAATCTCTGATATCATCAGTATATGCCCAGGCCCCCTCTTGTGCCCATATATGGAGCTGACGATTTGTTTGCGCCTGATGCCATTATGAAACATTGAGGTTAGACAACACTCTTGACACTCAACACTATGGCTGAGTCATAGTGACATGAGTGTGATGACGTGGTCCGCCGGCCGGCCGGTCCTCCCATTAGCCAATTCTAATACAGAATAATCAATGATGAATCTATCCCTATTTTGGGCATGTCATTATAGGCAAAATGTTTCAAAAAACTTAAAACAAAATGCAAAAATAGTAAAGCTAGCCGATCTACAGGCTCACAATGCTTCGCTTTGCGACGACTTTATGACAAACGGGGTGTATTAAACGTCATTGTCATAAGCTCTTTTATAAATTTAGCTTGACTGCTGTCCGCTAAGCTTTTTTAGCCCTACCGTTTCTGACGTGGCCCTCGTTCTCCGCTCCACAGAGCCATAGGAAAGTAGGTGTTTTGTGGAGGGAATCTGGCCTCAGCTGGAGTGACTTCCTACCAGAGGGAGAAGACGTCCAGGCATTCATCTCACAACAGGTACTGTTCTGTTCGGCATGCACTTCACAATGCTTATACCGTTTGAAAATTGCCAAAAACGTTGTCTTGAGAAAGGTCTATCAAGTTAACTGTCCACAGAGTAAATAGCGCAAAGCTTTTTCTGTTCAGGATTTGTTACTGGAAAGATTTTAGAATTATTGATTTGAAGTGCCCAACTTTTCTAAGTTGTGCATCGGCGTTCTGCGGCTGCTCGTGGAACAACCAAATTAGTAGCCTATGGTGTCTTAAGTATCATTCATAGTCGGACGTAAGGATACGTAACGAGCGCCGGCGCTCCTTGCGTTGTCGTTTTTTACTCCCCCTCCGTCACTAACGGCTACAGTTGTTCCGTCCGTTCAGTCGACATTCACCGTCAGCCCGACGGACGTTCACTACGTTTTGCCTGTAGTTTCACTGGGCTACAATGCTAGTTTCATAGCATTGTAGCGTGACACAACCGGTTGCCAGATTTTGTGAGAGAAATAAGTAACCAGGTCTATGAAAACAAGCCCAAAAGAATCGAGTAGGCCACATGAACAGTGGTGGAAAAAGTACTCAAATGTTTTACTTAAGTAAAAGTATCACTACTCCAATGCAGAAGTACTCTGTTACAAGTCAAAGTTTGGAATTAAAAATGTACTTGAGTAAAAGTACAAAAGTATTGGTATCAGAATGTACTTAAAGTACCAAAAGTAAAAGTACAAAAATGTTTGAAAATAGCCGATCTACAAGCTCACAAGGCGTCGCATCGGATCGGCTATTTTCAAATAGCCTATGTATAAAATTGGGCTAAAGTGGTTAATGTACGTTTCATATTATCATCATTTATATCTGAAAAGTAACTAGTAACTAAAGTTTTCAAATAATTGTAGTGGAGTAAAAGTACAATATTTGCCTCTGAGATGTAGTGGAGTAAAAGTAAAAGTATTGGAAATTGGAAATACTCAAGTAAAGTACAATTACCTCAAAATTTTACTTAAGTACAGTACTTAAGTAAATGTACTTAGTTACTTTACACCACTGCATATGAAAATAGCAGATCTACAATATATATTTGAGAATCACTGGTTTAAATAATAATTGGCCCAAATAAGCAACTACACTTTAGAAACAAGCCCAA
Organism: Gymnoscopelus microlampas; assembly: GCF_963454915.1. Taxonomy (NCBI): domain Eukaryota; kingdom Metazoa; phylum Chordata; class Actinopteri; order Myctophiformes; family Myctophidae; genus Gymnoscopelus; species Gymnoscopelus microlampas. The sequence goes on from NC_139944.1 coordinate 33,511,872, forward strand.
ATAAAACCGCAACCACCAATAAAAAATTGCTTGTTTGTTTACAAGCAACTATACAGAAGAATAAGCCCAAAGTCGCTTATAATAAGCAGACATGGCAACATTGGGTACGTGCAATCTCTCTCTCCTAAATAACGCGAGCGAACCATGTATGTGTCCGTAAAGAACGGACGGAATGCCTCACCCCATGACGTACGTTTAAGACACATCTAGGGACTATGAACGGGCCTTTAAGTGTAAATTCACATCATATATAAAAATGCAGCCTTACGTGCTCTTTTTTTTCTCCTTTTTTTACCTACATTTCTTGGACCCCTTTCTCTCCAGTTTGATTCTCTCTAGTTTGGCCTCTCTCCCTGTGTGTCTCTCTCTCTTCATGTTATCCTCCTAGTACTACTTAAAGGGAACCCCTCAGAGACACTGTAACAAGTGAGATCATCAACAGTAATTATGATTAAATAACTTTTGAATTGAATAATGATGTCCACCCCCTCCCATCCTCTCTTGTTTGTCCTGACAGGAGCTTCAGTTCACTCTGTCAGAGTGCTCCAGTCCTGAGAAAGATCTGTCTAAACGAATCCTGTCTCCTGAGGAGATGAGCAAACAGCTGGAGAGACTCCTGCTTGAGGACATGGCCACCGACGAGCAGATCTTTGACTGGGTAGAGGTACGGATAATGGAAAGTAATTAATATCAATACATTGAAATGGTAGTTGTTTTCATGATATCCGTGTGTGTACAGGGAAAATAGTAGAAAAATCATCTCCATGTCTTACTTGCTTGGGTTAGTTTTGTTATCAAGTATTTGGGCTAGGGCTTTGGGACAAAAGTAATCCTAATGGACACAGATCATTTAGAAAGGGGCTTTCTTGTATTGGTATTTTAAAAATCCATAACTAGAACACTAATCGTTATCTCACACTAATCTCACATCCCTAACATGAACCCCAGCGTCCTCATTCTGGGCATGTCATAATAGGCAAACATTGTGCGAAAATAGCTGAACATTTTGGCAAAAAATGCAGATCTGCATGCTCACAACGGCGAGGAGATTTGGTATAGAGAGAAAAAAGTATAGACCCCTGAGAGACCCCGGACAATGAAGTATATCGAGTTTAAGTAGTTAAGAGTGGTGACAGCTCCTCCCTTGCCTGTGAAATTGACATATGTTCCGTCCTCTTCCATGTTCTCTTCCACTCCCACAGGCCAATCTAGATGAATCTCAGATGAGCTCATCTCCATTCCTGAGGGCTTTGATGACGGCCGTCTGTAAGGCAGCAGTGAAAGGTGAAGACTCCACCCGCCCAGGAGGGGAAAGAGAGACTATTATACCAGAATCGCTGTGTTGATTGCATCATTTGAAACACTGTCAGACTCAAAGCAGCTCACCAGGCATATTCTTCCCCCAAACCCCCCCACCCCCATCTTTTCGTTTCCACTTGCAGATGAGAACAGCACCTGTCGAGTCGACACGGCCATCATCCAGAGAAGATTGCCCGTTTTACTCAAGTACCTTAACTCAGACACTGAGCGACAGCTGCAAGCACTTTATGCACTTCAGGCTCTGATCGTCACCTTGGATCAGCCTCCAAGTGAGTGCCTCGCCACAGTGCCACATGTTCAGCCGCCCCCCTGCAATGTGCAAGATGCATTTCCGGCAGTCAGGGTTTTGTGTCAAATAGAAGTGCAAAGTAATTCTGAGCTCTTGTTTTAATCTTCCTGGCACACCAGAAGAGAATTGACTTTCAAATAATTAACCCATTGAATCCGGGAACGCATCTCTGTCATGTTAGACTTATTTTGGTTATTCACTAATAGCAGATATACAAGCTCATAACGCGGCAACAAGTGCCGCGCTATGAGCTTGTAGATCTGCTATTTATTTTTTATTTTTTTTAATGTGTGCAAATCTTTGAATATATATACATTTGTAAAATATTTTGTTTCAGGGACCCCCAGATTTGCACAAACTTTCAAGATTTTTCAAAATAGCAGATCTACAAGCTCATAGTATATCTGCTATTTTTGAATAGTCAAAGAAATCTAAAATGACAGAGATGCGTTCCCGGATTGAATGGGTTAAGTAATATCACACAAGAGGGAGTGATGTTATATTGTATATCATCATGGCTGTGTGGTCATTTATGTGAATGCATAATTTTTTTCCTGTTGTTTCTAGAGAATATAAAGGGAGACACAGAGAACTGAGGAAATGGAGAGAGACAGACCAGAATAGACACAAGGAGACATAGTCCAGGCAGACTTTAGTGTCTATAATCTGGCATGATACTAAAGTCTGGAGGCAGGCAACACAGGTTTTTCCCACAGCAGTGATTCCCAATGTTTTCTGGATCAGGGCCCACTTTAAAATGTTGAAGCGTTAGCGGCCCACCCATCTGACCACTTAACATGGCAGCTGTGCATTTTCAGAGCGATCATTCAATCGATTGTGTTCTGGCTTGGATTAATGGAACTAACATAGTACACGTTAAGATGATATTTATCGGTATCACAATGAAAACTAATTTTTCAAGGTTTAAAAAAAAATATATGTATTTTCTTTTTACATATTTATTTTATATTAATGTTATATATCAGGAGATCAGAAATCTCTTTTACAAGAGAGACCTCTTGTAAAACCCCTTGTAATTCCCTCGCGGCCCACCAGTGTAAAAATACTCTGCAGCATGGAGAAAAGCACACTAAAAGGAGCTGCAAATTAGTGTGCCCCTGTCATTGTATAAAGCCACCAGCAATGCAGCAGCAAAACATGAAGAAATCGGCTTATTTTCTCAATAAACCAAACTTATTCAAGGAATTATGTCTATATGCACCATGTTAACTGTTTTAGTGTTATGTACAAAGTTACATTTGGACTTGTTGCTCTTGCAGTACCTGGTGCAGCAGTTAACGGTGGGCTGTAAACCAACATTTTCTTGAGAAAAAAAGCTCTATTGAGCAAAGATGCTGATTATCTTCATCCTTCATTGCTGTTGGCTTTATATGTTGCACACAAGAAAAGACGACCTGTTTTTTTCAGCTAGTAAGAGTGCTTACCTTCATGCTGTTGGCTGTTTTTCCTTTGATCTTTAAACATTGAGGTGGAGGATTGTGTGCGTGCAATGGATTATGGTCATTGTTTGTTGTTACGGTTTGTGTACAGGACTACAGGAACATAAAAAGTAACAAAGAAAATTGGCTCCTCAAACATCGCTGCATAGTAATGGTGATAAGCAATAATAATATGGAGTTAAAAAAACAACCAACATTTATAATACAGTTGCAGCCAGTGTATAATAGCAGCAAATAGAAACTGCAAGGTGTATTGCTGCCCTCCACAGTCAATAGTCCGCACTGCATGTCATGTTTTCCTTGGATTATGCTACCCACACCGAGGTCATAGGAAAGAATATAGCATTAACTGCATTTAGATGTTCCTAATAATTTAGCCAATGTTGGTCAATTTAAATGATCAAATTCCTTGAATCGAACAAACTGTTTGTATAACTTTGTGTAAACCTTTTTATTCATGTGGCAAACCAGTGGCATACCCACTGTAGAGGCAGGGCAGGCGGTCGCCTGCCCAACTAAGATCTCGTCTCCCCTAGAAAACCTGAATAACCCGTTAGGTGTCATTGTGTGCTTAATGTCCTCAAAGTCATGCATCCAACAAGCTTTGAACTGAGCAGATTGGACCTTCTGTTCCAGAGATAATGGCCAAAACATCTTGAAAACGGACACTTTTGCCGGTTTTCGATTGCCGATTTTCGATTGAGTTGAAATCTCTTTCTTGGGGGTCAATACCATGCTACACACATTTCAACTCTTCCCATTAACATGTGGCTTTGGGGCAGACATGTTATGTTATTAAATGATGCCATTACACACTACATGCAAAGCCTCTTTTCACATGCATTCTACCTGTATCTCTCTCTGCCCAGACCTCCTGCGGATGTTCTTTGACTGTCTGTATGACGAGGATGTCATCTCGGAGGACGCGTTCTACAAGTGGGAGACGAGCAAAGACCCTGCCGAGCAGCAGGGCAAGGGTGTGGCTCTCAAGTCTGTCACAGCGTTCTTCACCTGGCTGAGGGAGGCTGAGGAGGAGTCGGAGGATAATTGACGAGGGAGATAGTGGCGACGGTGACCCACCCCCCAATTACGGGACACAAGGCCAGCTGTTGCTACATGAAAGAACTGCATTATCGCAGCAGAACAAAACAAACTTTCAAAATGCGAGCGGGGCAGGAACGACACGTTTACGGCTGGAAATCTTTTTTTTTCTGCGGTACGGTTCTGAAAACACGCCGCCATTTTGAGTTTGGATTCCAACGGCGGAAGCACTAAACAAAAAAAGATATACCTGTATTATACATAGAAAATATTTTTGTTTTAAATTTTAACTTACTTTTTCTTTTGTTACTTTTTAAGAAGAGACTTAAAAGATACATAGGTTCCGGACTCTTTAATTTATTATTTTTTTAAAGGACTGCAAATATGGAAGTTTATTTAACATTTGCAGATGCTCACAATGAGAAGAACGTTGACAACAATAGAAATAACAATATTATTAATTATAATAACAAAATAATAATTGTGAAATAAAATAGCCACCCTGAATTCCAAAATGTTTGGTTGAAAACAGGGTAAGAAAAAAAAAACAAAGCTATTTTGGGATGAAGGGGAAGCAGAGACTGGGCGCACATGAACTTTATTAACGTTGTCCTTGTATGACGTTTGAAGTTACAGGTTATCACCAAATAACCAAGAAGTGTTCCCTCTGCTTTGGCTTGCTCCATGTTATATGTACATACAGCCTCGCGAGAGGTTAGACGTATGCATTCGACTAGCAATGCAAATGATCCACACCAGAGAAATCTCAGATGAACTTGATATAAAATGACACCAATGAACAAAAATAGGTAACGTTCAATCGAGATGAGCAAAATGCAAGTTTAAAAAGCAAAATGAGTTGCTGAACATGGAAGTGCTTGTAATACTTCAAACCTACAGAGCAGATTAAATGCTTGTAAATACATTAAAGACAAAAAAGGTATTTAAAAAAATAAATCTCCATGATTATTTCAAGGACATGATGGTTGATCACATGAAATATTTCATGTAGTTTTTAACTCATGGGTTTAGGGATTCCCTCATGGAGAGGTCATGTAGATCAAATAAATTGGGTTTAAAGGTTTCCTTTTCGGGCAGATGGGGTCCACATTAAAACTGGAATGAAGATCTGCTACTGTTCATCACTGTTAAAATTGGGGGTAATAATGCAGAGTGTTTCTGTTCTTTGGCAACAAAAATACAAACCAAACTTTAACAATCATCAGGCTTAGCCGGAAACTGGCTTTGCTATAGACCCCTTAACAGACGACGTCATACTGGCTGCGTGCAGCCAGTATGCGCGCAACGAAACCCATTATATCAGGTCTCGTTAGGACGCGTCTCACTAGCCAACACACACAAGAGGGGGTTGGGGTGTGCTGAAACCAGTGCACCCCGAAACAGGTTGGGAATTGATTGCGTGAAACAATCACCTGTGTGTCCAGGCTCAATGTTAGTAAACAAATAATTGGTCTATTGACTTGTGCTGTCTCACAATAATTGGTGACCTAATGAATTCTGTGACTCTGCTCTGTTGTACAAAATGGCAGGTAAAATTGAATCCTAATTATAACATACATGATGTTTTCTTGAATATAGTAATTTATAGCGTCATGGTAATGAACAACCTCCAACAGACCACCACCAACCAAATATTTTACTGGGAACACAGTGACTGCTGGAATGACCGTGATGATAATCATTTTTTCATGCAACACCTAAGAGTCACATGGCCTGAAAATATCATTGAGACATAACACTAGCGGCCTATATCTGCACCTTGCCAGCCTTCCAATGTCGTTTCCCCCTCTTTTTTAAAGCATTCAAATCCAGCCTGATTTCAAGCTCTTCCAAAACCAAGCCGGGGTTGCCAAAAAAACGTGTGGTTCTGAGCATTGAGGGCAGTCTCCTTGGTGTGTGCATATTTTTGGCTGTAGTCGGACCTCATAGAAGAGGTTGGGAGCCTGATTAAAATGGTGAATTGGCTGTCGCCTGTTGTCAGTCAAAGTAGGAGAAGTTATGTGGGGTAGTGTTATTTTCCACAAGAAAGACCATCTGGTTGTTGTGCATTGTGCAAATGAGGAAACGTGTTGTCATTCATTGTCACAGCCACAGGTGACACTTGGTTGAGAAATAATTTTGAAGGTGTCGCCGCCGACATTTGCCACCATGACCCACCGCTGTTGACTAGGCTTTTAACAAACCAGTAGAAAGGTTTACTTCTATTTCACATCCCTACGCTGGTTACCTCCCTGATTATGGCTCTTCATGGCCTGTCCCCAAATAAAAATGTGTGTTAATAACCCCTTATGAGCCTGTGCCTGAGGTCCTCGTGCAGGAACCTGTGGTGAATCTCTAGGCTGACACAACAGGTGACCATCCCTTCGCTGTCAGTGCTCTTTGTCTCTGGAATGACCTGCCCGAGGGTCTCAGTCTTGCTAAATCAGTGGTTTATATTATCGAAAAACCTTTCCATATTTTTTCTTAACATTATTTGATTCTATAAATAGTTCAGTTCTCACTCGGTTTTGTTTTATTCTGTTTCAGCTTTTATTTTATTCAGTTTTAGGCTATATGTAAACTGAAGAAATGAAACTATGTACAGCACTTGTAACCTTCCTTGTTTTATAAGTGTTTTATAAATGGTAACTATTATTCCCCTTGTTTGTTAGCAGAGGTCTCATATTGCACAAGGCAGCGTTAATAGTGTTGAAAATATATTAGAATGTAGGCCTACAAACCAAAATACAGAATGTTACCAATAAGGACATTTTTGATGGAGATCAAAGGAAAAGACAGAAATCTACCAGAAAAAAATGTGAAATACTATCCCAGCTTGATGTAGGCTCTATATGTTTAAAAAATATGTTTAAAAAAAAAAAGTGTAGCATTTTAGATTCATTTTAAATCAGTTGTTTTTTGCACACCAAATGTAATGCAACGCCCTGGAGAGATATGTTGCTCAAAGGTAATCTTGTCACATGATGAAAAGGTTTGCAAATGAGCCCGCCACCACCACTTTATGGTAATGTTAGTTAACTGGTACAACTGCCTGCTAGACCTTTGTTATTTTAATCAAATTACAGGGTTATCTTGTATAGGCTGTCGGGGTTTTGGTTTCATGATGACGAGGCTTGAATGCAACGCATTTCATTGGTTTCAGGATTTGTTTGAAATTCAAAATCGCATGCAGTGTGATGAATCATCCTCTAGGGCCGGGACAAAGAGGCTCTAGTCCAGGGTTGCCATGTCTTTTATTATAAGCAACTTTGGGCTTGTTTTTCTGTAAAGTTGCTTGTAAATATTGGTGGTTGCGTTTTTTTGGGCTTGTTTCCAAGGGGAAGTTGCTTATTTTGGGCTTGCTTATTTTGGGCTTGCTTCCTAATGTTTAAACCAGTGCTTCTCAAACATTTTCATGTCCAGGACCCCCAAATTCATATGTATTTGTCTGCGGACCCCCATTTGAAAATATGGTATGCCAGAGACCCCCATCTGAAAATGTTATGCCAGGGACCCCCATCTGATAATATGTTATGCCAGGGACCCCCATACTAGATTTGTGTTGTTAAAATGTTTCAAAAATACTCCAATTTGTTTTTAAATGTCTTCTAGAATTCTTTTGAAAATAGATCTACAAGCGTGTGAACTTGTAGATCGGCTATTTCCAAATGGCCCATGTATAAAGTGCGAAGGGCTCACGGTCACTGAGCTCTGTCTCTGAAAACCTGGCAACACTGACACAACTCCACCATGAGCTCCGAACAGGTATGCAATGTAACAGATATACTTTAAACTCTTAACTACTACGGATAACTGCCAAATAATTAGCCATAGCATGCATGTTTCTGAGCGATAACATTTTCCTAAACAATCTATGCCATTGTACTTGTAGCTGTTATCTATAATAGAGGGTTAAATTAACTTTAACTAAAAGTTTGATCGCACTCGAACTGCGGTCAATGTTCATCATATCGGTCTCGCGACGACTGGCCAATGGCTGCGCGGTCGTCCCTCCGGCCTATGGGGTCACCCCTCCGGCCTATGGGATGGTTGTGCCGTGAATATAGCACGCCGCTACGTGCACACACTCAACACTGGGGGAGGGGCACGTAAATAGAGACAATTCTAAATAAAGGACCCTGCAGAATTATATCTATTAGTTATCCTACGACATTGAGACGGTAAGTTGTGCATAACTTTATAAACTTGGTGGGGTTTTTTTGCATTCGCTTAATGAAAAATAATCGTCTGCAAAGTGTATTTTTTCCCCTTAAAATCAATGCAACAATGAATTTGATGAGCTCCGTGCGACGCCATTACTGTATGTATGAACTGATCTAACGTTACAAAATGGCGAAATTGTAATTCGTGGAGACTATTTCATTGATTCTAAATACAAACAACTGTTCTTTTCTGTTACGTATGAGCCCGCATTGCATTGTAATAGTGGGCTGCAGTTGCACAGCGACGTTACTATACGTTTATTCGGCTGGCACTGGACATTTTCTTGCACCCATTTGGGGGAAATGCAATGCAAAGGCCTCCATGATGAATAACACGATATTATTTGGCTGGCGAAAGATATCCGTATCCCTCAAGTTGAGAGAGCGGCGTTGTCAGCCATATCTCTTAGCAATGCCCTTTGGACACTGAGCAGCAGCAAACCCTAACGTTTTTTGTATGTTCTCTCTCTCTCTCACACACACACACACACACACACACACACACACACACACACATCCGTTTAGGTCACTAGTGTGATGCCTATCCGTCGTGCAGCAGGAACTCCACCCAAGGAGTCGGCCCCCTCTACTGCAGCAGAGCAAGGTGAGCATCACTGTTGTGCATCATCCATGTTAACCACTTAAACCCCATTATGGGTAACCGGGGTCCCTCAGGGCTCAATACTAAAATAATAATAATAATTATTATTAAAAAATGGCAGATCAACAAGCTCACAACACGACACGTTGTGAGCTTGTCGATCAGGTATTTCCAGCAAAAGCTTTCCCCACAACACTGATACTGGGGTTTAAGTGGTTAACCTCTCCACACAATGCATCAACACTACCCCACCCCCTCCCAACCAGCTACCACTGACCTATTGGCCAACAATACTCAATAGTGCTGTATGCAAGTGTTCCAAATTGCTGACTCCTGTAGGCGACCAGCGTTATCCCACCCGGTCAGTAACTTCTGTGTTACGCCCCCTTCTGTGACGCACGCGGAACTGCTTCGCCCGTAGTCATGCTTGACATTCCAGGAGGACAGCACTGCTCGGCTGGCATTGCCTGGGGGGGGGGGGGGGGTAATTTACGATTTTGTCCCTATATGTACATAACTCGAACGGCTCTGAGTCGGTTCTGGCGGACGTCGCAACGTTCGGCACAGCGACTTGCTAGGCGTTGCCTCTCGTTGCTCAAGTCCGGCAGAAACGGCGTACTGCTTTTTTTTGGCCAACTACTTCCCAACTTAATATTAGGAGCTGTAGTCTGTTTTCACCAAACGGGCCGCCGGGGCCTAGTGGCCCGCCTTGCTGGGGGCATCAAAAACTTTACCTGAACCTAACCTTAATCGTAATAAAATTATTATTGTATAAAAAATAAACAATGAGAAGAATTCGATCCCGATGCGCAGGGATTAATAGACTAACGCTTAACATTGACGCCTGTGCCGTCTGGTATTTCCGTCTGGTATTTCAGGGGGTTTGGGAGTTACTTAACAGCCCACCCATGTGAGAGGCAGTTCCGTGTGTGTCTAAGAAAGGGGCGTCGCCAGTTGTTGCTGAGACCGGGTGGGATAACGCTGCAGGCCTCCTGTAGTGCACGTGGGGGGTGTCAGCCATTTTGTAGGGTGTTCCAAAGTGTAACAACTGTAGATTTGCCAGCAGGGGGCGCTTGAAGCATGGTAAAGCCTAAATAATACACACACAAGGGTGTAGTCAGTAGTGATGCGCGGGTTGACCCGTAACCCGCGGGACCCGCGGGTCAACCCGCGGCGCGGGTGGGTCAGTCAGAATTTCGGAGAAAATTATGCGGGCTGCGGGTGAGCGGGTCACGCGCTCTCACACGCAAAAAAAATAAAAATAATAACATGCTCTTGTTTTGTCTTTATTCCTAATAAGAATAAGAATATTAACAATAAAACAGTTTGAATACACTTGGGGATTATTTTCTAACCATGATTTTACAGAATAAAAAAAAAATCGTGGGTCGCGGGGCGGGTTGAGCCGTAGATTTATATATGGGTTCGCGGGGCGGGTTGAGGCGGGTTGGGTTCCGTCGCGGGGCGGGGCGGGTCATGAAAAAACCCGACACGCGCATCACTAGTAGTCAGTGTGTCGAAAATAGTGACCCACAAGCTTGCATCGCATTCGTGAAGCGCTGTGTGCTTGTAGTGCGCAACACAGTCGTTTGACGAAGTAAGAATCGGGTGTGAAATACGGACATATCCTACATATTAACTCTTAAACACATTGCCTGCCAAGTGTCACGCCACTGGCAGCGATTTCGAGCGTTTTGACTAACCTTTGAAAAATCTTAGAATATTATTTTTCATAGCGATCTCCTCATTACACACACGGGGGTCTCGGAGAATGGGGGGGGGGGGCGTACAATCGGGATAATCCATTCCATAGTTATGGGCAGTTGAATGTGGCTTGTTTTTCCCCAAAAACAGAAAGCAGAGAAAAAAATACTTTTATAAATCCTATAACACTGAAGGAAACCAGCTTCATTTTATTGTGATCACGTGATTTCTGGGTGTACTCTTCTTGGGTGATCCTGGGATCATTCAGTCATAGTCATTGGCGGTGTAAGCCATTGCAAAATATGACGAGAGATCTCGTCATTGGCAGGCAAAGAGTTAAAGACGTGAACATGGTCATTTTTGTTTTATAACTTTTATATAAAATAATAAAAAGATTTCATAAAAAAATAAAATAAAAAATGTAATCCCAATCCCCGATCTTTTTATCCGATCTTTTGAAAATCACGTGATCGGGCCCCGTTCACGTAATCGGGACAACCCTAACTACCATCTTTGGGATTGCAAGACGGAACATACAACTGTTAAATTTAGCTGCTTTATTCTGTCCTTGTTGTTAAATTTTGCTTTATTCTGTCCTAGTGCAAAACTATTCAGTATTGTAGAAAATGCAGAGAACTTTAACAACCGCCATCTTATGAACAATTAAGACGGTAAGCCTGCACAATATTAGGAAAGCATGCACTATTCGATGACATTGTTGAAAACCTCGAACGATATGTCTCACAATAAGTTAAAAAAAAGCAGTACATAGTTTTTTTGCTTAGGTTAAGTTTTGCAAACTAAATTCAAGAAATTTAAACAAATATCTAGCCCAACAAAAGTCAATACAATAAACTTTGACTTTCAGCTTAGCACGTAAATGCAATAACAATATTAGCCCTGCTTCCATTCAAGATGGAAAATAAAATTGTCCTTTTGGCTTGGAGTGAAGTAGAAGTCAGTTTCATGAGGGGCTACTGGAAAGTACTTGCTATCAACAGAAAACGTTCAGCTGGACACGCACGCACACACACAAACACGCTACACCAAAGACAAACCTTTACAGCTCCCGTTAATTCAGTTGATAGTCTGTGAAGAGAAAATTCTCTAAAAAGGCACTTAGAGTGCCATCATTAACCTACTGCGATAGGTATATCGCGCATGATGATACCTCGATGAAGGTACATGTTTGATATATCGTGCAGCCTTAGAAGACGGGACCCCCAAATCTTATGAAAAACTAAAACATCTAGGCCTAGTGCCAATATTTAAGCATGGAAAATGTAGGCACACCTAGCCTAAATGCCTAAGTGTTGCTTACAACACACAGTATACTAAGGTCTGGCATGTTTTAACGTTTAGAGGGCAGTACACTCACAAAATTGAGTAAACGAAGCTAGACCTTTTTTGTTGCAGTTGTATGACCTTAATCTAGACCGTAGCTCACATAGACAAAACACAAAAATGCAAGATACAGAATTGAAAATAAAAGTGAAATTTAAACAGAATTTTCCATAAACCGCATATGTTGTGCTTCTCTCCTAATACACAGAGCCTGATGCAGTATCTGAGGAGCCACCTTCAGCTGAGGAGGAGGAGGACGCTGCTCCCTCATCTCCAGCAGCCAAGGACACAGGAGATGGTGAAGAGGCCAGTGACCCAGAACCAAAAGAGAACGGAGAGGAAGCTGACGAAGCAGCTGCAGGAAAGAAAGGAGATGAGGCTGAGGGGGAAGAGTGAGTTTGATGAAGCCACATAAGCTCTACAAATGAAAATTGCGATATTTCACTTGGGAAAGCACTTTTATCTGTTTTATTATCCTTGCCTCCAGTGGATGGATTACAATTTATTCACGCGGCGACCATTTTGGTTTCATACTTGAGGGGGGTGCGGGGTTGAGGTAAGACCAAAATGGCCAGTGCTGCAGTTCCCGGAGACCAGTCACACGCATATATCCTATTTTGTCTTCTCCATTTATCAAGTAAATGTACCCATCTCTGTGTCCACGATGTTGTAGGATCTAGAGAAGGACAACTCATTGGCAGACATTGTGTTTTTTTGCTTGGCCTGGAAATAATACTTTTAAGACTTACTTTGTCGAATATAGTACCACTTACTTATGGGCTAAAGACGACATTCAGCATACAATTTCAAATCAAATTGGTTTCCATTTTAAACATCACAATATTCAATACAATATTGTGGAAATAAGCATCATGTTATTATATTTCAGGTATTCTGATGTTCAGGAAAATTGTGTATGATAAAATAAAAAAAATGTGATTTGGTAGAACACGTACTGTTCAAAAGAAACTTAAATAAGGATGAGTATAGGATCTGTAGACACTGGTGGAGGATACCACCAGTGTGTTTACACTTTTGGTTCCACCAATGCAATCCATCATAGTCGAATTGTGGTCACAGAAAACATACAAAAAACAATACTTTTTAATGGCTAAAATACGTATGCCTCTAATAGTTTACTGCATTAAAGAAGTCACTTGATATTGTTTTGTATATTTCATGTAACATGTTACTAACAGTGGAAACAAACATGAAATGACACCGGCGATATCCACCAATAATTTTGTTTTTCTCTTCTCCTCCAAAACCATAACGCAGAGCTCGATTTACTAAACTCTGACTTGACAGAGACTAAATATGAGCAAGCAGCCAAGCACTGATAACAGCCGCACAGCCTATCAAAACAATCAGTAGCTTATGGGTGGGAATGAGACCAAACTGCTATGGTTGCGTAAAGACAGATGTTTTGAAATTTCAGTTTGGCTTTGCCTGCGGTGACAAAGGGACCTATTGAAAAATGCAAGGACTGCGAAGCCGGACAGTGTACAACACACTGCTATGTCCTACTGATAAGGTGAGGATATGACGTAGATAAAGGTGTGATAATCACAGTGAAATATCGCCTCAAACAGAGCAACCCCGGTTATTTACTGCTCCCTCTTGCTTCATTTTGGTGACAGGTTGAAGGACGGAAAGCTGCAGAAAGCCAAAATCAAGAAGAAGAAGACCATTCCCGCATGGGCCTCAGTTACTGCAAGCAAAAAGTTCCCCGTTTCAAATTTTGCCGGCTCTCAGCCGAAGGTGGATACCATCCTCGTAGAGGCTGTTAAGGTATGCATAAACTTGCAGTGGATTACTGCATTTGTCCTGGCCTGTATACAGTCCCATTCACCATATTTGCACAAGTTTGCTCTTACTTGATACTCTGGGATAAGTAAGAGCAACATAGCCGTCTTGTGAATATAGTCAATGCTAACACCAACAGTCTAGACATAACCTACTACAATGGACAATATGAAGGTTAGGTCACAATGTAAGCCTACATGTAAGAGTCACCATCTAATATCATTCTGTCCAAATCACTGCTTCCAGGTAGAGTGATGTAACCCATGTCTGTAGCACTTGTAGTTAATTCCCAGTCTGTCTTTTCACAGTCCTCTGAAGACAAGTCTGGGATTTCTATGCAGTCTCTCATGAAGTACATTGTGAAGAACTACCCAGGTCTGGAGTTGGACAAGAGAAAATTCCTCCTCAAGAAATCCCTGAAAAAACAGCTGGAGAAGGGCACCATTAAACAGGTAAAGGGGGGACAGGACAATATACACTCATGACTGACCCAGAGGAAAGGTAATTTATGAAAGTCTTGTTTTCAGAGACAAACAATAATAATATGACATCTGCCCATAATCAATCTTTGGGGGGGGGGGGGGGTCATATTCAAACCTGGATAGTTGTGCCCACAGTGATCATATGGTCTGTACAGCAATTGACTGAGCCACCAGGCACCCCAGACTTAGGATTTCTGATGTCATTTTATGAATCGGAACCAATTCCAGTATGTCCAATATACTGTCAATAAAGTTACTCTGAATTCTGTAGTGAGTTTTGACTTAACCGCATTCTACTTTATGTCAGGGTTGAACTACCAGGCGTGGTTCCCAACATAAGATTTTTAAAACAAAACTAGATTTTAAAAATACAGAAAGCCATTTTTTTATTCACGACAACTGCTGTTAGTTTGCATTACTCATTTATTTTGCACAAGTAGAGTGTAGGTGCTGACAACTCATTGAAATTATTCTTGGGATCAGTTTACAAATGGAGGAACAATGAAAACATGTACAGCATGTAACTTTTTTACATGCTGTAGGCTTATCACCAGTCTTCTTCCTCTCTGCTCATTGTCTCATAGCTCAAGGGAAAAGGCCTTTCAGGCAGTTTTGTCTTTGGGAAGCAGATACCTGACAAACCTTCAACTTCAACTAAGGTACGTTACTGAAATATCTTATATTACGATTTTACTATATTGATGGTATTATGTTTTCACCCCACTACATCTGTCAAAATAACTTGAACTGAGGGCCTTATTTTCACAAAACCTGGTGGGAATGATCAGTAGGCTGCACCCAAGAGCTGATTAAAGTTTACTTTGGGTCACTAAATTGCATTTGTGAAATTAATTGCAGTGAACAGCTTCAATTAGTAGCTATTTCTCTGAGGGGGGAAATGGAGCCACTTTCAATTTAGAAATAATTGTTGTCCACTGTTGTATTCAATACAGTCGTAATTATGTTTGGCAGTTTGTGTATTCCCTAGACTGGAACAGTTGTAACCAGTTGAAATGAAATGTTCCCCGTCTTGTTGTGTTGCAGAAAGGTGTGGTATCGTCTAGCGTGAGGAGTGAGACCTTGGGAGATGCTCTTCCCTTGATCATCACCCGGCTCTGCGAGCCCAAAGAGGCCTCTTACATATTGATAAAAAAATATGTGGTGCAACATTTCCCTCATCTCAAGATTGAAAATAAGTACGTGGCTACACTGGTGCAGAGGCACCTTATAAATACCATCAACATTGTGTGATGCAGTGCTACAGGCCTTTTGTCCCCTAGATTGTGATCATTGGGTATTATTGTCATATATCCTGTTTATCTTGATTTGATTTCCGCTGTCTTCATGTAAAAAAAAGAAGAAAATTGTGTTTCGGTGAACACACCCAATAGCTCAATAGGTAATTTAGAATTCTGACCGGTCCACCCTCTTGTAGTCTCAACAATGCTCTGAACAGGATTTTTGGTGCCGACCGGCACGATCACGCTCACGTGGTTATAGAAGTATTTATTTACTATTTATTGTGTAGCAATAAAAGTGACTATTCTGAACAGCATTGTGGAAACGATGATAAACCCCAAAATGGCCTCTAGAGGCCGCTCAAGGACTGGCAAGTCAGGACAAACACTATTAACAAGCTAAAGAATAATAATTAGCCGATTTAATACGACAGCGTAGTCAACACATAAAAGGCAATATGTCCCAAACACTGACTTGGCAGTTGAATTATTGCTAAAATAATTACTTGCCCGTCCGGCAACCTGAAAGCAAGCTCCACTTTCCCGAAACGTTTTATTTACTTGACACAGGCAGTCGGGCAACCGTTCGTGTCAACCCCTTTATGTCTATGTCAGTACTCAGTCATTGCCCATATTTGAGCAAGGTTTCAGCCTAATCCAACCTCTGACTTCCAAATTAAAGTTCTAAAAGATGAAAAAATGCTGGTAGGCCACTTCCTTGGCTTACTTGCGGCATGCAAAGGAAATTTGACCCTGATCAGTCCAGTTTATTGCAAGATTAGACCTGAATCACAGACACACAGACCCTCTTCTAGAAGGCTCAGCCCCTACAGTGCCACGTCGTAATTGTTCTCTTGGAGAAAGTTGGGTTGAAAAGAGTGCAGTTTATTTATTAGCCAAGGTTATTGACCCTGTCTCTGATTTCTTTTCCTCAGACCAGATCTGCTCAAGTCCGCCTTGGTGAGGGCTGTGGAGAAAGGCCAGATAGAGCGCCTCACAGGGAAAGGAGCCGGTGGTACCTTCCAGGTAAAGTCCCCTCCTTTAAACATAACTATTGTACTAAATTAGATAAACTCTATTTGGATGGCGTTAAGGACACATAATCTTGAAACGGTGATAGATGGCAACAGATTTCTGTCTG